>NW_028327173.1:130187526-130544193 GCF_987537825.1 Furipterus horrens | reverse complement strand
CAAATTTCGAAAACAATAACGAATAAAAAGATGCAAGAGATCACTTGATTAGTATATTGATGTACTTAAAAATCACCTTTTGTTTTACTATTGTATTTAGTAATTTGATCCTTAAGAATATGAGTGATATAAGCTAATGCTATACTTCTGTTCATTAATGTAATTTATGGCTGCTTTATTTCTTGAGTTACCTTGATTTTATAGTTCGAAATGAAGAGAAATGGAGATCAGAATATTTGAAACGTATTTCTAGAACTTGCAAAATTCTTTGGCTTCTAAAAATTAATTCAATAACTTTAAGACAAATAAAAAGTAGGAAAAAAAAAAAAAAAGAAAATGGTCCTCAACCCCACTGCACATATTACTTCACTGACATCTTGTAAAATATTACATGCACATGGTTAGAAAATATAAGCAGTTCAGGAAGACAAAATGAAAAGTAAAGGCACCAGTCTACCCTACACAGTACTTCATCTGAAAAACACCTGCAATTTCTTTGGATTTTCTTAGAGGAGAAAGTATTATTTAAAATGATTCCTCAACCATGTGAAAGTAAAGGGTTAAATTCATAGCATCGTTTTTATAACTGGAAAACATAGCAACTAGTGGACTATACAAAACACACAAATATTGGTGTTTTGGTTATAATTATATTACTGTATCCTCTTGTCTCTCATTTTAGAATTAATCAGTCCAAGGCAAATGTTTTAAAAATTAAATTAATTAAACTAACTGTGTTTTCAGTGTTTTTGGACAATTTCATAGTACCCCTTGACATCATGAAAACATACTTGGGAATCATGAAAATAAATGTATTTTGAAACCATCGAAATAAAAGATAAATCAAGTTACTGTTTAATACTATGATTGATTACATATTTCACTTATTAAGCTTCTATTCTATGTAATCATTACAAGATAGGCTTTGTTATCTACAGTTGAGGCATCAAAAATTTACATAAATTCTTTTGGGTCAACGTTTAGTATTTAGTAAAGTCAAAACATGAACCTAAATATGTTGGCCTACAGAGCCCTTGTATTACAGCTCCTTACTCAGTTAATATCTAATTTGGAGTGATTACTAACAAGATGAGAAAAAAAATCACATTTGCATACAATTTCCATCCATTTCAATCCCTATCTGCACCAAAAGGTTAACACTACTTATTACCAAATGGGGAAATTTTGATTTGCAAATTCACTAGCTGCAATAAAAACTTTTTTTGATATGAGGTACTACTTAGGGATATTATGTCTACAGTTACAGTTACAATTCCATAAAAGAAAACTATAAAATGTAATTGCTCTGGAAAAGCTCAACTCTTGCAGAGATGTCTAGGGAGCTTATAAAGATGGGCCAAGATGTGCCAAACCAGATTCATGAACATACTGAATAAATATCTTCAATGGGATTGAAAAGTAATTAAGTCCACAGGGTTAGGTCCCTGTTTTATATAGCCAACGAGCCAGTTTTAAGCCCAGACCAAAACGAGAAGTGCTATTTTTCCACAGTTGGAAAGTTTCAACACTAAGACTAAAAGCTGACCTGATGTCACACTTTCTTAGCCGACTTAAAATGTACTCAGGTTTGGAAAATCATATGAGAAGTTGACCAAATCACTCTTCAGTTATTTTCCTTAATTAAGATACCCAATTCTAGGCTGTGTTAACAGAGTCAGTTTGACATAAGATTATTTACTATGCCATGGGGCAAATTCATTTGACAGAGCAAGACGCAATTCTGATAAACTAGATGTTTTCTACTCATCACACACAGTAACATTCACATAAACACTGTCATAAACTATAAGAACCAGAATTATTCTTGAGAAGTTATTTCACTTATTACCTTCAAGGCAGGATTACATAAGGAATTTTAAAACATTACGTGAGTTTAAGGAAAAGAAATTGGCTGTTCCTTTGTGCCCGGAGATTGCACTACACACATATTCAAGCAGTGATGAGATTCACATGGCCACATGAGTCCTTGGCACAGAATAACAACTTACAAACTGCATAATTTATAGTGTCAGAAATTAAGACTTTAATAGCATTTAAGATTTAATAGCAATTTAAGATTTTACTAGCATTTATAAAGAATGCCCTCCTGTCATACATGACATCTTAAAATTACAATCAGCTAGCAACATGACCAGAAATACTAATCGTTACATTTTTTTATAGTTTCAAATATAATTAATCATTTTCAATATGCCCTATATTTCTATATGATAAAGTTTTAAAATATTGAGACAGGGTGCATGCATAGTGACTTTTCATGTGGGAACTGATTTACTGCTGGAAGGAGACTGACTTGTTTAATTTTATTAGAGACACACTGGGGAAATAAATGAAAAAGCTTTCTGAGGTTTTGTTTGCAGACTTATATTCTGTTTCTGGGAGTTACACGCATACATGTGCATGTGCTTTTCACTAGTATGAGGCAAATCTAAGAAGCTGAGACAAAAAAAGAAGACCGTCACTATCTGATGACTTTGTAAATGCTCATGAGATATTTATCTATTCTTCAACCAAAATGTACAACAAAGCTATCACTGTTATGTAACAACTTGTAAAATAAACCGAAAAACAGTAACCTATGAAATAAGGCCATTTCCCTATAATATATATTTACCGTTATTCATATAAATGCTTAAGACCCACAATTTCTGTCATCATCCAATCATCCCTGAAAATATTTCTAATGATAGGAACATAAACCAAACACTTCTGAGGATTTTCAGAACCAGTGCTACATTTTTCATTAATAATTAATATTCAGTTACAATTTTAAGCAAAATATATAATTTTGGCTATATGAAGTTTCATTTAAAGGTATCTATAACAGAAAGTCATTAATTACAGTATGTTTTGTTTGATATATCAATTACCAGGCTTAAAAAAAAGTAGTGAATTATTATTATATGAAGTAAAGAGATATAGTATTGCTTTATTTCTTCATTAACTTCATTTTATTTTATTTTTTACTTATTTGTATATTTAATTATGATGTGTGCAGTACATCAGATTTTAAATAAGATCTTTCTTTAAAGTAAACTCTGGTAATAAGAAAATTCTTTATTACTCATGGGTTTTATTAGGTTTACTAAGTTAACAAAATGGTGTTTAAATTAATTTCCACTATTACTTGCTGTTCAGCTTTGGCATTGTGTATTTAGTGAAACTGGGAGATCTGCAGAATGATTGTTTTTTACACGAAAAGGGAGAAAAGTTGAAATGCTTTGGAAACAAAACAACTACATTTTGTTTCATTCTACTTCAGTTTTATGTTCAGAGCAAAACTGGCACAGAACTTGCAGAATAGATTTTAAATGCCCTTCTCTATAATTATGGTAAGCATATGCAGGCAGCTGTGCTTCCAAAAATTTGCATTTTACATTAGCCAATAGTTCTAGGAATTTTTCTTTTCCTGTGTTGAGGAGTTTGGATCAAATTACAGGTGTGTAGGAAATTTTTGTGAGAATTGACATTACCATAAAATATGGTATTGGAATGGATGTATATAAATGATTCAATTTGGCAAATTTTATATGATAAAAAGTATAAAGGTGTCTTCTGTGTTCTCAGTGAAAGAAGAATCATATATATCAAGGATGTGAGACTATGAGACCAGAAAACTGATGAAAGCTGAAATTTAGAGTCAATATTAGAGATTAAACAGAATAAAATTTATAGAGATTAAAATTCGTTTAAATGCCTCTGGCTTTGTGAAATATCTGTAACATCTTTATGCTACTAGTGTTTTTATCTGAAATGACTACATGCTCTGAACACCTACTTCCAGGGACAATGCATCCTGCTTTTTTAAAGATAGAATTTGTTTTTTAAAACTGCTATGCTAAATGAAGGACTTAGCAAGCATGGAACCTTCCCAGGAAATGATTGCTTAGATTACATTATGGAAACTCCAACTGCCAGCAAGTCTTTAAACATTTAACAGGACTCTGAAAGAATTTCCCAACAAGGCACATTCCGCTTCGCAGTTCAAAATGAATTCTCTTCATTAGTAAAGCTAGAAAACAGTGGGGAAAAGTTGCCTCAACTTGTGGTTTGCTTGTTGTCATTTACATATAGATCAAACGTCAGATTTCCTAGGAGATAAAAGTCACTTCACAAAAAAATATGATTCAAATAAATAAATTAAAAAAATAACAAAAGAAAAATGTCTCAAACAAAAAGTTCTGCAGTATTTTTATATTTAAAGTTTGTACTCTACCTTTTATTTTTTTCCTTTTTATTGAGTTTATTGGGGTGACAATATTTATTAACTAAAATTCATTTCACAGCCCCTTGAGTTAGAGAGAAATAAAAGAAGTACAGAGCACTTTAGCATATATGTTGACAAATCTTTGTAGAGCTGTCTCAATCATCAGACAATAAGCTTCTAAGGGAAGGATAATGTCTTAAAATATTTCTCCTCTATTAATGAAAAGATGCATCTGGAATGTGGTAAAAAATAAGCATTACTTGCATTCATCATGAAAGTTTTCAGGAAGTAAATGCATGGGAATAATGATGAAACATTTCAATAGAGACATTCAAAATACAGACTGTAACATATGCCTTTCAATAATATAATTTTACATGGACTGTAACTTTGACGTATTTGCTTTATAGAGAGCATACGATTGGCTACAATGACAACTGCTCTTTGAATTTATTTTCCTGATCCTCACCCTTATTTAGCATATCCGCCATGAATCTGCATAAAACTCTTCTGCTCTGGAGAGAGAAAGGTGGCAAGCTCAAATATCTGCAGGCTGTTAATATTAATAGGTGGCCCCTCAATGTCAGGGATGTAATAGAGAATGGTGTAGACTACAATAAATTGGAGAGGATGGACCAAAAGGCAGTTCCACTTTTCATTTTTTGAGTAAATTCCATACTGCCTTTGGATCCATTCCACTGCTGGAATCCTGAAACAACAATTCAAAAGGACCCTCTGTTCATAGCAGTGCTGTGTACAATAGCCAAGTGCTGGGAACAGCCTAAGTGCCCATCAGTAGATGAGTTGATCAAAAAACTGTGGTACATTTACACAATGGAGTACTATGCAGCAGAAAGAAAGAAGGTACTTCTACCATTTGCAACAACACGGATGGAACTGAAGAGTATTATACCACATGAAATAAGCCAGACAACAAAAGACAAATACCATATGATCTCACCTATAAGTGGAACCAGAGGCATGAAAATAAGAACTGACAGTGACCAGAGGAAATACAGGAGTGTTACAGAAACAGGGGTGTTCCAAAAATCCCCAAAGTTTGCAGCTGGGGGATGGGGAGAAGGAAGCAACTTTTAGAATGCCTCCACATGCCTGAGGCTGGTGGCTAGTGTCTTATTTTATGCAAAATGGCTTTAATGCATCCAAAGCCTCAGGTAGATGGGAGGGGTCTTGGACCAGGGGATGGTATGGAGAAAGCACACAGAGCCTGCATGAGGTTCTGTGAATGGTCAGAACTGGTTACCACACCCACTGCATCAGAGGACATAGTCAGGGATTTAAAAATAAGCGGCAGACATTTTAGCCAGGCTGACTGTGAGGATTTAACTGAGGCTGAGGCTGACTGTGCGGATTTGACTGGGAACAGACTGACCATGCGGATTACAAAAGGACTAACTATGCAGTTTACAAGGAGGCTGAGAATCCACGAGGTTTTGGATTAAAAGCTGGTGGACCCCATAACACAGACGAGGTCTCCCCAATCAGAACTGAGTGATTGGCAGCTACTGGTAAAGCTGAACTGTATTTGGAAAGTAGGGAAAGGGTTTCTCTGACTTTTCTAAAACTAGCCTGGTTTGGTAGGGGGGAGGCAAGGATATGTGTTTATGGGTGTTTTAAAGAATATAAAACTTAACAACAGAAATCTGCAAATAACTAAATCTATATAACTGTTAAATAAACTATTCTTTTTCTTTTCACTAAACTCTGGTATTAAGAGTTATAATTTTGGCGGCGGGCAATCGGGCCCCTAACTAAAGAGCCCGTGGGTTTGTTTGCAATTGGAGCAGCCCAGGGGTTCTGTAACAGGAGGGGACAACAAGGGAAAGAAGGGCAAGGGATTAGTAAAGGAACAAGTAGAAAGGACCCTTGGACATGGACGACAGGGCGGGAGTGAATGTGGGAGCAGAGGGGGTGGGCGGGGCAGGGAAGAGCAACAGAGAAAAATTGGGACAACTGTAACTGACCAACATAAAATTTTAAAAATGAAAAAAAAAAATAACATGAATTGGAAAGGATGGGCTCAATATCCAAGGGGTGGCCACTGCTCAAACTGCTAATTGCTGCCATGTAAGTATGTAGCCTAGTGCTTCCAGACCTCAGTGTTTCAAAAGAAGCAGAAAATCCAATTGTTTTATGAAATAACTATTTTTTAATGTAGACAACTCTAAAAAAATTAGAAACATTTTGCCAATCAACTTATTTGGGCAACAAACCTGATTTATGGGGAGTCTGAGTCCCTTGAACTAGACATAAGGCATGTTTGATAACTTTCATGTGGAACAAACTCTTTCCATAGCACTTCACATGCAGTTACTCATTTAAACCCCGTGACCATTGTGCTATGATCCACATTTTACAGACAAGGAAAC
Source organism: Furipterus horrens (assembly GCF_987537825.1). Lineage (NCBI taxonomy): Eukaryota > Metazoa > Chordata > Mammalia > Chiroptera > Furipteridae > Furipterus > Furipterus horrens. The sequence goes on along the minus strand of NW_028327173.1, from coordinate 130,537,575 downwards.
CAAATCCCAAGAGAGTTAAATCATCTGTCCAAGATCACACCGCTTGTAAGTACCAGAACTATGAATTCAGGTAGCCTTTCTCTAGCACCTAGATTAGATGCTAATAATGATTTCTCTCTCTTTAGTCCCTCCTAGTTCTCACAGTCCCTGGTTTTATACCAATATAAAAATAGAAAGTAATATCTTCCCCTCATTTAAGTCATGAAGGAAGAGTTCATAACAGAGAATGAGAACAGTTAATAGTATATTCTCATGCCAAAATGCAATATGAAAACATTGCGAATCCCCTAAACTTGACCTACAGAAGAGACTTTCAACCAGCTTGTCTGTGTTCAGAGGATAGCATATGAGTCATGCATGTTTTCTAGAACATAATGACTAACTGAATAAACAGCTTCTATTGCATAAGCATCACTCAATTGGCTGCCTGCATTTCTATTCAGGTGCTGTTATGCTTAAAAGATACAACTAAACACTAGTCCTATATTCCAGAAATTTGAAGATACCTAGCATTTTGGACTAACATTCAAAGACCTGTACAGACAGAATAGTACCTTAAATTAGTTTTCTCCTACTGCTATTGAGATGGATCTAATTTAACAAGAATTTTCTATAGCAAATCCTACCTGAAAGCCCAATTAAGATGACTGCAGGACATACAAAGACTGTAAATACTACTCTGTGCCCAATGAGTTTACTTTCCAATAGACTTCTCAACTTAACAATAACATGTGTTTTTTCACATGGTTCTGCTTTCTTATTCAGATATCAGTTCACATACCACTTTCTCCAAGAGGACTCCAGACCACCTAACTTACTGACCACTCCCTGTTCACAGTTACTCTGACATGTCACCCTGTCTCTTCATGAGTCACCTCTGCAGCCTTCAATTTACTTACCTAGTTACTAATAGGTTTGTTTGTTTTTACTAGACTCCTTCAATGGAATGTAAGTTCTATGAAGAGAGGATCTTAACTATTTTATTCATCACTGTATTACCAACTTTTGGGATATTGTCTCACATAGAACAAGTGCCCATATATATGCCAGTTTGAAGAAACGATAAACCACATCGATGGTGGAGGTGAAGAGATTCAGAAAAGGAGTTTCCCAAAGAAGAGACATATAGCGTCAACACCAAAGTAGTCTTGCCATGCAATGACCATGTTTATTATAATTAGCCATTATCATTCTTTTTAAAACAACTCAGTCCTCTTTAGACATGTCTTTTATATACTCTGAAATCTGTTTATCCCACTTGGAAATGGTTATCTAACCCCACCCACAATCAATGCTAGTAAAACATCATTGTGAATGTTCAGCATGATGCTTGCTGACTACTTTCTGAAGCAAAAAGAAATAATCAGCTCCTTTCAACAACACTAGATGAACATACTACCCCTGAAGGGGAAGTCAGGGAACTGTCAGTCCAGAACAGTTCTTGGGCAACAGACAAGTCTGAAGACCCCTGGGGAACAGAGTTCACATAGGAACACCCATGTTTCCATGCCCTATAATTCACTGAGAAGAGTGCTTGGTGAATTTCAAATTGTTCGAAGTTATTCTTTTACAATTTTGATTCTACATCCCTTGAACTATCTGCCAAGTGTGCCAGATAAATGAGTTTGGCTCCTCAGTTGGATACCCTAAGTACATAGCATAAATAAAAGCTAATTGACACTTTTTCATCACAATAACAAGCATTGCTGGAGGGTAGGAAAATAATATGCCCCCTGCTTAGTGATGGTTGCTGTGTTTTACAGGGGAGAATCCATTTAATGTTTATAGCAATTTGGGGAAGTTTTCACAGTAATAACACAGAATCTGATTACAAATACAAGGTGATCTGGATTTTCTGAGTGCTAAAGTAGTCTTGAAAGTTACATTAACTTTGTATTACTTCATTCTCTTTAAGTCAGTAGAAATGAGTGGCAAAGGAACCTTACTATTTTCTTAAGTAATCCAACCTTTACAGGGAAAGCACAAGAACTGTTAGCGAATTGTCGCAAATTACAGGAATTGTTCTTTCAAAATGTCAGTTACTAACATCCCATAAATCTGTAGGATCCCCGAGGAAAAGGGAGAGATAATATAAGACTGAGTACCTCTCTTTTTACTTGAAAGAAATGCAACCTTAAAGCTAAGCACTCTGCACAATAAAAAAATGAGCGCTTCAACAGAGGAAGAAAATAACTTTACATGTCAACAATTTCTACTTTGGGGTTTCAAATGTCAGACTTGGTCTACACACAGAACGTGAACTGTGCAGTAAACAAATAAAGTGGAAATATCAACAATAGCAATTTCAGGGACATATAATTTGATATCATTTGATTCTGTCTGAAATTGACAGGATCCTGGCCTGGTTTTCTGAGTTCACTGGAAAACTAAATGAAGTAATATGGAAAAAGGTTGTCCCTTTGATTACTGCATTGGAAACACCAAGGAGAAGTTTGGAAAGTGTTCCATAAATAGTCCAAGACTATAAAGGCTGGAGCCTCTCCTTCCAAAAGTGGCCCATAAGGGTAAATCTAAAATATTTAATAGAATCTTAGCCTGTAATGGTCAATGGTGAACATGAAGCACCGTATATTTATCAGCACACATGCGTCTGAAACAACATGGTACAACCAAAGACTACAGTTTAATGCAACTCCATTAAAAACAAGAGAGGGGAAAAAAGGAGATGTTTTCCTTAACCTACCAAAAAAAAAAAAAAAAAAACCTTGAGTTTTAAAAATACAGAGAAGTACTAATTCAATGAAATCATATCATTCAGTGGTATTTTCAATGCATAGCTACAGTGAAATAGTTATCACTCAAAACTGGGGTATTTGGAGAAAGGTATATTTGTTCATAAATTCTGGACGTTGTTTTAGCCTGCATTTCACTATTTTTATTATCAAAATATGGCAACACTTTCACTCTTCTTGAGAAGGGAGAGAATTCATCTAACAAATAGAACCAAATATCAGAAAACCACGTCTAATGGGTCAAGTAAAATAATATACCTAAATACTTCTGTATCAGATAAAGTTTAAGAAGCTGAATTATTTCCCATTTCTAGAAGTGTAGTTTATAGTATCAATTCTTCTTCCACCTTCCTCATGCCTCATTATTTCTCCTACAGAAACCTTTATTACTTTATTTATTTAGGACAGGAACATTCAAGAGGACACATAAGCTCTCAATGTAAACATGAGCAATTTTGTCATATTACACAGCTAGGAGCTCATTAGACATAATTGGTTGGGAATTAAAGGGGACAGGAGTAAAATCTGGCCAGGTCTGGCATGAGTTTAGATGGATACAGTTTAGATGGATACAGATGTCAATTAAGCAAATGACTATTACTGCTGAAGCCAAGCTGTATTGACTCCGTCTTTCCCTTGGACCCTTCAGCTGCAAAGAGAAGGGGGGTCTGCTGCATGGGCAACAGCAGACCCTCCATATCACCCTGCCCAGGCTCTGTAGCTTCAGCTTCACTGGAGAGGACACTCCAGCGTCATCGCAAGATGTCGATTCAACACGGGAGGAGACAGATACCGTGTCACTCCCGAGTCGGACTGCACAGCCATTCTCGGCGGTGCAGATAGACTCTTAAGAAGCTACACCATCGTCTCTCGAGACGGACAGCTGCCGACGACGATTACTGCTAACAAGGCAGGGTAGGGAAGGGGTGCTGTTTTGTACCTTAAGTTGGAAAGCAATGTTTTGTGTCTTCAGGCATGGCTTGTGGGGAGGGGTATGGAAGCCATGTAACTTTCCTGAGGAAAGCACAGGGCCTTCAGAGCCTTCATTAAAGATCTATTTGTTCCTAAGAACTACATGTTTATCAGTGTAGGGAAGCGGTATGTGATGCTCCCAGGTCCCAGTGGAGTCCATGAGAACTCTCCTGCAGCGTTCACATTTAGAATTATATATCTGGAAGTTTCTGTTCACAGCATAAATGTACACAGGACAAACCAGCCATTCCGAATGAAATCAGGCAATAGCAGATTGGTAGCAGATGAACACTCTTAATTTTACTGAAGGGTTACTTCTCCACAAACCCACCACAGGACTTCTGACTCTGAGGGGCAGAGAAGTGTGGGTTAAGCAATTATTGGGTCTCTTTCCACAATGAAAGTATAAACTGCCCAGGTTTGAATTTGGAGAACTAGTTTACACAATCATCAAAAGAAAACTTGCAATATCTGGCAAATGTACTACAGGATGTCATGGTGCATATTTAAATGGAAAAATACTTCTAATTCAGATGAATCACCAGCATTCCTGGAACTCCAAAATATAAGAGTAGCAACTAAAGTCTCTACCGCTAGATAGGCTTTTGCTATATTGGAAAATATCCCGGAAAATATTCATTTGGCCAGAAATATCATCATAGTTTCATTTAGGATTATCTTTTTTTAATCATTGGTTTATTCGAAAAGAATCTACCTTGACTATTATAAAGCATATCAGGATCATATCCAGTTATAAATAGAAAGTGCAATATTGGTATTTTCTTACCTTCATTATTTTTCTTAATGAACAAAAACAGTAAACAAAGGAGTCATTTTTGACAGCCTCAGTTCCCACGCCGTCCCCCCTCCTCCCACCTGCTTGCAGCTGCCTGGGAGTTTCCCATCATAGTGGGGAGTGTAAAGCCGAGCTCCGTTTGGCCTTGATCAGCCCCCGGACTCACAGCTGTGCGATAAAATGACTGAATTCAATAGTGCCTTTTTTCTTCCCCCTATAAAATAACCCCCTCCTTCCCTAGGAGCCCGGAGTCGGACCATCCGCAGCACGGCTTCCTCCCCGCTTGCTAATTCCCTCAATAAACTTCTTTTTGTCTGCTCGCTGCCTCCTCGTGGTTCTCTGAGCGACTCCGTTCTTACAACTTTGGGAGGACGAAAAGTATGTAGCTGAGAGTTCCTTTAGTACAATACTCATCTTAATTAAATGTGAATCAGTAAACTTTATATGAAAATAAGAGTAGTTTTTGTCAAATTATTTACAAAATATCCACCCTAACATAAAACATTAAATTGAATATTGTCTAACTTTCATGAAAACTAAAGGATGTAAAAAATGAGCATATAAAATCGTTAAACACAGGAAAAAATTTTGCAATGAGCAATTTATTTCCTAATAACTTCTGTAAGGCAGTCTGAATATTAAGAATTACCAAGCTTCTGACCAAGATGGAGGCATAGATAGACACGCTCCGCCTCCTTTCACAACCAAAAAAGGATTACATCTACCTCAAAACAACAAACCAGAAGTACCAGAAAATAGAACTACATGGAAGTCCAACAAACAAAGATATAAAGAAGCAGTTCTCATCCAGTTGTGTAGGAGAGGCAGAGACAGGAGCCTGGGCAAAAAGGACCCAGACTGGCAGCGGTGCTGGTGCCACAGTGGCAAGGCTTCTACCTGTGAAAACTAGTAGGAGTTGAGGAGGCGAAAAAAACTGCCTGTCTCTCAGGAGAGTTCATTTAGAGGGCCCCCACGGTGCTAGAAGGCATGCAAACTCACCCATTCTTGGAACCATCACCAGGACAACAGCTAGAGGGGTGCCAGTCGCATATGGGAAGTGGGAAGCAGGTGAAGTTACTGGAATCAAGGCAAGCGCAATGTTCCCTCTCTGACCCCCACTCCCCCCATACATCGCCACAATGTGGTGAAACCAGTCACGGCGGCACTGACGAATACCTAAGGCTCCACTCCTTACAACGTAACAGGTGCAGCAGCTTTTCCTAACATACACAGGCAAATACAGGAGCCTGTCAGGTAGAACAGACAGAGAAGTATGGCCTGAAAGAGGGTGCTGATCAAGGATCCAGAGGGAAGACTAAGTGGCAAGGAGAGAGCCAACCTAACAGACACAGAGATCAAAACTCTGGTGATAACAATGTTCACAGAAATGACTGAATACCGCAAATGCATAAGGAAAAAGTGAAATGAAAAAAAAATCCACATGAAACTAATGGTGAAGCTGGGGTTTAAATCAATGATTTGGAACATAAGGACGAAATCAAAAGTCACTCAGTACAGAAAGAATACAGTATTCTCTCATTTATCGCGGGTATTACTTTCTAGACCCCCCGCGATAGGTGAAAATCTGTGAAGAACCTTACATTTATTTTAGTATTTATATATAAAGGCTTTATAAACCCTTCCCACACACTTATAAACTGTTCCCAGTCCCTTATTAATCTTTCCCACTCCTTTAACATTTTCCACACTTTTATAAACACCACTTATGTTCGTAAACGTATTCTACACTCTTAAACCTACGTAACTTTAACAACATACATATACAGTACCGCAATATCCCACGATATAGCAAAAAATCCGCAATAAATAATTAAATATGATATTTTTAAAAATCCTGCAATACAGTGAGGTCGTGATAAGTGAACTGCAATATAGAGAAGGACTACTGTAAATAAAAATTGAAAAAAAAAAATGAGGAGAGGCTTAGAAGCCTCTGGGACAACTTTAAACATGCCAACATCTGAATCATAGGGGTACCAGAAGGAGAAGAGGAAGAGCAAGAAAGTGAAAACTTAAGTGAAAAAAATAACTAAGGAAAACTTCCCTAATTTGGCGAAGGAAATAGACATACAAGTCTAGGAAGCAGAGAGTCCCAAACAAGTTGGACCCAAAAAAGACTATACCAAGACATCATAATTTAAATGCCAAATGTTAAAGATAAGAGAGAATCTTAAAAGTGGTAAGAGAAAAGCAGTTAGTTACCTACAGGGAATTCCCATAAGACCGTCAGCTGATTTAGCAAAAGAAACTTTGCAGGCAAGAAGGGACTGGCAAGAAGTATTCAATGTAATGAAAAGCAAGGACCTACAACCAAGATTACTCTATACAGCAAAGCTATCATTTAGAATGGAAAGGCAGATTAAATGCTTCCCAGATAAGGTAAAGCTAAAGGATTCATCATCACCAAGCCATTATTATATGAAATAGTAAAGGGACACATTTAAGAAAAAGAAGATCAAAACTATGAACATCAAAATGACAAAAAACTTACAACTATCAACATATGAATCTAAAAACAAAAAACAAACTAAGCAAACAACTAGAACAGAAACAACCATAGATATGAAGATCATATGGAGGGTTATCAGTGGGGAGGAGGAAAGGGAAAAATGGGGGAAAAGGTGCAGGGATCAAGAAGCATAACTGGTAGGTACAAAAAAAGGGGGATGATAAGAATAGTAATGAAAATGGAGAAGTCAAAGAAACTGTATGCATGGCCCACAGACATGAACTAAGGGAGGTAGGGAGGGGATTGCTGGAGGGAAGAGAGGTACTGAGCAGAGAGGGGCAAAGGAGAAACAATTGGGACAAATATAATAGCATAATCAATAAAATAAACTAAAAAAAGAGAATTACCAAAAGACTACTAGGCTAGAAGCATTTAATTTCACCAAAAATAAATTATCTGTAGTGCCCCTTAATCTCAAAGCTATAATAGTACACGCTTCCTTAAGGACATTTAAAATAACTTCAGTAATGTTCTTAAATTTAAAAAAAAATTATGTAAGGCCTAACTTATGTCTGAAAAAAATTGTCACCAACTGTACCCTGTGATTGCAAAGGACACTAGTGTTTTATATTCTGCTTCACATTCTACTTTGACTTAAGCTCCCTTACCTCAGGAATAGACCCTTCTCCTCAATAATTTGATAAAATTATTATCTTTAATATGCTCATGCTATTTTATTTTCAACAGTTTATATATTATAAGGATGAGTGAAAATATTTCTTCTCTGTGTGAAAATGTTAACATGGGAAATGACATCAAAAACTCACACAGAACTGAAAATGTATTTGCATTATAAATGATGAGACAGAAGATTGCCCTCACGACATATAAAGATTCTAAGCAACCAATAATCATGTCAATAGAAAAAGAGACAGGCAATTCACCATAGATGAAATATGAATAGTTGATAAATATATGAAAAGCAGTTTATCTTCCAATAAAAATAATATTTATGTAGAGATATTTTTCCTAATTGGTAAAAAAGACTTTAAAAATATTGATAAATTGTATTGTTAGAAAGAGTATATGGAAATAAAAATTCTCATACACTGTCCTGTGCAGACTTATAAATGTAAACGTTTACCACTTTTTAAAGAACTACTTGCCAAAAAGATATATATAAATTCTTTAGTCATTTTACTTCTAAGAATATAACCTACTCATTCATTCAGAAATGCTGATTGAGAAACCTACTAATACTTTTTAAAATGTGCAAAAAATATATGCAAGAATGCTTATTTCACATTTTTTAAAATAAAAAAATGAAAATCTAATCAGGTTAAGTAAATTAATATATATCATTGTGATGTAGCACCAGGAAGCTGTGACAAAGACATATATGTACTATATTTATTTGTTTGCATATTGTCCATTTATACAGGTTCCATGAGAGCAGATAACTGACCTATGTTTGTACACTTTTGAATCTTAAAGTTACAAAACATGCAGATTTCTGTAACAATTCTGCAGCTCATATAACTGTCGCTAAAATATTTCTCTAAAAGTATCGTTATATTTTATACATCATTTTCTTCTAAGACATTTATAAAGAGAAAAAAAGAAAACAAAACACGTTTGTTAAATTTTTAGCCCAGAAGGTATAAACAAGTTCAAGACCAAAGCTTATGCAGAAAACATATCCTGTTTCTATCAGGAGCTACTGTGTAAAGGCCTTGCTGCCTTTAAGTTGTGGGACTTCCACAGAAAAGCAGACTTCTTGTCAGTCCTCCTTTACACAATCTGTCCCTGGCTTGATTCCCGAAAGATAATGTGAAGGGAGAGCTACTACTCCACACTTAAAATTATATCTGGAAGGTACTGCCAATTACAAATTTTAAATTTATAAGAATGTAAAAAGTACATTTATTGAGTTTTCACCCTGGACTTTTCTAAGTAGGGAACATTTTAAACTATGATAGGATAATTTTTCTAAACAGAGGAATTTACTATTATTGAAGCAGATTTCTTCATTTTACATCTTATAAATCACAATATCTTGACTTACCAATTTTACTTAACCCAGAATACTTTCTGGTTGTGTTTTCATTAGCTTCCTTTGTTAGAGCTACCTTAACAAGACCATCTTAGAATGAACGCTAATAATGGTATCTGAAATTTATAGTCTCATGAGGGAAAATAACAACATATCAACTCTCAATTTGTAAAAGATACAGAAATAAAGAAAATTAAGTATTAGCATGTCAGTTGGGCAAAACAACTTATCATAAGAAGAGCACTGTTGTATACAGTACTTTATTGCCTGACCTAAATGCCTTTTCTCTGTGGTCAGGTTATTAACTGCTTACAATAAATAAAAGGCCAGTTTTGGAGGAAGACTTAATTAAAACCTTTATGAAGGAAATTTTTGTCTTTTCCATATTTGAGTTCTTCTTGGATTGAGACCTTGAGATATCCACTTGAATACCACCCTTTTAAAAGTAATAGATTGTGATAATACATTAAGGAATAAAAGCTCCTTTCTTGAAAAAGTTACATTTATTTTCAGACAGTCCTTGTTTTGTACCTTACTGTGCCAACCTTAACCTGTGTATATTGAGATGGTGACCTCAATTTACATTGTTCTGTGCTACCTGGCATCAGGACAGAGTTCCAATATGCATACATTTCAGTTAACATGCTACTGAGTAAAGTGAGTGCTGACTGTATTCTGTTCTAGTCTGCTCAGTTTCATAGAAAAGACACCAATGTAGTGGAATCAGGTTATCTGAGGGCAAAATTTCATCTAACAATTCAAGATCTATTACTCTAATGTCTGTACTGCTCTTTGTCTAATCAAGGACTGTAGAAACTTGAAAAATAACAAGAAAAGACAACAACATAAATATTTCTTTTTTGCAGTTCAATAGATGTTGTTCTGTTACAGGTGTCCTACTTTTTCCCTCATTGCTCTCTACTGACCTGGTTCCCCCGCCTCCACTCCCTCATCAATCCCTACCCTGTTGTCCATGTCCATGGGTCCTTTATACTTGCTCCCTTCCTCTTTTTTCCCCTTTTCTCCCCCTCCTTTATCCCCTCTGGCCACTGTCAGTCTGTTGGAAACAGGATCAGCTAAATTTTTAAAAATTATAGTTGACATGCAATTTTAAGTTAAATTCTGACCTGAGGATTTTTATAGAATTAATGCAGATAATCATCTGATGATAACCTAGTATTAAAATGTTGGTTTGCAAAAGATGGTGAAGAACATGCAATGCCAGGTACACTCAGTACATACCTCAAAGCCAGGACTCAGAGGACACTGCAAGATGGAGTTGTAAGAGCAAAAAGCAAGCAAAGGAGCAGAACAAAGGTAGGGAAGAGACAAAAAAGAAGAAAACCAGTGTTATTAGAGGAAAGCAATGCATATTACTCAATAACGTTTTATAAAGGTTTATTTTTCAAGAAAAAGCAAAACCTTATACTAATCAGCCTTTGTGGTCACTGAAACATCTGAGTTGGGAATTTTTTTAACATTTAAATGGAAGTATAGACACAGACTCAAGATTGCAAGAAAATTACAGTTGTGAGCTGGTAGAGTCAAAAAATGAAAAACTACTTGTCACATGTCAAGAATGACAAGATGGTTCTTTCACCTTGTTGAAAATAAATTATAGTTAGAATGAAGCATTTTTGACCTTTGAGTGAAAAATTAGATTTTTTTCACAATAATTTACCCTCTCAATGGGGAAAGAAAGAGAAAGGTCATCAAAGTAATCAAATGTTGCACAGTTGTTATCTGCCTACAGGCAAGAATAAGCTGATGAATAATCAGTTTCAGTCAGTGGTTTACAAACTGGGAAAGTCCAATGGTGGGTTAGAGTTATAACGAGAGAAATAGCCTACTGTGCATTCGTTGTTCACTTCAGAGTCTTCGCTGTGCATCATAGTTTTTTGTCTGATTTCATTCAAGTTTGAAATATAATTCAAAAGTGGAATGGTTATTCTGAAATTTTTCAAGGGGAGGAATATCAATGAAGAAAATATAAGAAAAATCTTGATTAAGTAGACAACACATATCTGGTAATTTATACTGAATACAGTATTTCCTCACTTATCGCGGGTATTACGTTCCAGACGCCCCCGTGAAGTAGGAACCTTAAATTTATTCTACACTCTTAAACCTATGTAACTTTAACAACATACATATACAGTACTGCAAAATCCCATGATATAGTGAAAAATCCGCGATAAATAATTAAATATAATATTTTTAAAAATCCCGCGATACAGTGAGGCCACAATAGGTGAACCGCGATATAGAGAGAGACTACTGTATGTTCTTTCTTATTCCTGTTCCCTGAAGCTTTTTTGATCAGCTCTATCTTTCAACTAGAAAACAAATCGAAACTAAAATATGGTTGACTCTTTTTCATAACTAAAATACATGACTGTGTCTGAAATCAGTGCTATTTCTTGTGCTGATTAAACTCTGCACACTACTTTTCATTTAGTACCCAAAGAACTTGTTTCTCATTATTGAATCATATAATTTCTATAATCCTATTTTCTTTTAATTGATTGATAAGAATCTTGGAACTAAGTTTAATTATCAATTATTCTGATATAATATTTTTATTTTTTTCAAATGACCTGTGATAAAGAAGCCTAATAATCTTATTACTTGATATGTATTTATTTGCAGCTTTTAGCTATTATGAATAAAGATGTTAAAAACATGTTTATAACAATACCATTCACATTAACACCCTTCAGAAATGAAATACTTAGATATAAATATAACCAAATGTGAACAAGTTCTATATGGAAAATTACAAAATTCTTATTAAAGAAATCAAAGAAGAACTAAATAATAAACAGATGTTGTTCATGGATAGAAGACTCAATATTGTTTATTGTTTAAGATGTCCGTTCTTCCCAACTTGATCTACAGATTCAATGCAGTCGTAATCAAAATCTCAGCAAGTTATCTTATGAATATCAACAAACTGATTCTAAAGTTTATGTAGAGAGGCAAATGACCCAGAATAATAAACACAATATTGACAGAAAAGAACAAAGTTGGAGGACTGATATTATCTGCCTTTAAAACTTACTGTAAAGCTACAATAATCAAGACAGTGTGGTACTGGTGAAAGAACACACAATAAATCAATGGAACAAAATAAATAGCTCCAAAATAGACCCCCCAAATACAATCAACTGACTTTTGAAAAAAGAGCAAAGGCCATACAACAGAGCAGACAGTCTCTTCAACAAGTGGTAATGGAACAAATGGACATCACAAGCAAAAAACAAAAACAAACAAACAAAAACAAAATCAGATATAGACGTTATGCATGTAATCAAAATTAACCCTCAATGGATCAGAGGCCTAAACATAAAACACAAAACTATATAATTTCCAGAAGATAACATAGGAGAAAATTTAGATGACCTTGGATATGATGATGCCTTTTTAGATAGAAAACAAAAGACATATCATGAAAGAAATAATTGATAAGTTGGACTTCATTAAAATTTTTAAAAAACCTGCTCTTCAAAAACAATGTCAACAGAATTAGAAGCAAGTTACACAAACTGAGAGGAAATATTTGCAAAAGAAACATCTAATACAGAATTGTTAACCAAAAATATACAAAGAATTCTTAAAACTCAACAAGAAAAAAGACCTGGTTTCAAAATGGACAGATGACCTGACCAGAAATCTTTTAAAGAACATATATAGATGGCACATAAGCACATGAAAAGATATTCCACATCAAATGTCATGAGGAAGAGGAAAATGAAAATGATAACATCAATGATAGGCAACTATACACTTAATAGAATGACCAACAATCAGAACACTGACAGCACCAAATGCTGCTGAGGATGTGGACTAACAGCAACTCTCATTCGTTGCTAATGAAATTCAAAATGGTACAGCCATGTTGGAAGACAGTTAATTACAAAACTAAACATACTTTTACCATATAATCCATCAATCACACTCCTTGATACTTAGAGGAGCTGAAAACTTCTGTCTATACAAAAACCTGCACATGGAGATTTATAGAAGCCTTATTCGTAATTGTCAAAACTTGAAAGCAATCAATATGTTCTTCAGTAGGTGAATGGATAACACATCCAACAATGGGAAATTAATCTGCACTAAATATAAATAAGTTATTAAGCCAGGAAAAAACATGAATAAACCCTAAATGCATGTTAGTATGTGAAAGCAGCCAATCTGAAAAGTCTACATACTGTATGATTTCAACTATGACATTTTGGAAAACAATAAAAAGATTAGTGGTTGCCAGGACTTGGGTAGAGGGGAGGAGGTTCGAATAGGCAGAGCATGGAAGATTTTTAGGATAGTAAAAATTCTCTATATAATATCATAATAATGAATACATGTCATTATATATTTGTCTAAACCCATAAAATGTACAACATCAAGAGTGAGCCCTAAAGTAAACTATATTTTGGGTGATTATGATGTGTTAATGTAACGAATATACCACTTTATAGTGAGTAGTGCTGATACTGGGAGAGGCCATGCATGTGTGGGGGCAGGGAGTATATGGGAAATACGTGTACCTGCTTCTCAAATTTTCTGTGAACCTAAAACTGCTCTGAAAAATAAAAAAAATGATGAAGGGATTAAGAAGTACAAATTGGAGTTACAAAACAGTCACAGGTATGTAAAGCATGGCATAAGGAACATAGTCAATAATATTGTAATTACACACGGTGTCAGGTGAGTACTAGGCTTACCGGGGGGATCATCTTGTAAGTTATATAAGTATCTAACACTTTATTGTATGCCTGAACTTAATATAATAAGTTAAGTCTTTAAAAAATAAATCAAATAAATGCGTGTACATATTTTTCTGTGCATATCTCTAAACATTTTTGTTGAATATACATCTAGGATAGAGTCATATGATATGCATATGATATGCATAAGTTTAGCTTCAGAACATAAATGTCAGAAGATAACTTTGGAAAACTAAGTTCACAAAATTGTTTAACCAATTTATATTATCCGTAGTTGTGTATATGCATGCATTCCAGTTGCTCAGCATCTTAATCATTGTTATTTTCAGTATTTTTTTCAAATTTAGACATTATTTTTTTCAAGTATTGAGATGTCTCACTGTAGATTTAACTTTAGGCGCCTTGATAACTATGTACATCATGTAAAGTTCATTTCCATCTTTATTGGCTATCTTTTATTTTTTGTAAAATGTCCAAGTATTTTGCCTATACTGTACAGAGTTGTCTGTCTTCTAATTTTTTTTTTTGTAGATCTTTATACATTCCAAATGAGTCTTTCATAGGATATATACACAGAAAAATTCTCTCATTCTGTGGCTAGCTTAATGGAACATCCTCCCATTTTCTGACTTGCTTAAAGGTCTATTTTGATAAAAATAATTTCCTTATTTTAATAATGTGCAATTTATTAATTCTTTTCTCTTGCCATCAGTAGTTTGAGTCCCGTGTAAAACAACCTTTCTTACTCCAAACTCTTGTACTTATTTTTCTATTGGCCCCAGAAATGTTGGCTGAAAAGACCACCCTTTTCTCACAGTTGTATCCCTGTCGTAAATCAGTTGGCCTGTCTAACCACGTGGTTCTGGACAATCTCTGTCCTGTTTCATTGATTTATTTTTCTGTTCTTGTGTAATACAACACTGACTTAACTGTGGCTTTATAAAATGTTTGGAAATTCTCCAGCTTTGTCCTACATCAGGGGTTCTCAAATTCACACTACTGACATTTTGAGTGTGGTACTTTTTATTGTGCGCTGGGCCTATCCTGTGCATTGACCTCTCTGTGATTTCATTCTTTCTGAGACATGGGTCCCTCGAATTCAGACTGCCTTGGGTGCTCTTGGATACCTTCATATATGTCTTACTCTTTGTTGTATTTTATTCAGCTTTTATACTGACCCTTCTTCATACTTAGGAGCGGAAGTTCTGGAACTGATTATTAACTTTTTGCCTAAGACTAAGTCTTGCATAACACGATTTTAAATGGATTTAACTTTTCCCCAAAACTACAAGAATATTTGTATATAAGAAAGATGACTAAAGTATAGAGAAATGATAGGGTCATTTATTTTTTTAATTTTGGGGGGGTAAAGAAATTAATTTTTAAAATTTCTTCCATCTACCATATTTGATGTTATGTAAGCAGGTTGTTGCAGAAGTAATATTCTAATTACAAATATTTTCAATGTATGATGATATTTCTGTGAAATAGCATGAAGAAAGGCATGTATCAATTTACAGATTTAATTCTTGTTTTTTTATTTTTTATTTTTTTTAATGTAATCTTAATTATATTTTTCACCATTACCATTTAGTCTTCTTACATCCCCTTTCACCTTCAAAATCACCACACTGTAGTCCAAGTCCATGAATCATTTTCCCTCTTTGCTCAATCCCCCCATGCCTAACCTCCCCCCGTCCATCTGTCATCCTGCTCTCTATCTACAAGTCTCTCCCCATTTTCCTTGTTAGCTCAATTTATTCATTAGATTTGACATATGAGTGAAATCATATGGTATTTGTCCTTCTTTGACTGGCTTATTTCACTTAGCATAATGTTCTCCAGATCCATCCATACTGTCACAAAGGGTAAATTTTTCTTCTTATTTACAGCTGAGTATTATTCCATTGTGTAAATGTCCCACAGTTGTTTTATCCACTCATCTATGGATGGACACTTGGGCTGTTTCCACATCTTGGCAATTGTAAATAACACTGCAATGAACAAAGATGTGCTTGTGTTTTTTCATATTAGTGTTTTGGGTTCATTCATATATATCACTTGGGTTGAAAGGCAGATCCATTTTTAATTTATTGAGGTATTTCCATACTGCTTTTCACAGCGGCTGCACCACTATGCATTCCCACCAATAGTGCAAAAGGGTTCCTGTTTCTCCACATTCTCACCAGCACTTGTTGTTTGTTGATTTATTAATGATGGCCATACTGACCAGTGTGAGGTGATACCTCATTGTGTATTTAATTTAGATTTCTCTGATGGTTAGTGACATTGAGTACCTTTTCATATTTCTAGTGGCCATCTCTATGCCCTCTTTGGAGAAGTGTCTATTCAGGTCATTTGCCCATTTTTTTCATTGAACTTTTTTGTTTGTTTGTTTTGAGTTTTGTAAGTACTTTATAAATTTTGGACATTAATGCCTTGTAAGATGTATTGGCGTATATGTTCTCCAATTCTGTGAGTTGTCTTTTTATTTTGTTGATGATTTCCATTACTGTGCAGAGAGTTTTTAGTTTGATGTAATCCCACTTGTTTGTTTTTTTCTTTTGTTTCCATTGCCTAGGGAGATATATCAGATAAAATAGTGCTATGATGAATGTCCAAGATTTTGCTGCCTATGTTTCCTTCTATAATTTTTATGTTTTTGGATCTAACATTTAAGTCTTTGATATATTTTGAGTTTATTCTTGTGTGTGGTATAAAAAGGTGATCTAGTTTCATTTTTCTGCATGTATCTGTCCAATTTTCCCAAAACCATTTATTGAAAAAATTATCTTTAGCCATTGTATGTGCTTGCTTCCTTTGTTGAATAATTAACTGATTATAAAGGTGTGGGTTTATTTCTGGGATCTCTGGTCCATTGATCCATGTGTCTGTTTTTATTCAAGTACCATGCTCTTTTGATTACTATGGCCTTTACGTATAGTTTAATATTAGGTAGTATGATTCTTCCAAGTTCGTTCTCTCTTGGGATTGCTGTTGCTGTGCGAGACCTTTAATGGCTCCATATAAATTTTTGAAACATTTGTTCTAATTCTGTGAAATACGTCATTGGAATCTTGATAGGCATTCTGTAAAATCTATAGATTGTGTTGGGTAGTATGGACATTTTAATGATGTTAATTCTTCCAATCCATGAACATAGTATGCGCTTCCATGTATTTGTATCTTCTTTACTTTGTTTCTTTACAATTTTCCAGGTACATGTGTTTTACATCCTTGGTTATGTTTATTCTTTTTGAAGTAATTGTGAATGGAACTGTTCTCCTAATTTTCCTTTCTGTTAATTCATTATTGGCATATAAAAATGCAACTGATTTCTGGATGTTAATTTTGTATCCTGCTAATTGCTGATTTCATTTATCAGTTCTACTAGTTTCTTGGTAGAATTTTTGGGGTTCTCTATGTACCATATCATGCCATCTGCAGATAATGACAGTTTTACTTCTCCTTTAGCTTGTTCTTGTCTGGGAAGCTTCTTATTTCTCCTTTGATTTTAAATGATAGCCTCACTGGTTAAAGGTGCCTTGGTTGTAGGTCCTTGATTTTCATTACCTTAAATATTTCACCTCACTCTCTTCTGGCCTTGAAATGCTTCTGTCAAGAAATCAGATGACAGTCGATTTGGTGCTCCCTTGAATGTAACTACCTACTTTTCTCTTGTGGCTTTTGGATTCTCTCCCTGTCTTTAAGCCTCATCATTTAAATTATGATGTGTCTTGGTGTAGGCCTCTTTGGATCCAACTTGTTTGGGACTCTCTGAGCTTCCTGGACTTGTGTGTCTTCTTTCACCAGATTAGGGAAGTTTTCATTCATTATTTCTTCAAATAGGGTCTCAATCTTTTGCAGACTTTTTTTTCCTTCTGATATTCCTATGATGCAGATATTGTTAGGCTTCATGTTGTCAAAATATTTCTTAAGTCCTCCTCATTAATTTTTTTAAAGATTTTTATTTATTTCTTAGAGAGAGACAGAGGAAGGAAGGGAGAAAGCAGGAGAGAAACATCAATCGGTTGCCTCTCACTATCCCAACTGGAGACCTGGCCCACAAGCCAGGCATGTGCCCTGACTGGGTATCGAACTGGCAACCTGGCTGGTGTGGCAACCATTGAGCCACACCAGCCAGGGCTCTCTTCATTTTTAAAAATCTTTTTTCTTTTTGCTGCCCTGCCTGGGTGTTTTTTTTTTTTTTTTCCTACCTTGTCTTCCAAATCACTGATTTGAACCTCTGCTTCATCTAACCTACTGTTTATTCCTTCCAGTATACTATTTATTTCAGATATTGCATTCTTTATTTCTGACTGGTCCTTAATTATGGCTTCTATGTCATTTTCCATGCTGTTGAGTATCCTTATAATCATTACTCTAAATTCTCTTTCTGATAGATTGCTTGCCTCAATTTCATCTAGCTCTCTTTCTGGATAATTCACTTGTTCTTTCACTTGGGGCCTGTTTCTTCGTCTTCTCATTTTGGCTGCTTCTTTGTATTGGTTTCTATGTATTAGGTAGATCTGTAGAGACTCTGGTGTAGGCCTTTGTCAGATGCTGCTTGTGACTTGCCCTGGTCAACCTGTTTGGAGCTACCAGTGATCCACAATGTGTGGCTCTCTCTGTTCCACCTGTTTGTGTGCAGAAAGAACCAGGCTGTGCACTAAGGCTGGCTTGTATCAGCACTGGGCCCAGGGAAGGGTCAGCTGTAGTCTCCTAGTGCTCCCAGAGATCCTCCTTAGTTGTTTTACTAACCAGTGCTATAGCCTTAAGCTGTAATCAGTAGTCTGGCTTAAGCTCCACAGTGTGGGTCAGAGTAAATCCTGTGGGCATGGTTATTGCTTCCCCTCACAGTGATGTCATTCAGAGGGGAGTGCTCTACCTGAGGAAGTTGGCTACTGTGGTATGGGGAATGTATCAGCACAGGGATCCTAGTGGCTATTCCTTCAGTTCTCTCCCCAGACTCTCCTCAAGCATCTATGATCCACTCTGCCTTGCCTCTGCTGGAACCCAGGGTAAGTGGTTGCTAATGAATTTTTGTGCATTGGCCCTTTAAGAGGCTCTCTGGGTTTCCAGCCATCTCTCCCTGGCAGACAGAAACCCTGCTGCTTTTCACAGCTGGATGTTATCTGGGTTCTTTTCTGGCTCTGGTGCTGTAGGCTGGGGAGCCCAGCTTGGGGTTTATACTCCACACTTCTCAGGGGGAACCCCCAGACTGCTGAAATGTCCCTCTGGAACTTCAGCTGCCACCCATGGGAGCCCTGCTGGCCCTCTCATGCCTCCTCTGCACTCCCTAGCAGTCAAGTTGTAGTGAAGTGGTTTCTTCTGACTGTCCATAGTTATAAGGCTTCTCTCCAGCTAGTGTTCAGTTAGCTATTCAGAGTGATTTCTTGACAATTTAGTTGTAATTCCAGACTGGTACCAGGAGAATGTTAGTGTAGCTTCCACTTAGTTTCCTGCCTTCTTGGATCTCTCGATAGGGTCATTGAATCCCAACTTCTCTCCTGCAACTGTCTAAAAGTCTATAAAATTGAAAAGATCTTGCTATGTATATTTATATATAATTATATAATAGTGAGTCCAACTTAAGGATACGCTATTTTTCTTGTTTCTAATAGTGGTGATGATTTACATAATGATAAGCAACCCCACATAGCTGTTTGCAATAAACTAACTATATTTTGAAGTTTCTTAAAAGATGAACTGCTTTACGATTGGTATAATAGATACTCTTTTCTGCCAAGGTTGATGAAAGACAGAGCTTGTCATATAATCTAGGTTGCTATCCTCTTTTCCTATCTGAGCAACATTATTGAAATATGAAATTCAGTTTATGTGCCCTAAATGGACAAATTAATTAAGTTACCGATATCTTAATGTGTATGTGAAATGATGATTTTGCAGTCAAACAGGGAATCAAGTACAGAAGAGAAAAATCATTTCCTTACATTTGAGAAAAATCTATACACTAATCATGACAGACTTGCAATATGGAGAATCTGGTGGCATTTATAAACAATGTTATTATCTTTTTCAGTAATAAAAATATCCTTTATGAAATATAGAACTAAAAGTTTTCACTATTATTGCCATTATATTACCCTTGACTAGGCATGCACTACAGATTTTAAATTAGAGTTAAGTGACCTTTCACATCTTGCTTACAGATGAAAAGGAACATATTCACTGTACTTCAAGCAAGCCTGGGTAAAGCAGGGTGGTTTTGCCTGGCAAAATGTAGCCATGGCCTGGCTCAAGGATCCGGGAAATACATGTCCTCCTTGGGTGGGCCAAAGTTTCTTCTTTTCTCAGGAATTGGATAAAATGAAATACAAAGGCACCCCATGCAGGCACAAAGGGCTTTAGTGCATGTAAAACAAATTTGAACCTGTGTGTCAATGTCACGTTATTTCCAAAGGCATTTATTATTTAAGGTTACCTTAAACTATGGTCCCCAATATTTTTTCACTTCATAAATATCAAATCTGATCACAATTTTACAAGCATTGTTGATAGACATGGTTAAAATATATAATTTTTAGAAGTACATTTTAAGCATTTACTACAAAATTTTTCATTCAATAATAAAGCACTGATGAATTCAACATTTGTTGTAAAATATAACTTGTAATTAGGAACTCACAAATTAAATAATTATTTAACTTAGTTAAATAAAGCAATTAAATAATTTGGCTTAAAAACACAAAAACTTGTGTTAAAGACTATAGTTATGTAACCTAAACTATATTTATATATACATTACATATTTATACATATATGCATATATAGATAAACATGTAATTTACTTATAAAATTTAAATTATATATGTGATGTTTTGAACTATGTATGTATGTGTGCATAAATTATATACATACATAAGTGTATGTATTATAAAAAGTTGAAATAGATTTAAAAGAAAAATCTTCAGCATTAATCATCTAGATTCTAATATATTCTAATGATGAATGACTTTAGAGCTTTAGATTTCTTATACGATAGTAAATGATTTTTAAACACTTTTTCTAGTAAAACTAAAAATAATACACAATTAATTTGTAATTTTTTTTCTTAAACTTGTCTTCAAATGTCTATCCTGTAAACAGGATGACTCTCAGTGACAATCCCTAAAAGCAAAAATAACTTTTGTAAAATCACTGCTTACAAAAATTCAAACTAAATCAAGGAACTTCAGAGTTGGGAAGTGACATGTGAGTAATCTGAAAAAGTAAATAGCTTCTGATTTAAGCGTTATTCTGTAAGAACATCACTAATTCCAATTAATACAACTTTACTGGATAATATATAATCACATGCATACATTCTGAACAGCTACCGAAATATAATACATTCTTCCAGTTATTGGTGGAATTTAGTACCTGTGTTCTCCCAACAGGTTCATTTGATGAGGTCTGAAAACACAAGAAACTCCCAAAAGAAAGTCTTAAGAAAACAGAATATGAAATTTTCTTAATTATAAAAATGAGCATTCAATTGTATTATATGTCTGGCTTACACTGTAACAAATTAAAACGATATAAAGATCACAATAAAATATCTTTCAAACAGTGAACTAATTAATACAACTTTTTAGAGATGTCTTAAATATGTATTGCCACTCTCCATTCCAAGAATGATTTATTTAACCTAAAAGTTCTACTAATTTTTAATTGTTTTCTTTGATTAATTTTTTACAACAGCTAGATTATAAAGTCTTTGTAAAATCCATTGTGGGAAGGAGTAAATTTAGGAAATTTATAGCCTCACACGATTAGCTAATTTCAAAAAAAGTTCTTGTTTTAAATAATTCACATAATTACAATTTTTACTGTGTTCTGAATGTTTGAAAATCCAAATATAATTTTTCTAAAGAATAATATTTAAGCCATATGGATAAAATGTATATTTTAGAGCTAATGGAACAATCTGAAGTGTTAAGTGCTATTTTTCTCACAGCATTTGTCAATAGTGTCATTCTGACAATACACCGGAATGTATGCCAGTAATGGCAAGCAATTAAAGACTTTCACATTTCCATTAACAGAAAATTTCAGATTTTCTCCGGGAATAAATATTCAGCTATGCCACAAAGTACTTTAATAAGCTTCACAGGAAAACGTCTTTTATCTTTATTTTCCAAGTTCTGACAAACTGTGTTTTTCAACATTCACACCTCAGTTTGTGCTGATCTGGCCATACGACCACAGTAAAAGCTAACATATTTTGTAAGTGGACTAAACTCACAGATAAGAGCAAACCTGCTAAAGCATTGACAACTCTACAGCACAGGCCCTGAAGAAACACAGTCATCTACACGCTGGCTATGTCCTCCCTCTCAGGACACTGACTTGGATTGACACTGATATCACCTTGTCCCACAGATGTCTCAAATAAAAGGGGGAACGGATGAACAGAAGGCCCTACCAGAAGGGGCTCATCGGGCACACTGGTCGTGAGCTCGGCAGACGCTGTGCGGACGGTGCTGAGCCCAGTGAGGGAAACGTTGGAGAGCCTTCTCCGCCTCACGCCACTGCAGTTGTTGGGGATTTTAAATGCACATCTCTTATGGTAATTCAGGCCACATCCTGGAAAAAGAAAATAAAAATGACTTTTATTCAACCATAAATGTTCAATTGAAAATTTTGAATTTTTAAAAACAGTACTGCTTCCATTTCTTTTGGGGCTATTTGGTATTCAAAATTTTTTTGAGCATTTTCTGACTTATTTTCCCAATCTGTAAATACTCTGGGTTTTGAATTCTGATTTTATTGGATGAGCTCAGCAACTACTGTGATTATCATTTTTAAAAACGTCCTACAATCTAATGGATTTGGCTTTGAAGGATCTAGGAAATAAACTCCAAAGAGATGATCTGAGCCATTTTTAGCTGCCACAAATTCTAATGTGAATGGACACATGGGGAAAATTAATCACAAAGCATAACTTCTGAACTACCCTGATTTGAATTCTAGCCCCACAGTTGAAGGATTTCTTTCCACAGAGGATGACAAAACTATGTTGTTGGTACATAAGTATGGCACAAGTTGTAATCTGCCACTCAGTCACTGAGAGACCATGGATGGCCTGATTAACTTCCTGAATCTCTGCTCATCTCAGCATTTATTGAATTCCAAGATTTGGATTAAAACACCAATTTTATTTTTAGTCCATTGTCAAAATAACCAGCGTGAAAGAAACCTATTCATACGATATAGGGAAAGGATGTGAGAATTGGGTTTCTCAGGTGAGAGCAAATATGTTAAAGATAAAAATGTAAAGAAATGAACAGAACAGAATCCACACACTCCCCAGATCCCTGGAAGATATGTGAATGGGAGAAAACATTGTTGTAAGGGGCACAAAGTAAGCAGACAATGCCAGCCTGCGTTCAGCTTAGCTTGGGAAGGAAATTTCTTACCTTCACATTTAAGGCCTTGGCGGACGAGCCCCCACAGCATTTCTCCGCAGTGATCACAGAAAGCTGGCGCTCTGTACGAATGAACAAAGAGAGCATGGGGACGGATCTGGAAGTCCTCAAAGGTGGCAGAAGCTGTAAAAAGAGTAATGTTGGAAACTGAGTTGAATGGATACCCTGATCTTGTAGATAATTAGTATGGAAATAATTAATTTGCAAGTATGGATGTATAATAACTCTCCGGATAAAGTTAGGAATAATGAGTTGAAACACTGCCTGGCTTTTAGCCATTAGACTCCATTCTTTCCAACCACAGTTTTACAAGTGGAGCTACAGCAACCCTCTCCACTTTTTACCTGCCAAAGTCTCAGGCCACTTTGAAAATAGTCAAAATGCGTGAAGAAAGCATGAATGAAAGGATAACTCAACTTGATTTACAAACACCTGATGTTACTTTAAAATATTTTGCTCTTTCTTTTCCTTTTGTGAACCAGGAAAGAATTCAGAATTACTAGCGAAAAGAAAACTTTTGATGAATTTAGACACATCAGAGGAGAGCATACTTGAATATGACTATGAATGGGTACTTTAGAAGGGTGGGGTCTAATTGAAACACGGATGAGAAATCTTGAGCTGCATCTTCTTGGGGAGATAGATATTTGAGCTCTTAGGCATATAGCTAAGCATTTAAATCCTGAACTAAAAATAAGCAAGCAGCCTCTTCACCAATATGCCAAAGATGGTTAATACAAAACAGGTGAACTCCAGTCCATTCTTTGAGACATATGCTTTAGCAAATGATATTCATGCTGTAGGACATTCTTTGTTCTTGCTTATTTTTATTTACTCTATATGACATTTATGCAGAGTATGAAATTCTTTATTTTTAGTTATCCTTTTCTTCATATTTTTTATAATGTTGTAAGAGTGGCTTGTGGATTTGTTGTTGTTCAAATCAAGAAACAGAAAGGTATAAAGAATTGAAAGTGAAAAACCACCCCTTTTCCCAAAATTCTCAACGGGTAGGGGTGTATCTTTCAAACCTATTTGCATACATAGCCTGATGTTGAGCCTGCCTGTTTCTCAAACATTAAAAGAGAAGGTCTAACTGATGGTGACTTCTCCAGACCCTTCAGGTTTAAACTTCCACTGATGTTAGGACAAACCCATGCACATTTGATTTCATTAGATTTTATTCAAAGAGAATTTTGGGGAAAATTTAGGACTTAAATATATCCTTCTATTCTGTCTTCCTCTCTCTTCCTCTTGTTTGTTCTGTTGTCTTACTTTTTCAACACACATTTGTTAAGCACCTTCAGTGTTGCCAATGGCACATTGTTGAGGGATAAACACGTAAAGATTACTAAGCTATCTTCACAGAGCCAACCAGACTAGCAGAAAAGACAGACAGAACAAGCAAACCCCCCCACGTTAATTATAAAGTAACTTCTAAGGTTCAAAAAAGCTGACAGTTGGGAAGACAATTCATCTCTGCTACCCAGGTATCCACAGTAATGAGAACAACTTTGAGGGTATCTCATCCATCAGCACAAGTGATAACAAAACATGCAAGAAAGCGAATCACTTCTGCCAGAAAGAGTAGTATTCAGGGCTCACAGGACATAAAACTGGACCATAATAGAAGATTAAAAATGTTAATGGGTTGGTTTTTCCTTAAACCTTGAATAAAATGACTTTACTCCAAATTAATGTGTTTTATTGAAAAATCATCTATCAACTTATTAAAGTTATAATTTTTACTCAATTGGAAAGATACTGAAAATAATAACAGGAAAAACAAAGATTTATTAATCTCTAACTGCATAATGAACACTACACTAGGAGATTTAAGTGTGGGAAGAACTGCGGCCAAACAACCATGAACTAGCATTGTCTACATGGAGTCCTAATTAGTGTTAAGATTACTAATAAAAAAAATTCAACTGTATTGCATTTGAGAAATTGCATATTATGTTTCTCACTTCAAGATTCACAATGTAAGGTCAATAGTTTATTCTAAGTAAATCAGTAAAAGGGTACTGTTTGGGTACCCTTTATGGTATTATCAAAATGTGTCTAAATTGGGGAATGCAAAACACTCTTTAAAGCTGGTCTGTCATACTCATGGACAAAATTTGTTTTTAAAACACCAAAGAAAATAGTTTAAGAAAATACTTGGTGCCAACCATTAACTCCTGGCTTCTCCATCCCCACCCACCCCCTATGTCACCCCTGAAGGACCAAACAACTATGACAATACTATGACAGCAATTATTTGAATAATTACTGTAGTTTTCAAAATAAGGCACATTAGAATTTGACAATACTAACACCAAGTTGCATTCAAATAGCTTCCCAAATTAATCAGGAGGAATAAAAATAATTAAACTGAAGATTTTCAGTAACCCACCCCAATTTATGTCAGGTAAGTTTGTTTATTCACTTTCTGAAAGGGATTAACATTCACAAGCAGTAAGCACCCTTGACTTATGTTTAAATGCCATTTTCTAAAGTTCAATTTTAATATTCTTCTGTTAATTTTAAAATAATTAAATAGATTTAAAAAACAAAACTACCATGTGTGGTGAGGTTTTATATTCATTTGAAATCAAAGCACAACATCCATTCATTATGAATTTACCTGTTCTGCACCCTGGGGGAACAGCATTAGCCATCTCACCTAATCACAAGATTGCACTTCAGAGATAATCACTTAGCACAGGAAAACGAAGTGAATGCTGTAATTCTATTTCTCTTAAATTTTGGAATAAAAATGGACACATAAGAATAAGAATATTAAAGTGTCTAGAGATTCCAAGAGAGGAACAATGTGCTATTTGTCAGCCTGTTACAAGCAATCAGTTGACAAATTAAAACCATATGACAGAACTACAAACTGAACACAATGGGCCCCATATCCTGGTATTTGTGTTTCTTTGATTTGCTCTATTCACAGTCTATTATACTCCAGTGTGCAGGAGAGGAGAAAATGACATGCTTTCCTTAGTCATTGAGTATTTGAAATAGGTAATTGAGCCAAAAACTCTAAGATAATCAGTAGTTCTTTTAAGATTCATTATAAATTGCTGCACAAAATGGAATAAAGTGTTTGGTGAGCAGTACAGACAAAATGAGGCTTCCAAAGCAAAATAAATAATTTCTGAAGGTCAAAATTATTTACATAATAAAATAAAATAATGTCAGATCTTCCAACATTTTCAGTAATTTTTTTTTACTGGTAATTTTGGCAATTTGGGAGAAGCATTAACTCTTTCTGCATCAACAAGTTGGGACAGATATAATAAAATGTTTAACACATTGCAAGTATCACCTCATTCAATTTTTCACAAGCAATCTTTAAAGTATATATTACGATCCCCATTTTACAGATGAGAAAACTGAGTCTCAGAGAAATTAAGGAACTATAGGATCTTGAGTCAGACAGTCCAGACACCTGTACCGTACAGACTTTCTCAGTCACTCTGAATCAAATTATCATATTTCTCGGACCATTAAAACACTACGGATGATAAACTGCATCTTTATTTTATAAAATAATTGAAAAGACTTAAAGAAAACACTGCTACTAAATATAATACACCACCATTGTAAGATGCACCTTTATCTCAGAGATGCCAAAAATACTGGGGAGAAAAGAGTGCATGAAATAATGTATAGAATGATATTAATTCAGTTCATGATTAAAAATCCTTTAATATGCTTTCTGCATAGATTCCATATTTTTAAATTCCCCCCCATTCAAACAAATTGGAGTTAGTAACAATAAGTAGTTTTTAAATTTTTAAAAAAACAATGATATTGCATAACTACAGGCCAGTTGGAGCTTGTATTCACATGATAACCAGTGTTACCACATTCAGTCTGTAAGTCTGGCCAAGAATAAGACACTGGGAAGTTTTTAAAAGCTGTGAAGAATTATTAGGACAAATTTGTTTTTCCTTAGCCTTTGGAATATTGAAAATAGCTTCTGGATACCATGCCCCCAACATAAACACACATATTCATCTGTTTTAAGGTGACTGGATAAGAAACATCCTAACCATCTCCCCATCTCCACGCTGACATCCTATCACTCATCCATACATGCACGTAATAGAAATACATAAACCATCCTCTGTTCCCTGAGTGTTTGGTAGAATAATCACTCCTCACACATCATTTTATTGCATTTGTAAATACATCAAATTATTAGAAAGTTTTTTTATGAGTCCCAAATACTCATCTGTAACTTCTATTTGGTTGTCACAGTTCTAAAAGCAAGTATTTAAAATTAAGACATTTTCACGTCTTTTTAAAATCAGCTCATGTAGACCAAGCAGTCCTAATACCTTCAGCTCTCTAGCAACAAGAACATTCAACAAATTCTTTTAGATGGCTGAAGGAAAAGAAAAAGGGAATTTCTATTTTTAGTTCACATCTGACCAGAAAAACGTTAGTGAGGTGCAATGATGGGAACTTGGGAGCCTGTGAATATATCATCCCAGAGATTATAGCAGCTAAGAGAAAAATAAAATAAAATATATTTAGATATGTTGATTAAGCAGTTCAGAAAGTTCTGGGAAAATATTTTATAAGTGCATGGCCAAAGACTCCAAGAGGAATAGAAAGATCTCACAAGCCAGACTGATAGCACAGTAACAAGTTACCCTAATTAGGAAGAAAAGGAGTTGGTATCTACAGAAACTGATGGAACTGCCCAGGAAACGATCTGATAAGCTCCTATGGAGAAAAAATATATCAACTACATTACTAGTAGCACAGGGGCAGAGTGAAGGCAAACAGTGGCTCGGCCAGTGAGAACCATCCCAAGAAGGCTAAAGAAGGGAAAAAAATGAAGCTTGTGAAATAAACCAGTGAAAAAAAGGCAAATACCATATGATCTTACTTATATGTAAAATCTAATGAACAGAGGAACAAAATAGAAACAGAGGCATGAACACATGGAACAGACTGACAGCTGTCAGAAGGGAGGGGTGGTGAATGGATAAAAGGAGGTGAAGGGATTAACCAAAGAACAAAAATGTCTGACTCATAGACACAGACAACAGTGTAGTGATGGCCAGAGGGAAGGAGGTTGGGGAATTAATAGAGTCTTGTAAAGGGGGAGGAAGTCACGGGCATCTGGATTAGTGTCTACAATAAAAATAAAGAAATTACAAACAAACAAAAAAGCTGAAACAGAACAAAAAGCCTTTTACCTGTGTTATATGTAGAAAGAAAGAAATAGAGATAGGTCTGAACCATGGAAAATACAGTTTAATGCTAATAGACAAAGTAGAAAAAACTGAACCATTCAATTGTAGTTTTGTTTCTGCCTTTCTAGAAGTGAACTGTCTTAAAATTAAAAAAAAAAAAAAAAAGAAAGAAAGAAAGAAAAGATAGAGTGGAAGAACAAATATGCTCAAGAAGGAAGTGAAATCTAGGGTGATTGAATAAAGATTACCTAAGGACTTCAGATGAATGATTTTCAATAAGCCCAAATGAATTATAAATGAGGACTCAAGAATTTTAATTTAAAAAATATCTACTGCAACATTCTAATAATCTTATAATCTTATTGGGTTTAATAAAGTTATTCTAAAGGCCTTCTGTAGAAAAAATAGAAAAGATTCTGCTAAAAAAGCAAAAATTTTAAAGAGTAATGAAGAAATTCAGCCTTCGTTGTTGTCAAAATATTCTATAAAACTATATTTTAAAATAGGTGTTAGTTGTGTAACCCACAAGAGAGATCAATAGAATAGAACTGATAACATAGAAATCTACTTTCCATGATTTTTAACAATAGAAGAGATATCAAAATTAATTTACCAGGGAAACATTATTTAACAAATGATTAACAACTAGTAGTAATTAGCTACTTGGGGAAAATACAATTTATAAGCTTATAAAATGTATACATATATTATACCTGAGAGTAGAAAGTTAAAATATAAAACCAAGCCATAGAAAAACCAGAAGGAAACAGAAGTGAATGCTTATTAAATTCCTGGAGGAAAAAATGAATTTAGAAAGTAAGAAGAGTTCATAAATCTTCAAAGTGATGGAAGAAATCAAATGGGAAAGATTCATTAGCATGGTCACGTAGCAGGCACTACTGGGTGACCTGTCAAAGAGTCTCATGTCTTTTATTTTGCATTGTTATAACAGGATTATTTATAATAATTACATATGGGAGGTCACAGAAAGCTAATTATGTTTAATACTTCCAGCATTTAGAAGATAATTACTAATATTAAAGGGCAGATCTCTATTATAAAAATTAAGAAAGTTCACATGTATTCATTACTGTTCAGAAAGAAACAGATCCTTCTTGTTCTTCTTTTTCTAACTGGAGGGACAGCAGTTTTGGTGGCAGGGCTAATAACCTGCTCACCAACACCTTGAGGATCTGTTCAGGAAGCCAGAGAGTTACAGTTAATATTTGAGTAACCCTTTGTTTCTCTCCCAGCCAGCTGAGCTCTATGACTGCTGTAGAACAACGGCTGTAGATGCAGCAATGCCACCTGCCAGTAAGATACCACAAGGATGAAAGAGATACGAAATGGCACGCCATGTAAATAAAGGAGAGAGCTAGAAAATGGAGTTATTTTATTTCATCCATCTCCATACTGAGAAGTCAGCCAAGAACATTTCCCTCAACATACTTTTTTTTCTTTAGCTCTCGCCATTACTAATGTACAGTCCCTGTCTTTGACACAAAACTTTCCTTCTCTTTTGCAGGGAGCCACTTCTCAGTTAGCTAACTCTTACCCATCTAGCAACTCAGCTCAGTATCACCTGTTCTGGGAAGCCTGCTGTGAATTGTCCTTTGTTCTTATGGGCTCCTGGGCACACTTGTATTATAAAACGCATCACTCTATACTGCCGCCCCTTACTCCTTTATCTGTTCACACCTGACATTACAGATTGCTAGAGAATAAAGATAATACTCTTTCTGAGTACAGATGCACATATTAAGCGATCAATTAATGCCCCTCTTTAATTAAACCTTTTAAATGCATATTGCTTTTCTAAGATTCTATATTTTATTAAGTCCTAATAGTCTGTAAATATACTATTTCAAATTCAAAAGTGAAGCAAAGGAAACTTGATTCAGTACAAACAGCAACTGTGATATACAGCACAGCTGTGACAACAGCTAGGCAGTTAGGCAGCCTGAGGGGCCAGCGATGCTGGGGTGAGGCCCCTCTCTGGCCAGACAGCCCTGCGTTGCTCTGTTCTGCTACTGTACTGGTTTGGTCTGTTCTGCTCTGGCTAGCCATCTCTGGGGTTACAACTTTGGTGTTTCAGTTCCAGCCAGGGAAATGATGTCTCCTGTCTTCAGTGGAGAGGGAAAGTACACTCCCCAGGCAGGGGAGAGCTGGCTTACTATAGATGGAAGTTCCTGCTCCTGGTTTGTGATTGGCCTGTCCTCAAGCAAAAAAGGACTCCAAAATCCTTGCGTTTGATTGATCCAAATAACCCTGTCCTGACTGGTCAGAATGGAGCCACTCTTATTGGTCTGTGAAGATGCTGATAAGGATATAGTTGCACAGCTCTAATTGGACAGGAAAGCCTCAGTCCTACTGGTTGGAATGCAATTTCAGGAACTCCTTCTAGGAGTTCCTGCTCAGGTGGCAGGAACACAGTGCAGGCAGGCAGTTCAGTGCAGGAGGCAGGTCGCTTAGCGCAGGCTTCTTCCTGAAGCGCAAGTTGTGTGGCAGGTCCCGTTAAGAAATGGCTCCTAGGCTCTCTTTTTAAAATTTGAGCCCAGTTAAGTCACTGACAGCCCTTCTTAGTAGGTATCTTCTTTCTTAGGCTCCACAGTCACATTTTAAGAGCTGTCAAGCAATGCTTTTCAGAGATGTCCTTGCTAGTACCTTATTTCTCTAAAGGCTGCGTGTAGGTAGTTATGAAAAGCACGGGGAGTGTCAGAGCACACCTGGGTTCTAATTCTGGTCATAGTACATGGGTGACCTTGGGAAAGCTACTTCACCTCTCTGAACCTCAGAGTCCCTCTCTATTAAATTGGTTCAGTGACGCTCACCTAGCTGGGCTGAGAGAAGAACCCAAAATAATTAGAACAATCCTTGGAATACTGGTGATAGTTATCACAAAAATTTCTCAGCATAATGATGAACAGTATGCAATTAAAAAAAACCTGAGTTTCAATTCCAGTTATGGTTATTAGTTATGATTATTATTGTTATTGTCAGCATTATCAGTATTAATATAAGAAATTGCTGCTTTTAAATCTATTATCAATCTGCAGCACTTACAAAAACTAAAGCATTTAAAAATAATATTTGTTCTTGCTGCTACCTCATAAAGAATGTTTCCACTCCAGAGGAAATTGCTTTTCTATCCACTGTTCCGCTTAACACTAATTACATGGAACTAAGTCCATAGGACTGTGTCTAGTTCCTTCTCTAAAATGAATCAATTAACAGTCAGGAATTGCCACAAGAAAGAAGGGTCACCATATCCTGATGTGACTGAATGACAAATGCCACAGCTGGAAAGAGATTAAAGAGCATCCCAGGTCAAGAAAGAACATAAATGGTTGCCCCATGTGTCCAACATAGAGGGAAAAGAAAATTAAGTAAAAATGTCATGGAGTCAAAGTCTAGCTAATGAGTGCAGGCTCTGCAGGCACCCTGAAAAGAGGGAAAAAAGGTCAATTCTGTTTCTTAGAAAGATCCATCACATACAGGAGGCTTTATAGCTTTAAAAGGATAATGACCTCATTTACACGAGGAACACCAGCACACAAATTGCCCTTTAGCCCACTTACAAAAGACCGGTGGACAAAGGCAAGGTACAGAGGTACAGTTTTATGCTGAAATGTTCTAACAGGCAGCAGGGTTGCTGGCGACAAATGATATCACTGTTGTCAAATACATTTGCACACAGAGACACCAGGTCAAGGCCCTATGTCCTTTGCTTCAAGTTTCTCTAAGTCTCACTGTACTTTTCGTAAAAACAGATGCTTACTTTTGAAAAACTGTGAAATTGCCTGGGTATTCCCACTCCAGAAGAAGCAACAGTTCAATGACAGCAGAATTCACTTCAGTGCCTGTTAATCGGGCACCTGCTGGGTGCAGGAATTGTTCTGGCTGCTGCTCCGGGTGCGGAGGGAAGGGAACTGGCTGCTGAGGGACTGACTCCTTGTTTTCTTTTGAAGATTCAAGCTGCCTGTTTCATTGGGCCACTCTGGTTCATTAGACTAAAAGAGCTTTATTAATTGAAAATCTGAGTTTATCTTTTTCATCAAATTTATTGAGGTATAACTTACATAAACTAAAACCTATCCTTTCTGTGTAGTTTCAACAACTGTGTGAGCAGTGCTGTAACTGAGGTAAGAAACAATTTTATCAACCCCGCCTTGGATTCTCGTGCCTCTTTGTAGACATTTCCTTCTTCATCCTTGTCCTCTGGCAACCACTGATTTACTTTCTGTCCCTTTTTTAGTATGCCATATAAATGTAGCTTTTGACTCTAGCTTCTTTTAGCACAATACATTTGAACTTTATCCATGCAGTATGTGCATCTGCAGTTTGTTCCTTTTTACTGCTGATATTCCATTTGGCTGATAAGCCACAGTTTGCTTATCAATTCGCCACTAGAATCCTTTCAAAGGACCATCAGTTTGCCCATTCATCAGGGCCTTAAAGCCAAGCGTGATACTAGGATGAGGGAGGTAGAGACCTAGGGTCCAGAGCCCCAGCTCCAACTGGGAGGCAGAGTGGAAAGATGCTTATTTGTGACCTGCACAGCTCATTTATAACATGGGAACTTTATTCTTGAAAAGAACTTCTTTTTATAACATCAGACAACAGATCAATTTTAGAGTGAGATAAAGTGGCTTCAGGATCTCTCTGTACTTCATTTCCTTCATCTTTGAAAAAATGGATATAATTATTAACTCAAAGAGCAGTTTCATAATCCTTTCATTGAGAAAACATTTAAAAACCATATTTGACACTACACTGTAGTAGTACACAAAACTGGTAGACATTTTTTCAAATATGCATATGTAGATTTATGTTACTCTTAGGTTTTTGCATCGTTTGCAAAAGGTAACTCAAAATAGATCATGGACTTAAATATAAACCTTAATGTTACAGTCTAATGAGTACCAGAGGGGAAACAAAGGCAGGGCCCTCACCATTGCAATCTAACAAAGAACTTGATACAGAAGGCTAAGAGCAAAGGGAGACATGTCTCACCCCCTAACCCAGCAGTGCTGGGCCTAGTCTGATAATATTGCCAGGTGTTCCAACATCACAAGAAACACTATGTTAGCATGGTAGGAGGAAAGTCCTTGAAATTCTATGTATCCTTTCTACTCTCTGGGAAGGAAATCCTTTGAAACTGCTTTTATCCCAAGGCCAGAAAGGCTGGAGAGGATCCACAGTGTCCAAAGGGAAGAGACCCATAAACCAGCTTTGGTTAATTGTCTACCTCTGGTCACTGTTTGTTTTACAAGGGAGACCCTAATACTTACAGAGAGCTCATAAATAACGTTGGGAAACTGCCCCAACTTTAATTTACTGCCTTCCTTGACTTACGTGTTTTACAACAAGATGAACAAATGGAGTCTGCAGCAAGGTAAGGATTTGGGCTAACAAACACCCTGCACAACATACCTAAGTTTGGGTAATCATGCCCCGCCCCCTGAGAAAAGCTGATTCCACCTTTATCCATCAATCTAACTGTAACTTCTTCATCCCCATCCTGCCAACATATATATGCTCAGAACAAAGGACTCGCTCTCTTGGCCTTCTGGCTGCAGGGCCTCTGGTCACCCTAGGGTGAGCTTGCCACCCCGGCCTTTGGCCACCCTTGCTTTTGCTCTTCCATTCATTAATAAAGTTTGCGTGCATGCTAATTGGTTCTCTGATCTGTAATTCTTTGCTGCATCGATGAGAAGAACCAGGGTTTCTCTGATAACATTAACCTATAGAACTTCTAGATGAAACCTCAAAGAAAATGGTTATCACCTTGATTCATGCAGAAATTTTCCAGATGCAACACTAAAAATATAACACATTTTAAAAGTTGATAGACTTTATAGAAATTAAAAACCCCTGGTCTTTTAAAGACCTATTAAAAATAAAGAGAAAGACTACAATCTGGGAAAAAGTATTTGCAAAATACATTTTTGATAAAGGATGTGTATCTAAAATATATTAAAATTCCTCAACAATATTAAGAAAAGAACCAATAGAAAAAATGGCGAAAGGTTTGAAGAGACAGTTGACCAAAGAAGCTCCATGGATGGCATAGAAGCACGTGACACATGGCTCACCATGCGCCCAAGGGCTTTTGGAAACTAGTTTGGAAACATTGTTACTATGTACAATCAAAAAGTCATTCTGTGTCCTAAATATTGAACATTCCAATTAATCTATTTTGGGACATAATTCACTCATATGTAGGGCTATCTGTATTTGTTTTAGAATCTTACATCACATTCCATTTTGATAACTAAAATCACAAACCTTGGTCCTACTTAAGGGAATATTTTGGAATATCAAGAGACAAGTCATCATTATCAAACAATTTGTAGAAAACACCACATGTAATTAGAGATTGAGATTTTTAATCTAAAATTAACTATATTTGGACAGCTTTTAATTACTTTTGTGCAACAACATTCATTTTTTGATTATCAAAATTATCTATCTGCATGTGTATGGTAAGTAAATAATTATTTCAACTTTGTTCATTTACTCATTTAATATACATTCGACTCTCATATATTACTATTGTAGTAATGCCTAATTTTACTGTTTATTCTATATCACTCCCTTTTAAAATGACAAATTACAGTGTCATTAAAAGAAGCAACAACAGGCTAATTTTATCATCATATACATTCTGAACAAATTACCTAGTATTTTCAGGATAATATAGGATAAATAACATAAGAAATATTTAAAAGAGATAGAGACAAACATTTATATAAGTTTAATGTTTCCTATTATGATTTGTTTAGGTGATTCTCATACAGTAGTAATGTTCTCTTTGAGATATTTCAGCATTGAAATTTTACATATACCTGTTGAACCTCTGATAGTAGCTTCTTTCCTAATCTGAAAGAATATTCCCTATGATTATTATTCCATGTGATGGTGATTACTTTGTGCTCAGCAAGGATTTTGTTCTTCAATAGAGTGTAATGGGTTTGGAATGTGAGTTCTGGAGGAAGAGTCCCTGGGTTTAAAACCCAGCTTCACTACTTACTAGGTGTCTAAGACTGGCTATGTACCTTAACTCTGTTCGTCTTAGTTACATCTGTAAGATGAGTGATATATATAATAGCTTGCCCTGGCTGGTTTAGCTCAGTGGATTGAGCGTCGGCCTGCGAGCTGTGTCGCTGGTTCGATCTTCCAGTCTGGGTACATCAGAGAAGGAAAACTCTGACTCCAAAAAACCTCCGCTGCCTTGCGGCATACCTCTTCAGGGGAAAGGCTAAGGGAGTAAACCCCGACAGAAAATCCGGAGCCGGAGTCCCTAAGGCGGTTTGACGTTGTAGTCAACACCGGCAACTCCTGCGGCGCACCTGAACCCAAGCTGTATCGACTCCGTCTTTCCCTTGGACCCTTCAGCTGCGAAGAGAGGGGGGATCTGCTGTATGGGCAACAGCAGACCCTCCATATCACCCTGCCCAGGCTCTGTAGCTTCAGCTCCACTGGAGAGGACACTCCAGCGTCATCGCAAGATGTCCATTCAACACGGGAGGAGACAGATACCGTGTCACTCCCGAGTCGGACTGCACAGCCATTCTCGGCGGTGCAGATAGACTCTTAAGAAGCTACACCATCGTCTCTCGAGACGGACGGCTGCCGACGACGATATATAATAGTAGTTGCCTTACTGCTTAAGTATTAAATATGTATAAACATTTAGATGAGTGCCTGGCATATAATTATCTTGTCATAATAAATGTTTGCTAATATTTAAGATATTTCTTATGTTTCTTTATTCTCATTTTAAAGTTGTTGGCACACAATGATATTGCAAGCTTGCCCAATCTAGCTTATTTGGTTCATATTAATTTTTATAGTTTATTTGTTTTAAATTTATGTGAAAATATTGCAGGAGTGGAAGTAATAGTGTGACTTCATTTTTTCTTTAGCTTTCAGAGAATGCTGTTTCTAAATTGAAAGTTCACCCCAGCTAATTCTTCTAATCAATGTTTGTAAATCATCAGCAGAAAAAACTGTACAGTAGTCCCTCTCTATATCGCGGTAGACTTATCGCAGCCTCACTGTATCGCAGGATTTTAAAAAAATATTATATTTAATTATTTATCACAGATTTTTCACTATATCGCGGGATTTTGTGGT
The DNA here is from genome assembly GCF_987537825.1 of Furipterus horrens. Lineage (NCBI taxonomy): Eukaryota > Metazoa > Chordata > Mammalia > Chiroptera > Furipteridae > Furipterus > Furipterus horrens. Next base: position 130,501,027 of record NW_028327173.1, on the reverse strand, counting down.
ACTGTATACACGTATGTTGTTAAAGTTGCATAGGTTTAAGAGTGTAGAATATGTTTAAGAACATAAGTAGTGTTTATAGAAGTGTGGAAAAGGTTAATAAGGGAGTGGGGAAGGTTAATAAGGGACTGGGAATGGCTTATAAGTGTGTGGAAAGGGATTATAAAGCCTTAAAATATATATAAATACTAAAATAAATGTAAGGTTCCTACTTCGCGGATTTTCACCTGTTGGGGGGGGCGGGGGGCGGGTCTAGAACGTAATACCTGCGATAAGAGAGGGAATACTGTACTGAGGTACTGGATCTTAATTCTGTTTTTGTTCTATTTGTTTGTCTTTGTTTTATTTTGTTTTGTGTTTATTTTGCAGAAAAGAGCATATTGCCTGGCATTTCAGGTAGTCAGTAAGTACATACTGGACTATTTCCTTATCTCTATTGTTCATTAAAGAATAGTCATTCATTCAACAGGTATTTGCTGTTACTGAGATATACAAATATTTATTTAGCATTTACTTTATTTGCTAGGAAAGACACTAATCAAACATTAGTTTGATGATGATCACTATTGTTCTTATTTTGTATGACTTTTCATTCACTCAACTTTTTAAAACATTTTTAATTTCATTTACTTATTTTTAATGATTTGAGAGGGAGAGGAAAGGCAGCGGCATCAATTTGTTGCTTCACTCATCAGTTTGTTGCTCCACTCATTCATGCATTCACTGGTTGATCCTTGCAGGTGCCCTAATTGGCAATCAAAGCCACAACCTTGGCATATCAGGACGATGCTCTGACCAACTATGCTACCACCAAGGGCCTCGTTCATTCAATTTTTAATATCCTGAATATTTTCATAATGTAGGCCTTGTCATTTGTCTTAGGGTGGATTACAGTCATATGTTTATTTCAAAGAAACTCAAAATAATAGTTCATAAACACGATTACAATGTGTTACATTCTCACATAAAGAAATAGGCAGCTTCTTGCTGCTTTGGCTACTCCATGAACTTAGGCTTCTTCTCACTGCCTACTCTGATACCTCCTCAGTTTGGTTACTCCTCCAGCTCCAAAAGGCCATTGATTCTAGGCAGCAGGATAGAGAAGAAGGACAGCCCACATTCCTTAACCCACACATGTGTTAAAAGCCACCAACTGCAAGGAATCCTACAGAAAATATTTGTCCCCCAAATGGGGGCTCATATCACTAAAGGAAGAAAGGATGGATGTTGGGAGGCAAATCTCTTCCACAGGAATGTTCTTTATATTTTAGCAGGGGTAGATGAAGAGCAGGCAAATAGATACATGGGCTGCATGATGTTCAGAGTAGGGTGTGGGCTGCAGAGTTCATTTGAGAATCATCAGCATAACACCCGCAAATAAAGCCATGTGAGTTAATGAGATGCTCCAGGGCTTTAATTTCCAATACAGCAGTCACTAGCTACATGCTGTCATTGAATCTGAATTTAATAAATTAAAAAAATTCATTTCCTCAGTAATGCTAGCTATGTTGCAAGTTCTCAAAGGCCATAAATGGCTAGTGGTTACTACACTGGAAAGTACAGCCATGATTGCAGAAAGCTGTATTGGACAGCCATGCTCTAGGGAGAGAATTTAGCAGAGAAAATGAACCTAGTGCTTGGTATTAAAGCAGATAGTATTTTTCTACACTTATTTACTAAATTCAAGGTTCATTTCTTATTCTCAAGCTTTCTTATTATTGCACTTGTTAATAGTAGGGTAACATTTATTGAACACCTACTTGAAGACAAGTTTTGTGCAGTATGCAATGCATTATTTAGTCCCCCAAACTCACAAAACAAGTGCTATTATTATCCTGACTTTATAGATGAAGAGATTAAGGCTTTAAACATGGACATATTAAGCTACCAACTAATAGGCACTTTAGAGATGGAGGTTCTAGAGAATAACTTCGATCTCTCTGAATCCAGACCTACATATAGATTTTCTAAGGCATCGTATCAACTACAAGTAAGTCACATTACCTGTTGCTTTCCACTACTTGCACTTCTTTTATTTTTGTGGTGTTATTACATGGCTAAAAACTTCCTGAACAATATTGAATATCAGTAAAGATATTATTAACCTTGATTAACTGTGCTTATATAGTTTCATTAAATATGATGCCATTTATGTGAACTAGCTAGTCCTAATTACTTTAAAAGAGTATTAAAGTTCAAGACAGATTATAAGAATTGATTTATTAATAATGTTGTATCATCTTATTACTAAAAATATTACTTGGTTATTTTGTATTACTCTTTTGTATTCTTATGGATTCTCATTTTCACGACATTTTATTTAGAACTTTTGTACCCAGGGGAAAATAAAAAGAAATTCATTAGCTGCATGTGGGCTCTGATTTCAGAAATTCCTGGGTTTATAGTGCAATTTTACCATTAAGTAAGCCAGTAATTCCTGGCAAATTAATTAATGTCTCTATATCTCTGAAAAAGATCATCACAGTGCCTGGTAAACAGTATACGCTTAAAAACATTAACCACTCCATTTTGGGGCATGGTCTACACTATTCTTTTTGTCTTAGTCCATTTAGACTGCTAAAACCAAATAATAAAATCTGGTTAGCTTACAAACAACGGTGCTGAAAGATGGGAAGTCCTAGATCAAGGTGCTGGCAGATTTAGTGTCTAGGGCGAGTCTGCTTCCTGGTTCATAGATCGCTCTTTCCCTGTAGTCTCACATGGCAGGTAAGGGCACTAAATCCCATTCAAGAGGTCCCAACTTCATGAGACAATCACCTCCTGATACAATCACTTTAGGAGGCTAGGCTTTCAACACAAATTTTAGGGGACATAAACATTTAATCCCCTGCAATTTCCTTTTCTTTCTTCCACTATCTTTTCCAGGTTTCTGTATTAACATTTTGCTAGATTTGGACAATTTATTGAACAAGATTTTTAACTTTCATGTGTTCTGAAATAGTTTCTGCTTAAGGGATAGACAGAAATTTCACCTAAACTTGCCTACACAATGTTCTTTTTTCGAAGGGGTGGTAGTAGAGTTGGGGAGTAGGTGCATCTTCAACAAATTTCAATTTCTTTCTATCAAAAAGTGTGCATGTGCATATGCGTGTGAACCATATAATAAAGAGGACATTCTAATAAATTCTTACAATCCAAATCATATGAATAATTTTTATTATTAAATTGTATTTCAATATTTAAATGATATTGTCCTTGATGAAAATAATAGATTTTAACATAAATGTGCAAATTTAAATTAATAAACTGTGAGTATTTGAATCATAACACAATTAGCATATATTTAATGTGCTAATAATCTTCATGTTGAATCATATGGTATTATTTGAAAAAATAATAAGCATTAAAATAAATATTAAAGGCTGTGGACAATCTGTACATAAATTTCCAGTTTGAAATAAGTTAAAAGCTTCAAACTTTATTAAAAGCTGCTTGTTAATCAGAAGGCCACATGGGAGGAGAGAATGCATTCCTTTTCCTGGACTCCTTTTAAGTCATGTTCCTAGATGAAATTGATTACCAAGCTACATGCCATTTATCAAAAAATCTGATGAAAATGAACTTAAGTTGGAAATTTAAAATGGAAGAAAATTGATTTGATGATAAGTAGAGAATAGATTAAACTTGTACCAAATGGCCATTTTATCCCATTTTTCTCAAGTGTGCTATAAACATAACATTAGCACAAGCGATTCTCAGCAAAAACATTCCAAACGGTGATTTTGCCTTTAGGATTATTACATCTGGTAGAGCTTTGAAGTCATTTTCAAAGACCATTGTTCTCAACACTCAGAGATCATATCTGTCCTTCTACATGTTTTTGGCCTTCTCCACATTGAAAGTAACATTCTTTGGATTATTTCGACATGGCATTATTAAACCAAACAAATACAGCATCCTCCAACATACTTAAAACAAAATAGCAAAAGATTCATGGTAAACTATCTAGGATTTTATATTTTAGTTAAAGAAAGATAATAAAATACCCAAAAATAAGTAGGCCAAGCAGACTATAACCCAGTACTAACCAAATACAGATTTGGAGTTGTAAAGGTCAAGAGAACTCCAGGCAAGGAGAAGAGAGCATGTACAGAAAGACTGGCTGTAAAGATGAAGGAAAATATAAATCTTGGACTGAAGAAGAAACAGAATTTCTCAGATAGAAACACAGTGGGAATAGCTATGGAAGAGAAAGTGACTGTGGGAAGTGAGGGATCCTGGAGGAATCCTGACTGAAGGGAAGTGACTGCAGGCAGGCGGAGGGAAACACGGGATGGTTTCTTTGAGGTGCACTGATGTACACCTTTGATATTTCAAGCTGAAACTCAGGAATGCAGTAAGACATAGTTTAGACTCTCTTAAAAACATGACTTTAATTCATTTTAGTTAAAAAGCATCACATATACAAAAGAACATATGTAACAAATGTGTAGTTTAAAGAATAATAATGAAGAGTCATTGTGCTTTCCATCCAACTGAAGGGAAAAACATCACCATTACCTTTGGGGCTGCCTGTGATCCCTTTCCTCTCCTCAGCTGGGCAGATTAAGCAGTGTCAGTGTTGGGGTGAGATTAGCGGAGCAGTGTCCAGGAGCATACAGAGGGTGACTAAGGAGAACAGAGACACTTTAGAGAGCAGTAAGAACCCTGGGGGGGCTTAGACTAAGAAAGAAGCAGTGGGAATACAGAAGAATGGAAAACCCTGCAGTTCACTGTTACAGACGTACTGGAAGACATATATAATTCAATTTTGTTTTGCTTGTTTATTCTTGCAGTTGTTTCAGTTTAGCTTTTTTCTCTGCATGGATGAAGCAAAATATTGGTACCATTCATATACATAGGAGAGAGGGAAGGTTTAAAGATAAGCTTATGTTTTAGACCCATAGTTGTCAGAATGAGACATCTGAGTGTGAAAACTACATTAGTGGAAGAAAATGCACAATGAAGCCAAGATGAAGGATTGGGGTTCAAGAAATAATTTCAAAAAGTGGCTGAAGAATTTGAGATAACATAGCCTTTCGAGAAGTAGAAAGCAGGGCAGAAAGTTTGGATCCGAGGCTTGAGGACTAAGAATGAGCCAGCTGGAGGGACTGTTAGAAGTGGAGGCGCAGGGCTGAGGGAAGCCGGGAGTGCCTGGTGTCACAGAGGAGGGAAGGAGAAAGCCTTTGGAGAAGGGAGATTTGTGCAGCCTGAGAAAACACTTATGTATTTTTTAACATCAGGGCAGTTAGAGCCTTTGGCGAGGGGGGATGAAGGGGCAGAGTCCAGTCTGCTAAAAGCTGAGGAAGAAAAAGATGAAAGAGAGGGAAGCGACAGCCCAGGCTCTTCTGCCCTCATTCAGAATGCTGAAGGAATCTCACATATTTATGCTTCTCTTATCCACAGCAAGTGGCATTACAGGGTAACCAAAGTCCACAGTGATGCCTTCGGGTCAGTGCGCAGAGTCCTTGGAGTGTAGCCATCGACTGACATTTCCTGCTGAGGGAACCTAGAGCTAACTCTCAGGCTCCTGCAAGGAGCTGAGGACAGTGCTGTGACATTCACCATCACTCTCCTCCCAGCCTCTCTGTGCCTCACGGAGGATAAACAAAAACAACTACTTATTTCCTGTCCAACTGCCGAAGCAGTTGGGCTTTCCTAAACTTCCCTGTGCCTCCCACAAACTGCCTATATCTAATGTGGAAATTCTTGACCTTCGTTGTGCATTAGAATCATCTGGGGAGGTTTAAAACAATACAAAGTTTGGATCCAACCTCTAGAGACTGTGCTTTAATTGTTCTGGGTTGGAGATAAATATGGATTAAAAAAAAAAAAAAAAACTCTCATGGGTCATCAGGGCTGATAATCATTGTTTATGAGTGACCTCGCTGATTTTCACAGTTCTCCTAAAGGCAATCAATTAATGAGGACTTAGAACCTAGCTTCAGTTCATTACTGTTCAAGGTACTGAGGGGCATATTTTAAGTAAGATGTGATCACCATCCATAACTTTCTAGATGGGGAAATAAAACAGCACTATATATAATGATTTTGAGAGTGCCAGAACATATATGTGACCAGAGCTGATTTGTAGGGTGACAATCAGTGAGCACTAACATGGTAAAAAGAAACATGTATGCCTGATTGATGCTATGTATCAGAGTACAGGAGAGAACATTCTAATTTAATGAGATTATAAGCCTATAATGAAAAAGAGTCTAACTGGAGGCAAACTCTTTAAACTTGCATGCATCCTTTACCAACTGATCAGTGTTTGCCTGTGAGTTCAGTACCTCGGCTCTCCACAGGCAATGCTGTGAACATCTTCCACAGAAACAGGAAAGACTGGTGGCAAAACTCGGGCTGTATATGTGCCACACCGGTCCCGGCATGTCTAACTTAACTTGCTGCTAGGATAACCAAGGGAGAGAAGCTATGCATGTTTCCCTTCTCTGGGTCCTAACCTACGTGTGTAAATATCTCTTCGCTTTTGGCCAGTGTGGCATGCAAGGTTCCATAAGACAACAGTCTGATCTCAAAGCCATGCTGCTTATGAAGAGCTGACAGTCTACCCTAACTAGACCCTGGTGAAAGTGATTCTACAGAGTCAGAGGTAGGCTTACACCCTGCTGAGTCTTTCTGCTGAATGAGAATCATTCACCTCTGACTCTGTGGGCTCCCCTGGTATCTACTTTCTGCCTATTCTTTCATTAGAAATTCTCAGGCCCTGAATCCAGCTTGCCCTACAGACACACATCCCTACAGAAAATACCACTGGATGTGGAACCAAAGCTACCATTTCTGGACACCAACACCTTGTCTACTCTCAAGGGGAAATTGTACTGTAATGAACTGGTCAGATTCCAAGAAACTATGTAGACTCCAGCCTTGTAAGGGGGTGGAGCATTCAGAGAAAAGTTCCCGGGGTGGGGAAGGGTATGTGGTCTCTTCTCTACAGAAGTCCCTGAAGCCTGAGAGGTGAGGACAGCCTTTCATGGTATTCTCTCTAATCAGTTGTGGCAGCACCAGCTTAGGCTACTGCTACTGCCTTGTCAACATGACCTTCCATGGCATGAGTATGTATACCCACTGCAGTATGGCAAAGATGGCAGTAGAGCAAGTGCCGCAGTTCTAAGGCATAGCCAGGAGCTCACACTCTGGAATCTGAGCCCCGGGCACAAGCTTTGGCCCCTGCTCATCACCTATATGCTAGGTGACCTTAGGTGAGTAACTTAAGGTCTCTGTGCTTCAGTTTCCACACATAATAAAATAATTGAGAATAATAACAGGATCTAATTGGTTCTGAAGTTTGAGTGAACTCTTAGAACAGTGCCTGGTAAATAACACGCAGTCACTATAAGCTATCTTTTATTGTTGTTTATTATCTTTTTTTCTTTCTTTTTCTTCCTTTCTTCTTTCCTCTTTATTTTCCTTCTTTCCTCTTTTTTTTTTTTGTTAGAGTGTATGTATGTGAGTGTGTGTGTGTTTGCATGTACCAGATATATTAACGTCTGTGAAAGACCTGCTTTATGTATCCAAAGTCCAAAAATCCAAAAGTCTAAATCCAAATCTCAGAAAAGGTTTTCCAAGAAAACCACCACACAGTGAGGTCTGGGACTTCTGAGCTGATGAGGTTTTGGGCTTTTGGGCATCTTGGGACGTGGCAAATGTATTCTGGATATGGGCTGGATGTGAATCTTTGCAGGCCACAAGGAAGACTATATATTAGGCAGAGTAATCACTCCCCCACCCAGATGTCTACATCTAAAGCCCCCACATCTGTGGATATATTATGGCAAAGAGAAATGAAGGTAGTGGATGGAATTAAGATTACTAATCAGATTATTTTAGATAGTGAGATTCTTTTGGATTATCTAGGTTTGTATAGTGTAACCACTATGATCCTTAAATGTGAAAGAGGGAAGCAGATAGTCAAATGCAGAAGTGAAACAAAATGACAACTCCACTGACTATACTGCTGCCTTTGAAGATGGTACTGGCCATGGGCCAAGAAATGCATGCAGGCAGCCTGTAGAAACTGGAAAATTCAAGGAAACATATTCTCCCCTGGAGCCTCCAGAAACAAATACAACCCTGCCAACACTTTGATTTCAGTCCAGTGAGACTCATTTGGACTTCTGACCTCCAGAACTGTAAGATAAATTTGCAATGTTTTAAGCCAATTCGTTTGTGGTAATTTATTAAAGCAGCAAAAGAAAACTATTCAGTGAAACACAGTTCCATTTATTTCAGCTTAGCTCTGTACAGTTCTACACTGGTATTTTGGGACAAATTTCCTGCAGCAAATAAAGTATTACTTCCTCTTGTTTGCCTGCTCCCTTGCATATTTTCTTGCTTTCAAAAATGGAAGGCTAATGCATTTTAAAAAGCACCAAACCTTATTTAGTTACTTCCCTTACTTTCTTCCACAGTGAAACAAAGTTTTATTGTGCTAGTTTCAAGTCTGCTTCCTGACAATTTGTCTTTTTATGAGAATGATGAATTAGCAAGCTCAAGAATAAAAATAAAAGAGAGAAGTTATTAACCTAGAAAAATTGTTCTGCTTCTGAGTAATCCCAAGTTAGTTATATTATATATATATTTGTCCATAACAGAGATGAAGGCGAATAAGATGTCTGTGTCACTGTTAAAAAGAATGTCCACAGGGGATCCACCCTGCCTTCCTCCTGTCACCAGGCACAGTGTATGTGAAAAGTCATTACGACAGGCATTAGTCTCCGTTGCATTCTGAGTAATATGAACCAAGCAGAGAATTTTATTATGTTGAAATTATTAGGAGGGTACTTAGATATGGCAAATATTTATAAAATAAGAAAACATAGTATCTCTGAGAAACATTTCCCTTTTGTCATAGTTACACTGTCCTTTGTGTAAAACCCAGACCTGCCCTCATGGATCATAGTTTTGATTCTGTGTTTTGGATTCAAATATACAACATGACTGAAGGTGTATTTAAGAATCCACATACTTAATGATGAAATGCTTTTAGAAGGATCGGTATAAGTCAATAACACTTAAGAGTATGCTGAGAAAATGAGCAGTTATGTTTTCAAACTTGCTGAGTATAGATGTAATTCTCAATTACACTATCAATGACATTCTCCATAGCAAACTACACTGTAAAAAAAAGGAAAGTGAAAACTAGTAAGGTGGCCATGGACCACTGTACATAATGTGACATCCACTGAATCCTAAAGTGTGTGTGTGTATGAAAGTGCGCATGTCATTAAGAAGTTAAGTGTGCAATTTGACCTATGGGTCTCTATCACACTAGATCATCTAGAAATGTCATTGTCATATCTGGGAATGTCAACAAGGTTTGGTATTTTTATGAACTTGTTTATTTAACATTGGTTAAAGTGAGGATACTGAACTAGACATACTGGCAGGAGAAGATAAAAATTAGAAGAATTTTCTTTAACTTCTATCTCAAAGGCTTTTTTTAAAGAGTCTCCCTGTGCCTAAAAAGACAGATTTGGTTTAGAGTGTCATTACAATAATTTTACTTCCCTTCATAAATTTTGAATATGAAAAATTAGCTCAGTAATTAATATCAGACTACTAATCTTCCAGAAATACCACTTTCATCAACATCACTCTGTTACTTAAAATTAAATAGTTTTCTATTTCTCACTGCAAACCATGGTTGAACAGCAACTACACAGAAGGCTCAGTGCTAGGAAGTGAAGAGGGAGGGAGAGGCGAGGATGCTAAGAGAGGAGAAGTAGAATGTGGTTCAGGTCTCATGGTTATCATGGTCGAATAGAAAACAAAATGCATACAAAGCTTCAACAGAGGGAATGTGACAAATAATGTAACAGTGGAGGAGGGAGAACTTCATGCAGAGCTTGGGGTTATGGGTGGGTTTTGAAGGGTAAATGTGAGCCTGAAAAGGCAAAGCTAACAAGAGCAGGTATTCCAGCCAGAAAGAAAGGCCAAGGAGCAGAGCTGTTCAGTGTGATTGGATCGTGGGCCACCCAAAGGGAAGAAGAGAAGTGTGTCCCGAATGAGCTGGGGGGAGAGTCGGGGCTTATACAGAGAAGGCTGGATGTCTGCTTAGGGAAACCGCGTTCAGCAGAGAGGGACTAGGGAAACGTGAAGGCTTCAGAGCAGAGGTGGTGGCAGATCATGCGCAGGTTTGGGGAACATTAACATGTTGACAGTCCACAGAGGGACAAGGCCACTAGTTAGAAGGAGGTACAGGGGCTGTAGCAGTAGAAACAAAGGAGAGGAAAATAAATGCAAGCTGTACACTTGACAAATAATGTGATGAGAAGTTCCTGAGAAAAAAGCAGTGAACGGTGACACTGAGCCCTTACAAGGAACTGGAAACCACTTAGCAATGATGACAGATCACCAGCAGGAGGTATGAGCTGAGCAGGGGAACAACGCGTTCTGTTCTGGGGATGTCGAGCTAAGACTGCCTGCGGGACATAGCAGCAGAACCATCCAGCAGATAGCAATGTGCTTTCAGACGGAGGGTAGAGGAGAGACAGATTGGAGAAGTCAGCCACGACACGGGCAGTTTTAAAGACGTGGGAGCGAAGCGCTCACCCATAGAAAGAGTAAAGAGGCCACGTGGATGTCTTCAAGGGAGGGAAGAGCCATAGTCCAAGATGTGGCAAGAGTTTAACAGAAGCCAAGGGAGAAGGGTTTTTAACCCAGTATCAAATGCTAAAAGATGATTATAGAGTAGAATATGAACTGAAAAAATAACTAGTGATTACTTTGCATGTAGTATATATCAGACACATGTTAAACACTTTACAGTTATGATCTCATTTACTCCTGACCCTAAACCATGAGGTAGATTCTACTGTCACCATCCATGAACAGATGAGGAACTGAAGCCTTTGGGAATAGAAGGAATTTGTCCAAGGACATCATGCTTAGCAGGCCTGGCAGTGTACCCAAGCTATCAGACCCCAGTGACCATTTGCTCCCAGTTAACACAGTCCTGTGCCACACGTCCCATTGCAGTAGCATTTCCCTAGATGAAACGTCCCTCACGTTCTTCAAAACCAGCCTCAGAACCCAGTTCTAGGACTATCATTTCCAGAAAGCCTTTCCCGACTCTCCAGATAGCCTCTCTATATTGTTCACAGCATTTTTTCTTCAAGATGTAGATGGCCATTTAGTTTTATATAATTTCCTCTATTACGCACCAATCATTTATGTGCACTGCTGTTCTTTCCTGAAATAAGTAGCTAGGTCCTTCAGACAGAGCTCTATCACCTTTTATATTTCTTTTGCATCCTCCAAATCAATTTGTTATCAGGAAGAAGTGGGGTGTGTCCAGTGAGGAAATATCTGTTATGAATTAATTCATGCCTCCAGATGTTAAAAGAAACCAGAATTGGGTCAGGGTTACATGAGCAGAAATGCTCTCAGTTATATGGGTTTACGAGGAAGATTCTCAGAGAGCAGAAGAACATTCTAAGCCTACAGAAAAGGCTGTGCAGGACTGAATGGATGACGGCTAGGAAGGAAAGACTCTGCTCATTGGGTGGGGTTAAGAAAGGCTGTTCAGAGCTAAAAGCTCTGAAAATATACTTGGCTTCTCATGCAGTAATCACACCCCTAAGACTGAGCAAATCGAGGCATACAATTTTTCCAGTGGACTAGCAGCTCAAGCTTCTTTTAGAAGGCTTTCTTGCCTTTTTCCCTTTGATTTATGAATTCTGAAATTTTTTCTTCCTTTAGAGGGTTTATTACATAAAAAGTTTCTTTCAAACAGAGCTTCACTTTTCTTGGTTAAATAAAGAAAGAAATCGTACTTCTCTTGAGTAAGATTTAGGCAAATTCTAACATGTAAGCCTCTTGAATTTCCTGGTTCACACCCACCTGGCAGGATTCCTCAGGCCACAGGCTCAATGTGACGTCTTGCCATTTCCCACTCACAGAGCAGAAGAGCAGCCCACTGGGCAGCAGCCTGGCTGCGCTTGGGCGTGGGGACACGTTATTTGTCTCCAGAACATCTAACCTGATGACTGCTAGAAGGAAGTCTCTCCCCTGCCTTTGAGTGCTTGTTTTCAGCTTGTTTAAATGTGCTCCACAATTTTATTCCAAATGTATCTGAGAAAGTAAATGCCAAACTAGATGCATTTAAAACCACCATCGTCTGCAGTGGAAATTCAGTCTGACAGAAATGATAGCATAGCACATTCAAAATACTAAAAAGTTTCATCTCAGTGAAAAATAAAAGCATAACAATGAAGCTCTTTAGAAATGAACGCTCCTTGTATGTATATCGTCAAGTTTTAAAAAATAAATTTGCATTATCTATGCCTCTGAAATATTATACTAAAAAATGTTCTCACATAAACACAGTTTTACATTCCTCTCCAAGGGAAAAACAGGAAAGTGCTCCTTTAATTTCATGGAAATGAGACTGATGTGATAAACTCTGTTATGACAAGGGGAGCATTTTATTCAGCTTTGGCTTCATCTTATTCACGATAATTTCCGTGAATTGAACAAAACTGTGAATGGTTAAAATTCCCAGTCCTGTGATCAACACTCTGATGTATTTTCCAGTAAAAGTGATAAGTCTTTTGAGGCAAATAGCATCCATCGTGGATTGTTAGTTTAATACTTTGGAGAGACGGACAGTTGTTATTCAGAGAAGAAGCAAAGATGTATCTTTGTCCTCACTTGATGTGTGTGTGTGTGATAACAGCCTTCTCTGTGCAACACTGGACCAACTAACTATAATTCAAACTTCAGATGTTTATGCTGAGGAAAAAAAGTCTCTATTTTGGACTGTATAGCTTTCATCAGCATTTAGTTTTAGAAACAGAAACTTTTTTAAATCAGAATTTATAATCGTGAGACAGATTCTCTTTTTGATGATGACAGCTGATTTGGGGAAATGTTTATTTCCATTTTAAAGTCTTCAAGACACACATATAATAACTTTCCATAGTAACAGTATTATAAAGGGGAAGACATGCAGTTTTGGATTTGGGTTGCTCGATTTTTACAAAATGCTGCTTACTTTCTCCAAGAGTTTTGTAAAATAGGATACAGAGCCTCCATCCCACTCATCGCTTGAAACATCCTCCCTTCCCTCTTCTCCTCTTAATTTGAATCCTTTTGAGTGGAGAGCTGGCTGCCCAATTCAGCTGCTGACACACTTGCTTCCTGTGCCTGACTGACTGGAGGCCTGGCAAGCAACGGGATTCTCACCCCAGGCTGGGTGGAGGCATTTAGAGGAATGACTACAGGGACGGTGGGCAGCTGTGGAGGGTAGCGGGGCTTTAAGCCTGTGCTCTACACTCCAACCTGTTTGTCAACTGTGACATCTGTGCGTGTCAGCCTTCTCCACAGTGAGGACACTCTATGCACCAGTTCTGATGCCTGAATCTTATCCCCACCATCTGCGCTAGGGTCCGTGTCTAGGTAACCTCCTTTATCTTAGTGACCCCATCTTGATTTTGCCAGGCTTCTTCCCTGAGGTTGGGCTGGAGCCTCGCTATTATCTGAGACATGTCCTGGGTTCCCAGCCGAGGGCTTTCCCTACAGGCCAGGTAACTCTAACTTGCCGATTACCAGCTGTGTAACTTTGGCTGAATCCATAAACCAAACTGTGCCTCAGTGTATTCATCTGTAAATGGGAATGATGATCACAACACTTACCTAATAGAATACTTTGAGGATTCCTTGTTTTGTGATTAGAGCAATACTTGGCACAAACACTCAAGAAGAAAAGCTATCATCATCACCTCTCTTTCTACCTGGGTTCAGGCAGGGCTGACTGATGTTGACCACGGATGGCACAGAACTTAACACTAGCTGACTATTAAAAACATGTCAGAATTTTGTTTTCAGAGCCTTTTTCTGCCCAGTTCCTACAGCTCAGTCTATTTACTTCCTTGTCCACAGCCTGACCTTGAACAGCCCCTCCCTGCCCCAGATCCTGCAACCTGCGAGCCTGAGCGCTCCTGAGGCAGAGCTGTGCCCAGTTCAACCACCCTACCCTTTGTGTCTTTCTTGAGGTCTGTGTCTCCATCTGCAACATATTTTTTCTCATAATATGGGCTTTTAAAAAATTATTAGAATAGAAAACTTGACTATTTTTTAAAAATACTTTCTAATCTCTTATGTAAAGTACTTGAGGTTATTTTACCAGTTGTACTAAAGCCCAGTTGAAACTAGGTGTCTTAATATGCTGGTGTGGGGAGAAACTGACTGAGATTAGGAGTGGAGAGGGGAGAAAGGAGGGAAGGAATTAATACATACTTATCTCTTTACAACATCTGAAAAGACAAAGTATCATCAGAGGCTCAAAGAATTTTGCCAACTTCTACAAGTCAATGGCATGAAGCCCAAGCTCACCTAAGACCTGTCACAGGTTGTTAAAAGTATACTGAAACCCCAGCCAAGTGGAAAGGGGGCTCCGAATATGGACAGTCCCTCCACGGATATCTAAATACCAGAATTATGATTGTTAATTGTGTATTTAGGTGCCATTTGCCTTCTGATGATTTTTCCTGTTACTGAGTAACTGCTAAGAGTCTAATGTTAAAACCAATCACACCTGGCACAATTCACCCATGCCTAATGCTCAACATCTGTCACTGAAATTAGTAGAGAAACTCATAAACATGTCCTCCTAAGCATGTCCATTTGTATATTTGCTGTCTTTAAAAGTATTTCATATTCATAATATGATTTCATCTGCCCAACACTTGTATTAGTTTCCTGTTGCTGCTGTATCACAAACTTAGTGCTTAAGACAGCGCACATTTATTCTCTTAGAGCTCTGGAAGTCAGAAGTCCACAGTGGGTCTTCATGGGCTAAAATCCAGGTGTCGGCAAGCTGCATTCCTCCTGCAGTCCCGAGGGGAGAACTGGCTTTCTTGCCTTTCCAGCCAGCATTCCTTGGCTCAGGACCCACTCCCCCATCTTCAAAGCTGGTCAAGTCAGGCCAAGCTCTTGTCATGCTGCCATTTCTCTGGTTCTGCGTTTCACCTCTCTCCTCTACATTTAAGGACCCTTGTGATTACATTGGATCCTCCAAAATAAATCCAGGACAGTCTCCCAATTTTCAAGTCAGATGATTAGCAGCTTTAATTCCGTCTGCAGGTTTAATTCTCCTTTGCCATGTAACCTTACATATTCACAGGTGCCAGGCATCAGGACATGGTATCTTTGGTAGGTCACTATCACTAACTTTATGAGTTAGGTGCAGGGGGGTGGGGGGGGGTGGAGGCTTCTCCTGGAATGGATGAGGAAAATGAAATGAGAACAATTATATCACTTGCTCATGGTATACTCATAAGCGATGGCTTAAGACAAGTGATACTGATGTGTAATGCAGTGAAAAGGTACTCTCATCACAAACTCATTTATTCCTGAAACTTTGCAACACAGACTTCCCTCTCTTCTCTCACTTTATGGATGAGGTCATGTATTCCCCTGGTTTCATATCACTGTTTATACTCCCCTACTCCCAATATCGGTAATGAGCTCTAGATCTGTATTACCAGCTACCTATGACACAGTTCATTTGTTCAGTTCACAGAAGCCTTAGATGGGATATATTTAAAACCAAACCTATCGACTTATGTTTCTCTTCCTAAGTGTCTGATTTTAATTTGGACAAATTGCACATACTCAAAATATGGATGCTATCCTTGTGGTTGCCCTCTTTTCTGTCTCCAAATACCCAATAACTGACTCTTATTCTCACAATCTGTCCACTTTTCTCCTTCTATGACTGAAGCCACCACCATCATCTCTTACCTAGATTTCTGCTTCAGCATTTTTTTCTTCCTTCACTCTTGCCTTCTTTCTCGATCTATTCACAGTGTTGTAGCAAGAATTTAACCATTGCTTCTATGAAAAATGACAAGACTATAATCATCAGATCCGTTTATCTGTTCAACTTCACCTAACTTTCCTAAACTTGGAGATGCACTCCAGCATCACAGAAATTCTTTTATTTTGTGAAATGCAGACACCCTCTCTTGCTTCTGGCCTTTGAGTACCTGATTTCCTCAGAATGCTCCCTATTCCTACCCTCTCACCTGGGTGAATTCTATTTATCCTTCAGTTTTTGGCTTAAACTTCACTGTCTTTGCTTGACTTCCCTTTTCTTCTTAGTCTCGGTAAATAACTTCCCCATCGGCTTGTCTTCACAGTACTGTGTGCAACCTGTCTGGTGACTTGCTTACCCACAACGGCAGCTACATAGCTATCTTGAGCACTATTTTATCTTCATAATGGCACAGTGCTTGCCACACAGTGGACGCTCAATACACTTTTATGACATGAATAAATGGCATTTTTAATTATATTAATGCAAACTTAAATAGAGTTAAAAAGAAATGCAATTGCTTTCCCAAAAATTCTATTGTGGTCTTTTATACATCCGGTCTTCCCTATTTCTCTAAGTCCTTAAAATTCATAACCAAATCATGCAAGCCATTATGCCAGTTCCCATGGCCAATGATTATTCTATACAGTCTAGTAGTAACTTGGCTGTACCTTAAAATCTCCTGTTTTGTTTTTTGGTTTTTTTTTTTTTTTTTTTTCATTTTTAAGCATGCATATGCTAGATGACACTTAAAGAAACTGAGTAAGTCTTGTGAATGATGAAGCATACATGTTTTGTTTTAAGTTGCCCAACTGATTTTAATGAGCAACCCCTGTTTAAAATCACTAATTAAAAAAAAAAAAAAAAAAACTCCCATGAGAATCATGAGAATAAGGGCTTTCTGAGAGCATATGGTCCATGGTGACCTCAACAGCTCAAGGCCCATATTGCCCTGCAAGGCTTGACAAAAGCAGTAGCAATAAGAGAACAGTTCTATTCCATGGAGACAACATGTCATACTGAGGTTAGTACTGTGAGGAAGAGAACTTGTTGGATTAACAGTGTACAAAGGGTTAAATATGATTGTTGATCACTTCTGCAGCACTTAATATTTATATAATCATAACAAAGATTCCTTCAATTTGTCATCACCATATCACAGAGAAAGGATGCATTTACACCAAATTATGAAGGTATATTTATAATAGTCTGAGCTAGAATGTAGCTATGGGACCTTACAAAAGAGGTTTCTGCCACTCCACCACCAACCTTAACAGAGAGGCAGCCTTGCTCCAGGGCACACATACATTTTTTTTTACAGATGCACACATACAATTCTAGGCAAGTGTTCTTCTGCAGTAATAGCTCATGAAACTTTTACAGATGCACATAAATGCAATATTTTAAAATTTATTTATTTATTTTTAGAGAGAAGGGAAGGAAAGGAGAACAAGAGGGAGAGAAACATCAATGTAAGAAAGAAACATCCATCGGTTTGCTTCTCGCACGTGCCCCATCAGAGGACCAAACACAGAATCCAGGCGTGTTCCCTGACTGGATATCAAATGGTGACCCTTCGCTTTGCAGGATGATGCCCAACCAACTGAACCACACCGGCCAGGGCTAAATGCAATATTTTAACTGTAAATCTTAACCCACAAAGCCAGGCTCTAAATACATCATAAATCTTCTTATGATGGTATTGTGTGCTTGAGATAGTTAATTTATAAATTAGCTCTATAACAATAATCTGGGTGGGACAGTTTAGGAATGTTAAGAACACCTTTAAATAGAGTTCACAACACTAATTTTTAAAAATTCTCCTCAAAAGAGAGTATGATGATCCAGCAGCCTTTAGTCCAAGTGTGCCTGTTGATTCTATTCCTGCCTTTTAAAGAAACTGAATTTATTGGGGTGATATTGATTCACAAAACCATACATATTTCAAGTGTACAACTCAACGAAACATCATCTCTATACTGCATTGTGCACCTACTGCCCAAAGCAAAGTCTGTTCAGTCCCCATTTATTCCCCCCTTTGCCCACCTCCACCTCCCCCTCCCCCTTTCCCTCAGTCTGTCACCACACCATTGTCCGTGTATGTGTCACATATACGAGCACAATTTAGTTTATGTGGAAGGAGTATTAGTCAGTGTTAAGAGAAAACCACTGCACTTATTTGGCAAACATATCTCAAATAATTTCCAGTCATAAAAATCTTCTATTTATCAAGCTACTTCTAAGGACATGATGACAGTTTCTTCTGGAAAGGGCAGAGGGGACGGGTGAGTATATTAAGTGCTTATGGAGTAGCATTCAGAGTAATCTGAATTGAAGGAAGTTGAGGATGGTGAGTAAGTGTTACATGAGGCCACTGTCATCCTTATAAAAAACTTTGCATATTGTTTCCAATAATTTACATTTAAACTCAACTTTAATTACAAAAAAAGTATTCCAGTCATCCCATCTTAACAAGCATTTTTAAGTCCTTTTTCAAATGACCCCCAAATTTTTCAATTCTTTTCTCTCCTGTCAATAAAGAGAATTCTTTAAAAGCATCCTCAAGAATGGTTATTCGGTGAAGTTCCCCTTGATTAAAACCTAATCTTTAAGGCCCTGTGCTCGCTTCCTTTCAAAATACAAATGAAGTCAAGTGTAAGATAATCTAGAGCTCTAGAGATATTTAATTTTTACTTCACTGTGTACACAGAGAGATTTAAAGGTAGGAATTGTCTTTATCTGACTAGTTTATTTCACTTAAGCATAATCATCTTCAGGTCCACCCATGCTGTAACGAAGGTAAGATTTCCTTCTTTTTTATGGCTGAGTAGTATTCCACTGTGTAAATGTACCACAGCTTTTTTATCCACTCATCTACTGATGGACATGTGGGTTGTTTCCAAATCTTGGCTGTTTTAAACAATGCTGCTATGAACATAGAGGGTGCATATATTCTTTCAAATTAGTGTTTTGGACTTCTTAGGATACATTCCCAGAAGTGGGATTGCTGGGTCAAAAAGCAGTTCCATTTTTAATTTTTTGAGGAAAACTTCATTCTGTTTTCCACAGTGGCTACACAAATCTGTATTCCCACCAATAATGCACAAGGGTTCCCTTTTCTCTACATTCTTGCCAGCACTGGTTGTTTGTTCATTTATTGATGATAACCATTCTGACAGGTGTGAGATGATATCTCATTGTGGTTTTAATTTGCATTTCTCTGATGATTAGCGATGTTGAACATTTTTCATATGTCTATTGGTCATCAGTGTGTCCTCTTTAGAGAAGTGTCCATTCAGGTTCTTTTCCCAGTTTTTAACTGGACAGTCTTGTCTTCTTGGTGTTGAGTTGTATAAGTTCCTTATTATTCTGAAAATAGACCCATTATCAGAGTAATACTGGAAAATATGTTCTCCCATTCAGTAGGTTCCTATTCATTTTGTTGATGGAAAGACAAATACCATATGATCTTGCTTATATGTAGTATCTAATGAACAAAAATAAATTGATAAACAAAATAGAAACAGAGGCATGACTACATAGGACAGACTGACAGCTGTCAGAAGGAAGAGGTGTTGAGGAGCTATGTTAAAGAAGGTGAAGGGTTTAAGCAAAAATTATATATAATTATATGTTATTTATTATATAATAATATAATTATATATTACATGTGTATTCTATAATACGTAATTATATATAATATATTGTATACAACACAAATATAAATATTATATATATATCATCTGTCCAGAAAAAGTCCAGCCATTGTTAATATAATGAGAAAAGTTTGCACGACATCAATGTAACCTGGCACCCAAGGAGAGTGGAATGGAATGCTCATGTGTGAACAAGGATGACTTCACTGTACTAGTCAGTGGGGGTGATAGGTACTATTGAGTGAGCATGAGTACTGTGTGGCCCTCGCATTCAAAACGGTTCAGTGAGTAAAGCAATGAATATGCATCAAATTTTGCATTAAGCTTGAACATTCCTCTGTGGAAATTGTTTGGATGATTCAGAAGGCTGCAGCTCTGGGCAACCGATTATTGGCAGCTTCTATCACAACAATGCACCCACTCATACATCATATCTTGTGCAGAGCTTTTTGGTGAAACATCAAATCACACAGGTGACTCAGCCCTGCTAAGCCCAGATTTGGTGCCCTGTGACTTCTGGCTTTTCCAAAAACTAAAATCACCTTTGAAAGGGAAGAGATTTCAAGCCATTGATGAGATTCAGGAAAATATGATGGGGCAGCTGATGGTGATAGGGAGAACTCTGTAGGGTCCCAAGGTGCCTACTTTGAAGGGGATAAGGCATCAGTGTCCCATGTACAATGTTTCTTGTGTATTGTATCTCCTTCAATAACTGTCTCTATTTTTCATATTACATGGCTGGATACTTTTGGAGAGACTTCAACAAATTCAACAGCAAATATTCTCAGACAAAGAAATGAAGTACAGTCCATATGCAATAAGGCAGTTCTTCTATGGACTTGTTATTTATTAAACTGTTGATTAGTAATACAATGAATGATAGATTTTGAGCTTTTCTGTTACTTGGAAATGGACTTGTGTATAATTTCAATGCAAATGACAAACATTTGTTATTTATTTAAAGATAATGTCTGGAAAAGCATCTGAGCTAAATAAGGAGTGCAGAATGGTGCCCTTACTAATTGGTTAAATTCTAAAGATATTGTAACTAATATTGTCACTGTTTAATGCTGATCTTAAGTCATGAATTTGGAGTTTTGTGTTCTAAAGCCCATCCAGGTTGAATTTTAGTGGGCAAGAGATATTGAAAATACAGTTATATTTGTTACTTTTTGCTACAAATGTAGGTTAAATCACTCCATTTATTGCCTCGTAGTTGTAGCAAATATAAAATTCCTATATTATGGCCAATACCACTCCCAGGGAACTCAGAAATCCATGCAAGAATATAGGAATGTGTGATAATCAAGCTGGAATTTCGACGTAACTGGATCATGGAGTGCCTGGATATTGGTTCTGCACTAATATGGGTGTGGGTGAGAATACTTCTACATGTGATTAGCATTCAAGTTCGTAGACTGAATGAATCAGACTTCCTTCTCCAATGTAAGTGGGCATTATCCTATTCATTAAGGACCTACATAAAACAAAAACGTGGACAAAAAAATTCACTCTTTCTGCCTCCTGAACTTGCACACTGATCTTCTGCCCTCAGAATGGGACTTACACCATTGGCACTCTGGTTCTTAGGTTTTCAGACCTGAACTAGAACTACACCATCAGCTGTCCTAGTTTTCTGGCTAACAGACAGTACATTGTGACTCTTTTCAGCCTCTAGAATCACATTAGCCAATTCCTCATAATAAACTCTTCATATACATTTATATATATATCTACATATATAGATATAAAGATAGATATGTATCTATCTATATCTTTATATATGGAAAGATTTATTGTAAAGATTATCATTATATATAATTGTAACTATATAATAATTATTTTATAACTAATGTATATTATATGAAAGACATTTATTATAAGATGAATTATAATTATATAATCTATAACTATGAAATTATCATTAGAATAATTATGTATAGATAGATAGATAGATAGTATCAGGCATCTTACACAGAAAATATTCAAATAGTGTGGCTAGGGAAGAACTCCATTTGGGTGAAAGTGAAGAAAATAAAAGAGTAAACTTGGCAGGTATCTGGGTCAAGAGCATTACAGGCAGAAGGAAAAGCAGGCACAAGCACCAAGAGATGGAAGTGGACTTGGTGTGTTCAAAGAATAGTTAAGAGACCAATCTAGAATTTTACTCGATCATCTAGCTGTTATTGTGAATACTGTCTGGGGGTGAGTACAGAAGCAGATGAGAGAGGACATTGGCTTGAACCAGGGTGAAACAGTAGGGAAAGAGACAAGTGATCAGCATCTGGATATGTGTTGAAGGCAGAGAAGATATGATTTGATAACAGGTCTATTATCAAATATAGGGTGTGGAAGACAGAGAGCAAAGATGACTGCAAATTTGTAGTCCCAGCAACAGAAAGCATGGAAGTGCCATTGACCAAGAAGGGGAGAGTGTGGGAGTAGCAGGTCTGGGGGAAACTAACGGTGGTCAGTTTTGGAGCTGCCTTTGCAAAGCTCATTAGACATTCCAACTGGAGATGTTGAGTAGGCAGCTGGATATGAGAGTCTGGAGTTCAGGGGAGACATTTTCAAACTAGAGGGAGTTCAGAATGAATCTTGAGGAAAATATCAGGAAAGAAGAGGACCACCAGGCAAAGGAAACTGGCACATGCTACTGTAGATTTCAAAAATATGGAAGAGAGTGGGAAAGCGATAGGCCAATAAACTTAAAATATACATTTCTGATTGGATTATTAGACAAGTTGAGAGCACTAAGGTGAAAAAATACTGATTAGTTGGTCGATATGAACCAGATGAAGTCACTCTGTATTAGGAGAAAGTCTTCTATGGGTGTTCCTTTTGGAATACACTGGAAGATGAGAGAATAACCAGAGCATAAAGCATCTTGTTTTCTGCAAAACACATGTCAGAGTGGCTCAGGCTAGCCCAATAAATTTAAAAAACAAAACAAAAAACTATGAGCTGAATATTAAGCACACAGATTGCAGATTACTGAATTCATGTCCATCACCAGGGAAGTACCCAATGATATTCCATAGAGCCATATACTTGCCTATATATATGCACATGTACAAGATTTTTGGGTCCTGTTTTTTTCCAAATCAATATTTTGGATGAAGAGGTAAGAGGTGTGGTTATAAAATATAAAGTATTATACACAAAGGTAGCAAAAGACAGCTATTTATGAGACACGAATTTCATGTTTTTCAAATTTTGAAATAAAATCTGGATTATACACTAAAGCTGATTCCTTTGTCTCATATCTTCTATTTGGTTCATACTTTTATATGTCTAAAAAAAGTACTAATGGTTTTAAAGTTTCTTTTGGGCATGATGGAAATTTCTAAAATTAGATAGCAGTAATTGCTGCACAATTTTGTTAGTATAATGAAAACTACCAAGTTACAAATTTTAAATGACTGAATTTTAAAGTATATGAATTATATGTCAATAAAGGTATTTTTAAAATGTCTATAAGGCCTGATGGAAAGTAAACAAAAATGGATAAAGTGAATCACTTTGTATTATTTCAACATAGTCATCTTAAAACATTTAGTCATTTCAACTTTTTGTTTTCTGACACTTGCTAGAGGCATAGTTTCTGCTAAGTATTTCTGAATTATGATAGATATAATGTGCAACTGCAAAGATGGGTGGTAACTGATCTTCAGCTTCCATGTCAGGAAGACAGTAGAAAGAGGAGGTGACTGTAGTGCTTGGAGGATCCATCAGAAGAGGGGTCACCTGCTCCCTGTGCTGAGCCTCAGAGCCAGTTCCTCTGGATTGTCAAGAAAACCCTTGAATCTCCATATTTTTAAATGTCTACTCTAATTTCCTATAGCGGGGATGAGGGGATCACTTCCTTGGCTCAATAAAGCACTTTTGCAGGTTTTATCTGACCCACATACTGCCAGCCTGTAGCCACATTTCAACACATAATCAAAGAAAGAAAATCATGTATTCATATTTTTATTTAAAGTCCACTCCTACTCTGATGAGATAACTTAAAAATCTCAGTATCAGGAGCTAAAACATACAGAAGGGTCTTCTGAAAACTCTTCTTACACTGTGTTCCAAGGCAGATGGCCACTTCTGCCCAGATGGCAAATAAGAGCATTGACCCAACTCCAGCATGTCTGTTGGGTAAGTGAATATATGTACACAAGATTATACATGCAATAAAAAGTTAAAATTTCATCTGAATCACTATTTTCTTAAATAAGGATGGTCTGTATCACATATGCAGATTTGTATTTAGTAATATTTTAAATTTCATGAAGCTGTTTTGGGCAGTCACTGATTAACAGCATAGTATCTCATCACAGACTATTATCTTATTAAAATCTATGTGCAAAATAACTTTTGGGGAAAAGAATGTTCTAATACAAAATTTCATTTCATGAATTGGATTAAAGAAACTTTAGGTAATCACACTTCAGTTCCTTTTCTTTCTGACATGACTGTGTTTGAATTTCTCCAGCAATTTCATCTGATGTAGTTTAACTTTAACAAACAGTAAGCTTTAATGTAGTCCTGTTTGACACAATGAAATTGTATAACTCCCACAGCTGTCTACTTTTTTGATATTATGTAAGAACACTGTAATTT
This sequence comes from Furipterus horrens, assembly GCF_987537825.1. Classification (NCBI taxonomy): domain Eukaryota; kingdom Metazoa; phylum Chordata; class Mammalia; order Chiroptera; family Furipteridae; genus Furipterus; species Furipterus horrens. The sequence continues at coordinate 130,476,922 of NW_028327173.1, read as the reverse complement.
TATATGCTAGAGAAGACAAAGCACCCGAGAATAAATGCCTATTCACTCTCGTAGAGCAATACCTGAAGATGCACTATGCATTTCTAAAGTGACCTGGTTAAAATTCACAAGAAAACAAGATGTTCAAAAAACTTTACCAAAATAAATAAGCTTTTCTGATTATACCTTGTATTTCAATTTTTTCTAAAAACCATTTTCATTTGTCATATGGGATCTGTCATAGTGTCAATATTTAAAACACTAACCCCATGTTTCCTCACTTCAAAGATTTGTATATTTGAAACTAAGTTTTGGAAAAATTGAAAAATGACATTTGAAATGTAAACAATGTTTCTTATAACTGTTATCTGGATTATGAGATACTATATAAAACTCTTTAGATTACTACAACTAAGTGAAGTAGACAAGATTCCCTAGGATGCCATTTTTCAAATAAAGAAGCAAAGTAACAGGTATAACATTATTATTTATTTTTTTAAAAGCTTTGTACAGTTTTGAAATTTCATAAAGCAAGCTTTATCAAGCTCTATCCAGCTTGACAGGGAAGTAATGAGATACTTAAAAAAAATGACCTATTAGGAAAAGTCCTAAACTGTAGATATTAGTTCTACCTTCTAAATTAATTTCTGCCTTTCCAAATTGTCACTGGAGTTTAAATACTATAGGAAATTCTAGCCTTTCCACCTATCTAATGATGAAACATTTATTACTCTGAAAGTTGGGAGAGGGTCTGCCATGCTCATTGAAAGATTATCATCCCACCCTGTACATGTATGCATGCAGAGTCATTTGACCACGCAAGTGCTCACAGACACAGCTCCATTCTGTATGCGATGCTATCACATGCTGGTTTGTGAGTCTTGACAGTCAACTTAATCATGATCCATTTGTCCTAAAATTAAAGACAAAATCAACAACAGCTAGGACTCTATAAATGTTCCACTCATACTACCCTCATGAAGTAAAAGAAATTTTATTTGGGATGAAGTGAGGAAGATCTTTTGTTGCTAAATGCTAAAAGGTGAGTACAGAATCATGTGGTCAAGTGCAGCCTTTGAAAAAGTGCGTACCGCAGAATATAATTTTCACTTAATGTCATTTAAATGTCAAGGGCATTTTCACTTAAGTGTCAAGGAGATATCCATGTCAATAAATATCGATCTCCTTCATTTTTCCTTCTAAATATTATACAATATTTCATGGCCATAAAGTATCTAAATTTATTTGGTCATTAATGAGGGGTTCTTATTATAGTGAATTTCTAATTTGTTACTAGTAACCTGTAAGAGTATTTCTACATGTGAGAGTATTTCTAAAGAATGGATTTCTAGAAGTAGAGTCGCTTGGTCAATTAGTTTGCTTTTTAAAATTTTTGAGAGGAACTAGCGAGTTGCCCACCAAAAGAACTTTACCCATTGGTTTTCCAACCAACAGTTTATGAAGCTGCATATTTCCCTGTACCCTCATCAGTACTAGACACTGTCTTGGCTTTTAACTTTTGATGATCTGCTAGGTGAAGACTATATTAATATAAATGTCTTAGTTTAAAATAAAGTTGGTCATCTTTTAAAATGTTTATTAAAAAGCTTTCATTTGCCTTCATGTATTTTTAATTCTTCTTCTGTGGACTGTCTGTCCAGACCTCTGCATATTTTTCCTTTGATTAATTTAACTAGTTCTTATTTCTGCAGGAGTACCACATATATACAAACTCTTAATCCTTTCTCTTTCCTGGCTAAATATTCTCCAGTTCTTGTGTTAGTACTTTATGACATTATTAAATTGTTCATAAACTTAAATACTAGATTTGTCTCTTAGCTCTGTTTAAAATGTATTTTCTAAGCGGACATTCAATTGTTCTAACATCACCTATTTTCTACTAATTCAACATGAAACTAAACTTTCATACACAAATTTCTCTTTCTTGACTTAATTTTTCTACTGATCTTTCCATCTCTAAGTCAAAAGCACATTGTTTTAAATGTGTAGATATCTGGAAGGTCAAGTGTCCCTCTATTATTACTCTTTCAGAAGGTATTTTTAATATGTGGAATCCAATGAACAAACTGAACTGACAAGCCAAATAGAGACAGACTCATAGAGAGCAGGATGACAGTTCTGGGCCAGGGGCAGTGCAGGTTAGGGGTGGAGGTATCCTATGGAGCGAAAAAGAAAAAGGACTCATGGACATGGAGAACAGTGAGGTGATTGCAGGGGGGTAGGGGGTATAAGGGAGATAAATGGTAATAGAAAAAATACAATTTTTTAAAAATAAATCAAAATATATCACATAAAATAGAATGACAGAAATAAGCCAAAAAATTCATTATAAAATTTCGAGCCTGAATTCCCAACCCTAATGTCAGATCCAAAAATTATCAAGATTTTTGTCATATTTGCTTTATCTATCCCTTTAATTCTTTTATTCCTTTGCTGAAGTATAGTAAAGCAGAGTCCATACACTTTGTCATTATATCCCTTAGTATTTCAGAGTGTATTTCTTATAAGAAAGATATTTTCATACTTAATCACAAATGCCATAATGACATCTATTGAAAGAAGAACTTTATTTCTTGGAAATTTGTATTCCATAAACATATGCCTCTAATAATGTCAAAGCTTCTTTTTACAATTGATTTGTCTGAATAAGATGCAAACAAGTTCAATACATCATTTGGTTGTTATGTATCTTAAATCTCTTGTTTGAGAGCAGTTCCCTTCCTTTTTCTTTCTTTCTCTCTTTCCTTCCTCCTTCCCTCCCTCCCTCCTTTCCTCCCGTTCTTCCTTTCTTCCCTCCTTCCACGCCACTAACATGTTGAAGAAACCTAAGCATTTCTATTCCTTGTTTTCTCATTTAACTTTTTCTTCTTTCTTCCATGTTTCTTATTTTAAAAAAAAAGGAAAAAAAAGGTTACGGAAGCTTGATTAGATTCAGGTTAAATTTCCTTGGTCCCCCAAGGAAGGCATTCCACCAGCAGACTGCCTTTGGGCATTGCTGACGTATCAGCTCCTCTCTGCGTCTCCAGCCTGCTGGCCTACCCTGCAGATCTTGGACTTGCCAGTCTGCTCAATGACATGAACCAATTCCTTAAAATCCATCTCTTTTCTTGTCTTTTCTCTTCTATTTCTCCACCCCACCCCCAACCTCCTAGTTCTGTTTCTCTGGAGAACCCTAATAGAGTATCCCCTAACTTATCACAAATATTACATTCTAGACGCCCCTGCGATAGGTGAAAATCCAAGAAGTAGGAACCTTACATTTATTTTAGTATTTATATAAATTTTAAGGCTTTATAAACCCTTCCCACACACTTATAAACCATTCCTGGTCCCTTATTAACCTTTCCCACTCCCTTATTAAACTTTTCCACACTTTTATAAACACTACTTATGTTCTTAAACATATTCTGCACTCTTAAACCTACGTAACTTTAACAACATACGTAGACAATACCGTAAAATCCCACAATATAGTGAAAAATCCACGATAAATAATTAAATATTTTTAAAAATCCCGCGATACAGTGAGGCCGCGATAAGTGAACTGCGATATAGAGAGGGACTACTGTACTGGCTGGGTACCATATACTTCATTTTGCATAACATTCGGAGGCCCACAATATCTGCCCCGCTTTAGTAATGGTGATGGATGAGCAGATTCAAGTGCTGACAACCTGATCTTTCCATTCTAAAATTCTGCACCAAAATTTTTATCTAATGCAGAGGATCTCAAAGTATGGTCCTTAGACAAGCAACATCAATATCACCTGGAAATTTATTACAAATGCATATTCTTGGCTGCACCCTAAAGAGTTCCCAGGAACTGGGAATCTGATCCACACTAAAATCTGAGAACCAAACTCTAAAGGTTTCATCCATTAATGAACATGGGCTGAATCAATGATTTCATTAGAGACTGCAAAAGAGTGACTTTATAATTCTATCATTCATTCCACATTGTTAGTTGAAATATTTCTATAAAAAAGACCTGTTTCTCATAAACTGGTGCTACGTGGTTATTGTGCAATGCAGTTAGTATGAAGAAGGAAAGATGAATCATTAATTCTTTCCTTTTATTTGCTATTATTTTTAACAATTAGGTGGTGCCACAATTATTTCCAGTGATGTTCAATGACTACTTAATTTTCTAATTTTTTCCTTTTTCATTTTAACTTTGTCTTACATATCATGAACTTATAGATTTTTACATATTCAACACGTTTCCACCAATTGAACTTATTCTTTTTGATGCTTAAATTGAACCAGATTTATTCAATGAGAAATCCTTCCTGTTGGCTCCTGTATCCTTTTGACAAGACTCACTTGTCTTTGGTAGGTTCTTTGTTTCCTGGCACAACAAATACTGCAGGCTCATATTGTATATTTTCTCAGACTTAAATTCTCCATTCTTCTACGCATCACAAGAAAGTCATAATCTGATACCCCAAATAGCCTTATTCTTACACATTTTCCCTTCCAAATCAGCTTTTTACACTAAATATAATTCCTTTAACCTGAGAAGAACTGAAATGTCTATTTTATTGAATTGTCTCATCTAGAAATATGAAACTATCTTCTCTTAATGTCCTTCAGGAATGTATCAGAGTTTTCTTTTGGAGGCATCAACATTTCTAAGATTTATTTTTAATTATTTTATGTTCTCTAATGATTTATGGTTTATTCTAAACCCTCTAATTACTTCTAAAGGTTTTTTAGCTAAATTCCTTAGACTTAACTATTAATCAAATGTTTACAAAATAAGTTGTTTTTTCCTTTCTTTCTAATACCTTAATACAATTTATTTTTCACATGTCATTAGCTAAGATCTCCTCTTGTACAATATTTAATAATGGAAGCTTAGATCCATCTATTGTGTTTTATTCTAGACTTGTATGAGGATGATTCTTGCTCACTTCACTGTTACATGAAATGTCTAATACAGGTTTCTTTAAAAATGCTTTATAAAGTTAAGGAAGTTTATTCTTACTCTTAACTTGCTAAGATTTATCACAGAAAAGGATGCAAAGGTTTTTTGGTACTTGTTGAGTTGATCATAATTTTCCCTTTTAATCTAATAACATAGGAAATTACATTAATAAGGTCTTAAAAGTGTACAGTCCTTCACGGCTATAATAAACACCATTTAGATTTTCAAAGGTATTGACAAAAATCATACACATATCCTCTTTAATCTTATGTAATTCTCTTATTTAATTCTCTTTACATGTTTTTGAGCAAATGATTAATACATTATTTTCAAACATTATTTTTTTCTAATAGATGCAATGAAGAACATATATTATCTTTTTAAGACCCTTCTGGCAAATATTCTAAAAGTATATGATGTACCATGCTTTCGTCATCCATTTCCAAATGGTCTGCAATTCCACTGTTGCCTTTTTTTTCTTTAACCTGAAGCTTAATTAAAAAAAAAAATTGATACATTTTATGTGCCCTTTAGATTTTTATGTTCCTTTATTGAACTGAGGTTAAGAAACATAGCCTGAGTCATTTCTACCTCAAGGAATTTAATATTTTATTTGTTATGTTTTCAAATCCATGATTTTTTTCTCCAAGCTTTTCTTTTTTTTAAATCACTCTGTTTTCATTTCAAGTTACTTAGTCTCCATTTATTGATCCTCAGCTCACAAAGCTTTTCTCATTTAAATACAGAAATCTCCCATCACCTTGTATATAATAACCATAATAACCTTTATGACTACAACTACCAGTCTGTGGACTAAAAATAATACCTCCTTTTTACTTTCTGCCTTTCACCCTTCAAGAAATCTACTTCACCTCTGCTAAGCCCCCAGTGCACCAGGTATGGCAATTAAATTCTGGGACTGGTGATGTGGGACGCAGATCAGGCAGAAAGAGACATGGGAACCATCATAACCCACTGGGTTTGGGGGTTATTTCTATACTCTTGACTCAAATAAATACATAAAAATCTGTGAGATCATTATATGTAAGACAAAGACAGGATGAAAAGAATACTTACTGAAAACCACTGGAAATAATTAAGGCAACAACTGATTACTACACACACACATATAGACACAAGTACATAGACTCATACATAATTCAGTCTATGCAATTTTTGTCCTGTCAAAGCTAAAGATACAGTATAGTTCCATAACTAATATCATAGCACTGCATAAACATGTATAAGAAGTTAAGGAGAAGAGACAGCTCTTTTTTGGCAGGAATGTGACATCTTTATTGCAAAAGGATCAAAGCATATTGTACTTCAGGACCGCAACATGCTATAGACAAAGTCTTTGAATTACTTATATTGACTTGTTATCCTCAGAAGAGAGTAATTTGAATAATGAGCCTTCCAGAAATAAACCTTACTTTCTGCTCCTTGACTCTTCAATCTTACATCCTACTGATCTCAAACAATTAAAAGTTCTTAACAACAAATGAGATTGTGTATGAAAGACCTCCACAGTATTTTTGACATAATACCTTCACTTATCCTCCCTCCAATAAACCTTTACCCTCTAGGTGAACAGAAAAGCCAAATTCTACCAGTTTATTGAAATATTTTTTATTTTTCATCTACTTTCTGTATCTGTAAGTGTGCCTATTCGGACATTTCATATAAATGGAATTAAACAATACATCATCATTTGTGTCTGGCTTCTTTCCTTTAGGATAATGTTTTCAAGGTTAATCCATATGTGGCATGTACCATTACTTCATTTATTTTTTGGCTAAATAATATCCCATTAAATGGATATACCGCATTTTGTTTATTCATTCACCAGTTAATGGACATTTTTAAATACTTTTTGGCTATGATGAATAATGCTGCTATGAATATTTGTGTACAAGCTTTTGTGCAAACATGTTTTCTCTTGGGTATATACCTAGGAGTAGAATTGCTGGGAAATTCTGAGGAACTTCCAAACTCTTTTCCAAAGCAGCTACACTGTTTACCATTCCCATCAGCAATATATGAGGTTTCCAATTTTCTACATCTTTGCCAAAACTTGCTATTGCTGTCTTATTTGATTACAGACATCAAGAAGTGGTATCTCATGTGATTTTGATTTGCATTTCCCTAATGACTATATAATGTTGAACAATGTTCCCTGTGATAATTGGTCATTTTTGTATCTTCTTTGGAGAATTTTTTTTCAGATTCTTTGCCTAATTTTTAATTAGATTTTCCCTTTTTTTTTTTTTAACATTTGAGCTTCAATGGAGATCTATTCCATATGTTCTCTCTTTAAAATTTTTACTGAATTTTTGGGGTGACACTGTTTAATAAAATTATATAGGTTTCAAGTACCCAATTCCATAATACATTGTATATTGTATGGAGCTTCCTACAAAAAAATTTAAATGGAACTACCTTATGACCCACCACTATCCCACTGCTGGAAATATATCTGAAGAAACTGAAACACTGATTCAAAAGGTTATATGCAACCCTATGTTCATGGCAGCATTGTTTACTATAGCCAAGACTTGGAAGTAGCCCAAGTGCCCATCAATAGATGAGTGTATAAAAAAGCTGTGGTACATTTACACAATGGAATACTACTTGGCCATAAAAAAGAAGCGACAGAATTGATGGACCAAGAGAGTATTATGTTAAATGAAATAAGCCAGTAAGAAAAAGACAAATACCATGTGATTTCAGTTGAATCTAATGAACAAAAGAAACTAGGAAAATAGAAACAGACTCACAGATACAGAAAACAGAATGACAGCTATTAGATGGGAGGGGGTTTGCAGTTCTGGGAGGAAAAAGTTGAAGAGATTAGGCAAAAAAATAAAACTCATGTGTTCCTTATTCTTGTTCACCAATGAGTGTTTTTTGGGAACAACTGTTAAATGCCATTCAAGTAATAAATCTTAAAAATCCACACAATATTCATTTTAAAGAAGTCCTCTTTGAATTGACAAGTAATAAATAATAATGTTCTAACCTACTTATCAACCATGTCATATTTAAATCCATATCTGGCTTAAGTGCCCATGATGATAAGTAGTAAAGAAGTTTAATATAATCAACAATAACTATTTAGTGAACACTTATTGCCAGATGGTACACAAGGCACTGGAGATGATGACAGAAGAAAAGTTAAAACGTGATTTACAGTAATATATAATCTTCATAAAAAAATCCTATGATATTATTATTATATATACAAGTTAGAGAACTACGGCTCCTTCCCTCACATAGTATCTTCTACATTAAAATCAGTTAACATATTATTCTAAATAGTGTGATAAATGTTCATGAAGGGAACACCTGGTAGGGAGAGTTGCCTGACACAAAGTCAGTGCTTCAGGTACGATTTCCTGGGGGAGGATATATGTGCCAAGTCATGAAATATCAATATAAGTAAGCCAGGCAAACCAGAAGAGGTTTAAGGTACATATGAACAGTACAGGCTGCAAGACAAGCAAGTGTAACGAGGCACTGGAAGAAAGACAGACATTATAATTCATGAAAGGAAATGAAAGAGGTTCCATATACCCATATACTGAAGTTTAGTAGAATATGGAGTGGAACAGGGGGCCATATGGCTGGAGAAATAAGCAGAAGGCAAATCACTGCTTCATGAGCCATGTAGGATTTATTCTTGTGTTATTAAAGAATGGCATAATCCGATTTAGGCTTTAGAATTTACTAGGGTTGCACAATGGTGGAGGGATGAGAGAGAACAAGGCTAGAGGCAAGGAAATCCATTAGGAACCTATTCTAGTGAATATGGTGGAAGAATATGGTGATTTGAACTAGCAAATAGTAAGAAATGCTGATATTTTGTAGAAGGTAATATAACAGAGCTTTCTGATATATTAGATTCAGTCATTCATTTAACTTATATTTATTGTGCTTACCAGGTGTCAGGCTCTCTTCTAGGTACAAGGGATTATACAATAAAGAAAAGAGATAATGCACCTGCCCTTCTGGAACTTATATTTTAGTGGAAAAGAAAAATAAACAATAGCTAAATAGGTAATTTATAGAACATAGCTATAGGTCCAGCATCACCCACCTTTCACATTAATTTCTCCCCTGATACAACCAAACAATTGCCAATTCTGAACTCAATCATATCCTCCATTTTGGGTACTTTTTGTGACCTCTGGGGCTTAAAACTCTGCTTACACATGATGCTCATTAGTTGGCCATTTCATAATATTAGTACCTTTCTCTGGCCTCCTTATTCTAGCCTGTCTCCGCTGGCTTCCTAAATGTTGGTGTACCTTCCTGGACTTGTTGCATATATATCATCAGAATACGAACCCTAGGATACATCTTTCAGGCTGACAGGCCACTGACCCTGTCATGACGTCTTGAACTATCTGGCTTCTGACATTTCAATCTTCATTAACTACCCATCACTTCTGACTGCAGCTCCAATTGACCATGAAAGTTAAATGGTCATTTACATATGGTAAATTACATATAGGGGCTCAACTCTTATCCAAGACACAGATGTTGCTAAATAGTATTGTTAGTTGTTCTAGTAGTCTTATCATTCCTATCTAATTGATTAACACATAGTGATGCCCTTTATGTAGCAAATAAGAAGACATTCAGAAGGCCAATTTAACGTGATGACAAAATCAAGAACCCAAATGATCTTTTTAGATGAGTACTTGAAGGAAGTGTGGAAACATTTCCTGGTTGTAAGATGCAGAAGGTCTACAAACCTAATGTGTAACATGGTGACTTTAATTAATAACACTGTATTGTATAATTGAAATTTATTGAAAGAACTTAAAAGTTCACACCAAAAAACAACAACAGCAAAAGAAAAAACAAAAACAAATATGTGAGGTGATGGATGTGTTAATTAACTCAATAGAGGGAATTCTTTCACAATGCGTGTGTGTGTGTATGTGTGTGTGTGTGTGGTCTGTCCAGAAAAAGTCCAGCCATCGTTAATATAATGAGAATAGTTAGTGTGACATTGATGTAACCTGGCAGCCAAGGAGAGTGGACTGGAATGAGCATGTGTGAACACTGATGACTTCACTGTACTAGTCAGTGGGGGTGGTAGATGACTTTGAGTGAGCATGTGTACTGTGTGGCCCTCACATTCAAAATGAATCTGCATTAAACTTTGCGTTAAGCTTAAATGTTCTTCTGAAGAAACTATTCAGATGATCTAGAAGGCCACAGCTAAGGGAAACAGTAAATGGCAGCTTCATCACAACAATGCGCCCCCTCATGCATTACATCTCAGGCAGTTTTTTGGTGAAACATCAAATCATCCTGGAGACCCAGCCCCACTAAAGCCCAGATATGGCACCCCGAGACTTCTGGTTTTTCCAAAACAAAAATCACCTTTGGAGGAGAAGAGATTTCAGACCATTGAGAGATTCAGAAAAATATGATGGGGCAGCTGATAGCAATTTGGCGGACTGTGTGAGGTCTCAAGGTGCCTACTCTGAAGGGGACTGAGGTGTCATTGTCCTATGTACAATGTTTCTTATATCCCCTTCAATAAATCTCTTTTTTTTTTTCATTTTTACATGGCTGGACACTTTCAAACAGACCTCGTATATCAAATCATCATGTTGTATACATTAAACATCTTACAATTTATTTGTCAGTTACATCTCAAGCTGAAAAACACAAAGTTAAAAAGAAAGAAATAATGTTCTATAAAAAAAAAAGACATTAAGGAATTAAATATTTAAAAGATGGTATGGAGAAGCAATGTTAGAATTATTCTGCATGTCTTCAGCAGGCAAGCTTAAATGATTTAGAGAGTTTGCTCTAGTGGGTATTTAACTTGATATTGATAAAGGAAAGAGAGGAAAGGGAATTAGACATTGAGCTTAATAAAATGGGAAGCATGAGGCCGTCTCCTTTACCAGGAAGCTGTAGCTTTTAACACTCTAGGAGATCATAATGTTGCTCCACCAAGGGATTAACACTCCTCCCTTCCCCTCTACAGTACTAGATTGTTGGGGGGCACATGGGAGGTTCTAGATCATAGAGGCCCATCAGTCTAACTAGGAGTATAATCTCATCCAAAGCCTGCGAAAGTTTGGGAAATTGACCGGTCACTTTGAAAAGCACCTGGTCTGTCCCAAGCCCAAGCTATTATATTCCCAGGGGAGCAAAGAAATGAGCTCTCTCTCTGTCTCTCTCCCATCTGGTAATGCACTTGCCCCATTTCTTTGTGCTCTGGCACATCCTGGAGCCTGTACCATGTGGCTCTAACAGCTACCTGGGCCATAGCAGATGGCGTGGGCTACTAAAGGACTAGGCTTTCTCTCTCTCTCACCAGGCCAGTAATGTGCTTGCCCCATACACTTGAGCATTCGTTTCCATAGTCACATGGTCATTGCAGCCACAGGGCTGGCAACAACGTGGGTTCTGCCATGGGTGCAGCCAGGACAAGCTAAGCTACCTGGATGGGGACTGACACCTGCAGGCTCCAAAGGACTAAACTTTGGACACTGGCTTTTGTCTTGGCCTTGCTGAGGACACAGCTGGACTTTTTCCATGGCAGAACAAAGGGAGAAGAGACATTGGAAACCCAGAGGGCAGCTTCTATTTCCACATGAATAAACCATGCCACACCACAGTCGCCCGCACTTCGGTCCTTAGAATGCGTTCCTCATGATCCCGTGGAAGAGCCTAATTCCAACCGATAACAAATTGACACAACTATTAGGGTTTGAACCTTGCAAGTCTTTGTTTCAGTGATAATGACTATTGTTACAAGTGCATATATCTTTAAAATATTTAAGAAGTTCATTTCAAAATTTATATGGTGACCACAATGTCAAATACAAGATTTTTCTAAATATTTTGTCCTTGCCTACTAGTCTTAGCAAAGTAAGGACACCAAACCATCTTTATAATATTTGCTTAAAAAAAAAAAAAAAAAAAAACTATAAGTCTTTAAACTGAGTTAAAGCAATATAGTAAAAACTTATACATTTGTTCCAAGATATATTTTTCTGCAATTTAACTCTTGTCATAGTACTAATCTGTTAAGTTTCTTCAATTTTCACTACAATAACTGAAAAAATTGTTATTAAGCAAAGCTCCTTTTTCATGAAAAATTCAAATCTAAAAAGATAAGAGGGTCCTTACACATTGATGAGCACCTGCTCCAGAAGCAGATTAATTATGGAGTGAAGAAACTCCTTAAGAGTTAGCTTATTCAGTACATAGGGTAAGCTTTATCATTATTTCTACCAAAGAATTAAGAGATGCATTTTATTTCTTTAAATAAAAGAGACAAATCTAAAAGTGTAAATGAATTATTTCACAGCTTTTGCTGGCTAAGAATCACACCTAACTATCTCAGAAGAATACCAATTTGTAAGTTTTAAAATCTCAACATATATAACAATAAATGCAAAGAGATGATTAACATAAATTTCAAGACAGTAAAAAGAGACAGTGTCAAGGAAGGGGCACACACAAAGGATTTTCAGGGTTGTGGTATATATATATATATATATATATATATATATATATATATATATATATATATGAATTGCCTTCCTCGAGGATGCCTAGATGATAGATAGTGCGGCAGCTGCCCATGTTTCCCAATGGATGGTATTTTGGATGGGAAGGAATTCTGGGCATGGCCTAGGATCAGGCTGGCCTAGTAGAGGATGGCAGGGTTATTCTTCTTTGGGAGTTCTAGAGGGGACAAGCTCTGAGACAGAAGCTTGCCATTCTTCCAAATTTGTGTAGCTTTTGTATCTTATGTTGTTTTAGTTTATAAATAAATTTTATATAAATAAAATAATTAAAAACTAAAAAAAAAAATAGAGAGAGAACTGACTCACACAATTATGGAGGCTAACAAGTCTCAAGATTGGCAGTCAGCAAGCTGGATGGCCAATGATATACATAGTTCCAGCACCACTCTAAAGGCAGGAGAAGGCCAATATCCCAGATCAAAGATAAGCAGACTGTCCTCCCTTAGTCTGCCTTTTTGTTGTAGTCAGACCTACAAGGGACTGGATGAGACCCACACCCAATGGGGAGGAAAATCTGTTTTACTCCGTCTGTTGATTCAAATGTGAATCTTATCCAAAACACCCTCACAGACATACCCAGAGTATGTTTAATCAAATATCTGGGCACACGTGACCCAGTCAAACTGACAAGTAGAATTAACCATCACGGCTGCTTATACTGGTATTCACTGGTGTTCATAATTATCTCTATGTCTGCATTCTCTTTATATATTTAATAAGAAAAAAATAAGCTCAAAACCCAAGTAGCAGTAGAACTTGTGTAATCAAATGTAGTAAGAAATAAACACATAAGTTGGGTTTTGAATACATAAACGAAGAAGAGACAAATCTTCCTTCCACGATAATTCAGTTTAATATATGTAGTTAATCCTGCTTTCAGAGGGCATAACTTATCTTCCCTTCTGCTCAGTCTCACTGAGAATTCTCCAAACAGCTGGCCATTATAATGTTCTTAGGCTTAGCACATTATAATAATCAGAACCTCAACAAATTTCAGGAAAAATAAACATAGAATAAGATGAAATCCAGAGTTAGCCAGAAATTTTCCATGTTCTACAGGGTAGGGAAAGGGAAAAACAGTCTACAGTGAAGAAATCTGGCCAACCCACATGACCAAGTGATGAAGGTTAACTTCATCAATGGAGGTGTGTCAACATCATATACCCAATGTCATGAAATAAGAAGTGAACTCCCATTAGTATAAACTTATATATTTGTGGTACTTCAGGTTTTTAAAAGTTTTTATTTATTGATGAGAGAGAGAGAGAGAGAGAGAGAGAGAGAGAGAGAGAGAGAGAGAGAGATTTGTTGGTCTACTTATTTATGCATTCAACAGTTGACTCATGTATGTGTCCAATCTGCAACCTTGGCACATCAGGATGACACTATAACCAACTGAGCTACCTAACTAGGGCTGTGGTACTTTTTAATCAAATATGCATAACCCCAATTTAATCATGAGAAAAATCTCAGCTACACCCTGACTGAAGATGATCTATAGAATACCTAGTCTGTGTTCCTCAAAATTGTAAACGTCATGAAAAACAAGGCAAGTCTGAGAAATTGTCACAGACCAGAGGAGATTGGAGAGACGTAACTAAACGCCATGAGGTACACTGGAGAGGCTCCTGGAGCAGAAACAGAACACAGATAGCAAAAATGTTTATACTTCAAATCACATACTGATGTTGATTTCTTAGATTTGACAAATGTACCATAACATATGATGATAACCTTAGTGGAAAGTAAATCTGAGTGAGGTAAACTCTCAGTACTACTTTTGCAACTTTTCTAAAACTATAAAAATCTTTTAAGATTTAAAAGTTTATTTTAAAAACTTGCAGGTTTTGACTACGGACTCACTTGCCAGGGTGGTATCATCTGTAGTAGTCAATGTACTTTCAAGCTGAAAAGATGCATTTATGCTTATATCACTTGTTTTGTGTGGTAAGTACACCAAGAAACCAAAAATAGATTTCAGTCATTAGAGAGAGCAAACCAAGGCCTCTGCTCAGCACCAAATGTATTAAAAGCACTAAACCAGCAACAGTAGTTTTATATGAGATCATCCTGAGGATTCTGTTAGCTTGAAGAACAACAACGTGAATCTAGTAGGTTCACTATATAAATATTACATGTGTTCTAGGCAGAAAGGGAGTAGTTTGAGTCTAAAATTAAACAAATATTTTTCATTAAAATTTCATAATAATTATCATAATAACATGTTATAAGATCTAATGTCTTTTTTTAAAAGATTGTATTTATTTTTCTTTTTTCTTTTTTTAATGTATTTTATTGATTATATTGTTACAACAGTTCCAATTTTCGACCCTTTACTCCCCTCCACCCAGCATCTCCCTCCCCCAGATCTAATGTCTTTTAACTTGAAATTTTCCAAATGTTTTAACTCCTTAAAGCCAAAATTAAATTTTTCCTTTCAAATTGAGATCCATTTATGAAGTCTTAAGTTGCCAAGCCAATCATATCACCTTGAACAAGTAGTTTTAGAGAATACTGTATGCCACTGAAATAATTGTTATATGGATTTTTAAAGAACTATAACATACTGCCCCTGTTCCTTAGTGTAATTAATCTTCTTGAATATGTAAGAAAAATGCATATCAGGTATATTCATTTTAGCAAACTTGTTTTTTGCTCTATCATTGCTTTACATTGCCTTGATTCCAGAGGAAGTTAATTTTTTATAGGTTGGTTCTCATAAATATTAATGATTTTTTTAAGTGTTCAAAATTCATATGGCAAAAGATCTCATACAGGAGCAACATTAACATGTGACCAAATGAATTCAATGTATTACTTTAAACTTATATGAACACCATGATTGGTGTGGGTCAATGGGTCCAGTCACTGTCTTGTAAACCAATAGGTTGCTGGTTCAATTCCCAGTCAGAGCACATGCCTGGTTGTGGGCCAGGTCCCAAGTTGAAGGCACGTGAGAGGCAATCGATGGGTATTTCTCTCACACATCGATGTTTCTATCCCTCCTCCTTCCTCCCTTTCCCTCTCTAAAATAAGTACATAAGATCTTTAAACCTATATGAATATTGAAGTATAAAGAATGGAGCAAACTAATTTCAAACTGTCCAACTTTAATTTCAGAAGAGTTTCTAATATATATCATTCCTAAACAATCTGACTATGGATGACATCTTTTTCTCTTCATTTTTTTTTTTTTTTTAAATAGAGGACGAACTGCTTGGTCTCATTGAGAATTCTCCACACAGCTCCATATCATCATATTCTCAGGGTTAGCAAGTTATAATGATCAGAACCTTCAAAAGCTTCTGGAGAAAATTAAAATACAATAAGATGAGATCCAGAGTTAGTCAGAAATTTGTCCTTTTCTGGATACTGAATAGTTGAAATTGCTTGATAACATGAAACAAAAAAAGAGTTCTGAACTTCATTCAAATCCCAATTATTTTATTAAAATACATGTAGAAAAGAGATATTTGATATATTTATGTGTTGACTCTACTTAGAGCCTCAAGTCAACACTGGTAACAGGATAAGGATGTCTCAAAAAGTACTTAGAAAAGCAGAGGTACAAATACAATCTGGTGTAGTATTGCTCTTTCCAAATACATCTTTCTATTTTACTCTTCCATTCTGGTATAATGAATAGTGTTATTGCTGTTTAAGACTTAAAACAGCTGCATTTCTAATTTTGGCAGATTATGAGGGATTTTTATATGGGTTGCATGTTAAAAGCAAATAAATGGCATGCCAACCAGCAGAATGAGAGTGCCGGGCAGATGGTGGCACGGCTGAGTTACTGAATTGAAGTGCTATGTACCACCAATCATGGAACATCAAAGAAGTATATTTGGCAGTTTTTCAAGTGAAGCTCAATCATTTACCTCTAGCAAAAATAATTTATGCCAATAAAGTATTCAGAGAGCCACTCAGTAGCCATTCCCCAACTGGCCTTTGTTAATACAGGCAGCCTTCAATGACTTTCTTTCAATGATTTTGATGGCATATACAATTCTGTATTTCCTCCCTTCCTTTCCTCCTCTAGGCTCTCCTGTCCTGTTACGTCGTGTGTGTGTGTGCGTGTGTGTGTGTGTGTGTGTGTGTGTGTTGAGAGAGAGAGGGAGAGATGACTATGTGAATATGGAAACAAAATATATATTACAATTTTCCCTAACACTAAGGGGATTGTTGCTGCACAAGAAAAAGGCATTCCAGTAAGTCCTCACAGTGAAAGAGACTCCATCCATGTAAGATCAAAAGATGATCCTGATCAAAATTAATCTTCATTAACCAGTCTTGATCAATATGTTTTAATTGTGGGGTGGAGGGATGGGTGCAAGTAGAAGAGGGTATAGGGGTGAATAAATGGTGATGGAAAAAAATAAAACAAAATAGAATAAAATAAACTGCATTCAGAATACTACTATATAAATTTCCAGAAAACCCAGAGATGATTTTACTGAGAATAAACAGCTGGGCACTATATCAATGAAAGGTTTGGCCTTTAAAAGCAGGTTTCCCCCTCAGAATTAACAAAGATGGAGGATTTGGAAGATGACAGCTAAGTAGGTGGAAGCTAAGCCCACTTTCTCACGCTCCCAGTACATATATTTGGTTAGTCTTCTGACAAGTAATCTGAACAATCAGCAGGATCTCAGCTAATATGAATTTTTGAAGTCAAGGAGTACAGAGGATGCTTTGCACCATCCAGTAAGAGATTTTGTAAGTTGAGGAGGAAAGGCCCTATGTGAAGCACCTCCAGCAGAGGACAGAAAAGACAGAAAATGCAGCTTATTGGCTTCCTCCCCCCTCCCAGAGCAGGGCCCTTGTCCCACACAGATAAACTACCAAGCATAATAGGGAGAGACTTGGAAGAATGTACAAAGTCTGGGAGAATTAGGCTGCACACACACAGCAAGCAGCATGTCAATAGCTATAGCACCATCCAGGAGACTTCCAGATACAAATTCTATCTAAAACTGTCAGAGCCACAGGCCGGCTGTGTACAGCCCTGACAGAGAGACTTTTGCTTTGTGGGGGATATGGAGCATGCGGAGACAGCTGGCCCAGAGCTCAGTGCTGCAGTGTGGAGGCCACATGAAGACTCTTAAAAGGGGAGCTGAGGCAAAACTGGGCAGGGACCTCATGCTCCCATGCACAGAGCCTCTGCCAATGAAGAAACCAGAGTGAAAGGAGTGGAAGTGCCATTTGATCCCACCGAATCCAGCTGCACAAGAAGAACAGAAAGCGTCATGCTGAAGGGACTTAGGGACCTGACCCAAGCACGACTGGTAAGCAGGGGGTTCCACAGGGTGGAGAGTTCAGGCCTGAGTCTCCAGTGAGAGAGCAGCAGGCTGGGGACTGGGAGGCCAGGAGCTGAACAGCTTAGATTCATTGCAGCCAGGCAGGTCCCCTCACAGGCAGGCATGCCCAACCCCCACCAGCAGAACTGCAGGCTCAGTGAGGCCCAGAAGCCCACTGCTCGGTGCATATCTGGAGGGGAAAGAAGGAGAAACTCAAATAGGGCCCTTTCTGCATTTCTATCAGAGCTACCAGCTACGCTGGGTCCTCGGGCCCTGATCCACTGCAACCAGCAGAACAGAGACATTAGAGACAGCACAGCAAGGGGTGTTCAGGCCCTGCCCAGCCTCAGATCTTACACAGCAAAGGAAGTGGCAAGCATTAGACCCTGCTGAGGGGACGTCCACTGAGATCTTCTTCATTATTGGCATTATTTCTTCACCTGCATAGTGTTTTAACATTATTTTCTTTTTCTTCAAGTTTGTCCCTGTTATTTCACTACTTTTTGTTTTAGTTTATTTCAAATCTTATATTTTATTCCTCCCTTGTCTTACTCCATTCTGCCTTCTTCCTTCTTTTATTTTTTTAATTTTATTTTCTCCCTTTCTGTGTCTTGTTTCCATTCAGCACTCTTATTATTTCTCTTCCCTCCAGCCTCTCAAAACCATTTTTCTTGCCATTAGTCATCTCACATTCTTTTTCCTTTTCTTATAATAGCTTTATTCTCTCCTCACCTTCATTAATCTTTGCTCATTGGTTGCTGATATGGTGGATGTAGTTGCATTTCTTCAATTTTATTCCTGGATGTTCACTATTTTTGTATTTCAAATCTCAGACTTTATTGTTCCCCTATCCTACTCCATTTTGCCTTCCTCCTGACCTTTTTTTGTTTTAAATTTTATTTTTCCCTCTCTTAGCCTGGTTTTCATTCCTTACTCTTATTATTTCTTCTCCCTCTATCCTCTCAAAATCATTTCCTTCCCTTTAGACATCGCATAATCTTATTTTCTTTCTTCTTCCCTCCCTATTCCGTTTCCACTTTTATTAATATTTGCTCATTTGTCATTGATATCATTACGGTGGATGTTTTTCTTCAACTTTTTTCCTATTTAAAAAAAATTTTAAACCTCATATTATTCTCTTTTCTTATTCCACTTTGCTTCTTCCTTACCTCTTCTATTTATGATGTAAATTTTCTTTCTTCACCTTGTTTTTATTCTTTATTATTATTTCTTCTCACTCTATCCTCTCAAAATCGTTTTTCTTTCTGTTACCTCATATTCTTTTTTTCATTCTTATAATAGTGAAAATTTCTTTGCACCTCTATTAATATTTGCTCCTTTGTTGCTGATAGTGTGGTAGTGGTTGGGGCTTATTACTGTGGGTGTGGGTTTTGTTTCCTGCGTTGTTCTGTTTTGTCCTGGTAGCACCTGTAAAACAGCATACAAGGCACAGTGGGTGGTGTGACTCTCAGTCAGCCAACCTGAGGGAAAAACCCACCAAAAACAACCCAACAACAACCAACACCTAATTACAACAATAGAGCCCACATAAATGGCATAAAGGGCATCCCCAAATCATCCAGTTCAGGAGATCAAGCAGACTGCACCACTGAGTCCCACAGGTCTCCTACCACAGAAGGCCACACCATGAAGACAGAGAGTTAAAGCAGATCAATCTAATATACACAAACAAAAAAATTCACCTAAAATGGGGACACAATGAAACAATCCCCAAACAAAAGGAGAGGAGGAATCTCCAGAAAGGGTGCAATCTATCAGACAGAGTTCAAAATAATGTTTATAAGAATACTCAAGGAGCTCAGAGAGAATGACAAGGAACTCTATGGAAGCTACAAGAGACTTACTGGGACCTACATCAGCATGAAAAAGACACAGAAACTATGAAAAAGAGCTAGGAGGAAATGAAGAATACAATATGTGAAATAAAGAATAAACTAGAAGGAATTAAAAGCAGGCTACATGAAGCAGATGATCAAAACAGCAACCTGGAGGACAAAGTAGAAAAAAACACACAGAGCAACAAAATTAAAAAAAAGACTAAAAAAAAAAAAAGAAAAAGAAAAAGAGTTTAAAGGAGCTGCAAGACAACATGAAATGTAATAATATTCACGTCATAGGGATACCAGAAGAAAAAAGAAGCAAGGAATAGAAAACCTGTTTGAAAAAGTAATGACATAAACTTCCCTAACTTGGTGAGGAAAAAAGTCATGCAAGTCCAGGAAGCACAGAAGATCCAAATCAAGATGAACCGAAAGAGGCCCACTCCAAGACACATGATAGTTAAAATGACAAAAGTTAAGGACAAAGAAAGAATCTAAAAGTCAGCAAGGGAGAAACAGCTAGTAGCATACAAGTGAGTGCCTATAATGCTGTAAGAATATTTTTCAACAAAAACACTACAAATCAGAAGAGAATGGCATGAAATATTCCAAGTAATGAAAAACAAAGGCCTGCAACTAAGGCTTCTCTACTAAGCAAGGCTCTCATTTAAAATGGAAGGTGAAATAAGGAGCTTCCCAGATAAAAAGTAAGGCTAAAAAAGTACATCTCCACCAAACCAGCATTGCAAGAGATGGTAAAGGGACTGCTTAAGAAGATGAAGATAAAAAGAGTGAGGGAGACAGAGAAACACAGGTACAAAGGGAAAAATGGCAATGAATAAGTACCTATGAATAATAATCTTAAATGTAAATAGAATAAATGTTCTAATCAAAAGACATAGTGTACCTGAATAGAAAAGAAAACACATATATGCTGTCTACAAGAGATCCAACTCATAAAAATATCTACACAGGTTGAAAGTGAAGGGATGGAAAAAAATATTCCAAGCAAATGGATATCAAAAAAGAAAAAAAAAAAAAAAAAGGCTGGGGTAGCAATACTTATGTCAGACAAAACAAAGGTCATAACAAAAGACAAACAAGGTCACTATGTAATATTAAGGAAGTAGTTCAACAAGAGGATATAAACTTTGTAAACGTACATGTACCAAGCACAGGAGCATGTAAATACATAAGGAAAGTGTTGGAGGACTTCAAATAAGATACCAATAGCAACACAGTTATCATAAGGAATTTTAACAACCCACTGTAAACAATACTAGATCTTCCAAACAAAGAATCAAAAGGATATTGTGTCATTGAATGCCACTCTAGATCAAATGGCCTTAATTAATATTTACAGAACATTTCACTCCAAAGAAGTGAAATACACATTCTTTTCAAATGCACATGGAACACTTAAAAAGATAAACCACGTGGTTGGACACAGAACAAGCCTCAACAAACTCAATAAAACTAAAATCATATCAAGCACCTTCTTGGATCACAATGGCTTGAAACTAGAAAACAACCTCACAGAAGAAACTCAAAAACATTCAAATACATGGGGACTGAATACCATGCTACTAAATAATGAATGGGTTAACAATGAGAGCAAGGAAAAAAATCAAAAAGTTTCTGGAAACAAATGAAAATGAACACACAACCGTCTAAAACCTATGGGACACAGGAAAGGCTGTCTTGAGAGGGAAGTTCAATACAATACAGGCCTTCCTAAAGAAGATTAAAAAATCTCAAATAAATAACCTAACCCTACAGCTACAAGAACTAGAGGAACAACAAGAACCAAAGCCAAGAGTGAGTGGAAGGAAGGAAATCATCAAGATCAGAGCAGATTTAAATGACATAGAGACTAAACAAACAATTCAAAGGATCAATGAATCCAGGAGCTGGTTCTTTGAAAAATATTGACACTCCTTTAATCAAACTCATCAAGAAGAGAGAGGACCCAAATAAATAAAATCAGAAACAAAAGAGAAGTTACAGCTGATACCACAGAAATACAAAGGATTGTAAGAAATTACTGTGAACAACTATATGCCAAGAAATGCAGAAAACCTGTGCAAAATAAACAAATTTCTAGAAACACATCATCTTCCAAAACTGAATGAAGAAGAAACAGGAAGCCTGAATAGACCGATAACAACTAGTGAAATTGAAGCAGTAATCAAATACTGCAGGGACACAAAAGCCCTGGACCAGATAGATTTATGGGCAAATTTTACCTAAAGAAGAAATAACTCCTATCCTTTTCAAATTATTTTAAAGGAGTCAAGAAATAAAACTGCAGGTTAATATCTCTGATGGACATATATATGCTAAAATCCTCAACAAAACATTGGCAATATGGATACAACAATACATTAAAAAGATCATACACCATGATCAAGTGGGATTCATCCCAAGGATGCAAGGACAGTACAATATTTGCAAATCAATAAACATATTATATCACATAAACAAAATGAAAGACAAAAATCACATGATCATATGAATAGATCCTGAAAAAGAATTTGGTAAAATCTAGCACCTGTTTATGAGAAAAACACTCAGCAAAGTAGAAACAGAGGGAGCATATCTCAACATAATAAAGGCCATATATAAGAAACCAACTGCGGACATAGTACTCAACAGACAAAAACAAAAAGCTTTCCCCTAAAAATCAGGACAAGACAAGGGTGTCCACTCTCACCACTCTGATTCAGCATAGTACTATAAGTTCTAGCCATAGCGATCACAAAAAAAAAAAAAAAGAAATAAAAGGCATCCAAATTGGAAAGGAGGAAGTAAAACTGTCATTATTTGCAGATGACATGATAGTGTACATAGAAAATCCTATAGGCTTCGCCAAAAAACTACTTGACCTAATCAGTGAATATGGCAAAATAGCAAGTTACAAAGTTAATATTCAAAAATCGATGGCATTTTTTTTTAACCAGGCAATTTCCTTTTTTCTTTTTAAAATAAATTATAGATACTTTTTCCATTTATCAAAGTTCATTAAAGAACTCCCCAAATTATTAAATCATCTTCATTCTTCAGGAATTATTCATTCACAGAGCAGACCACCATTTCATATCTTAAATCCCAGGGCTCTCATGCACTCCTTGTGGGCTTCTATTAGGTGTCCATAGTGTTCTTCTCCTTTCTCAATGATGCACGCATCGCGCGCCTTCTTGGTCTCCGGGCAGGCGCACCAGGGTTTCAGCGGTTTCTTCTCCTGTGTCTTGGGAGGGGTAGGGCTTGCGGCCGCCAGGCCCTGCATCTTGCAGGCTGACCGGCATTTTTGAACACCAACAATGAAATATCAGAAACAGAAACTAGAAAAAAAATCTCATTGACTAAACCAACAAGAAATATCATGCACCTACGACTATATTTAACCAAGGAGGTAAAAGACCTGCACTCAGAAAACTACAGAACACTGAAAAAAGAAATTGAAGAAGATACAAAACAACGGAAGCACATGCTGTGTTCATGGATTGGAAAAATTAACATAATTAAAAGTCCATACTACCCAAAGCAATCTATAGTTTCAACCCAATCCCTATTAAAATACCAGTGGCATATTTCACAGATAGAGAAGAAATATTTCAAAAATTTATATGGCATCAAAAACGACCCCAAATAGTCTCAGTAATCTTGAGAAAGAAGGAAGAATGACAATACCTGATATCAAACTATACTATAAGGCAGCTGCAATCAAACGAGTCTGGTAATGGCATAAGAACAGGCACATAAATCAATCTATAGTCAATTAATATTTGACAAAGGAGGCAAGAGCATACAGTGAAATAAAAATAGTCTCTTCAATAAATGGTGTTGGGAGAACTGGGCTGGTACAGGCAAAAACATGAAACTATAATAGAACACCAACTTACACCATACACCAGAATAAATTCAAAATGGATAAAAGACTTAAATATAAGCTGTGATGCCATAAAATTCCTAGTGGAAAACATAGGCAGTAAAATTTCAGATATCCTAGGTAGCCATATTTTTGCCGATATATCTCCTAGGGCAACGGGAATAAAGAAAAAAATAAACAAAAGGGACTACATCAAATTAAAAAGCTTCTGAACAGCTTAAGAACCATCATCAAAATGAAAAGGGAACCGGATGTATGGGAGAACATTATCTTCCAACGATACATTGGACAAGGATTTAATCTCCAAAATATATAAAGAACTCATATGATTCAACACCAGGAAGACATATAATCCAATTAAAAATAGGCAAAGGCCCTGAACATACACTCCCCAAAAAGGAAATACAGAGGGTCCACAGACATGAAGAACAGAATATCTGAAATGAAGAATACACTAGAAGGAATTAAAAACAGGCTACATGAAGCAGAGGATCAAAACAGTAACTTGGAGGACAAGGTAGAAAAAAAAAAGCACCCCAACAGAGCAAAAAAAAAAAAAAGACTCAAAGGGCTAGTTTAAGGGAAAAATGAAAAGATGCTCAACATCACCAGCCATTAGAGCAACACAAGTTATAACCACAATGAGATACCACTTTACACCAGTTAGAATGGCCATCATCAACAAATCAACAAACAACAAGTGCTGGCAAGGATGTGGAGAAATGGGAACCCTACTGCACTGTTGGTGGGAACACAGACTGGTGCAGCCACTGTGGAAAACAGTATGGAATTTCCTCAGAAAACAAAAAATGAAACTGCCTTTTATTCCAGCAATTCCACTGCTGGGGTTATACCCAAAGAATCTTCACTCACCAATTCAAAAGAACTTATGCACCCCTATCTATGGTCATAGCAGTGCTATTTACAATAGCTAAGTGCTGGAAAAAGCCAAAGTGTCCATCAGTAAATTAGTGGATCAAAAAACTGTGGTACATTTACACAATGGAATGCTACACAGCAGAAAGGAGGAAGGGACTCCTGCCTTATTAGATAGCACAGATGAAACTGGAGAATATTATGCTAAGTGAAATAAGCCAGCCAGTTAGTGAAAGACAAATACCATATGATCTCACCTATAAGAGGAATCAGATGAACAAAATAAACTAACTAGCAAAATAGAACCAGAGCCATGGAAACATGGAACAGACTGATAGTGACCAACAGGGACGGGGATAATGGTGGAAAGAAAGGAAGTATCTAGTCAAAGAACATGTATGAGTGACCCATGGACATGGACAATAGTGTTGGGATTGACTGTCTGGCAGGGGCGGGGGGACTTGGTGCAGGAAGGCAAAGGAGGGGAAATTGGGACAACTGTAACAGAATAACAATAAAAAATAAAAATTTAAAACAAAAAACAAAAAAATAATTAACAAAGATGCTATGGGGCTGAATAGCTCTTCTGGCAAAGGCTGTCATGTAGTCATTCAATTTTCTCTGCAGCATCTTGGCATAGGTTCTAATGTCTGTAGCTATGGAAGCTGTTAAGAGGGATTTCTGCTAGAACAATCTGATGGTGGAATTGGTGACATTTCCCCTGGCTACATCTCTTCTGATTGATTACATGGCTCACTATGCATTATGAAACCATACTAGCCAAATAATATTTTGAACTAAATCTGTTTGTTTTAATTATCTAAAGTAAACGTATCTGCAAATAAATTTCAACCAATATAAAGAAAAACTTATATGATTCTTTTATCAGATAAGGTGCAAATATGTATTTTGTAGCAAGATTACTGCTTTTTTCACCCTGGCTGGTTTGGCTCAGTGGATTGAGCGTCAGCCTGCGAGCTAAGTGTCGCTGGTTCGATCTTCCAGTCAGGGCACATCAGAGAAGGAAAACTCTGACTCCAAAAAACCTCCGCTGCCTTGCGGCATACCTCTTCAGGGGAAAGGCTAAGGGAGTAAACCCCGACAGAAAATCCGGAGCCGGAGTCCCTAAGGCGGTTTGACGTTGTAGTCAACACCGGCAACTCCTGCGGCGCACCTGAAGCCAAGCTGTATCGACTCCGTCTTTCCCTTGGACCCTTCAGCTGCGAAGAGAGGGGGGGTCTGCTGCATGGGCAACAGCAGACCCTCCATATCACCCTGCCCAGGCTCTGTAGCTTCAGCTTCACTGGAGAGGACACTCCAGCGTCATCGCAAGATGTCGATTCAACACGGGAGGAGACAGATACCGTGTCACTCCCGAGTCGGACTGCACAGCCATTCTCGGCGGTGCAGATAGACTCTTAAGAAGCTACACCATCGTCTCTCCAGACGGACGGCTGCCGCCGCCACCGACGACTGCTTTTTTCCTACTATCCGTTTTTCCTGTTTTCTTAATAAAAGCTTCAGTTTTTAGCTAAGAAAAAATAAAATCAAGTTTTCCTGGGATTTAAAGCAGCACATGAAATATGAGGATAAAGTTATATGACTTTTTAAATAAATATTATAGAATTTATAATCCTAATTGCATGTTATCCTTTCTAACCTAGACAACATCCATTGTCAATCACTGATATTTTTTTATATTTCTTATGTTTTTGTAAGCCTCTATATAAATCCTTTGGAAAAACTTGAGATAAAGAAATGAAGCCATTCATAAATTGTACAAATTTTCTACATACCATACTATGATGCAGTGTTATTCTTAATGAGCTTTTTTTTCTTTGATCTATTTTTCCTGTCCCCTTCCTTTCTAAGATGATTTGACAAGATTCTTAGGTCCTAGGTGACGTGTTAGATACTTTATATTATTATCATAATCAGTCCTCAGTTTTAAGTTGAGAGAGCTGGCACTCAAACACTAAATAGCTTTCCCAATGTCACAGAGCTAATCAATAGGCAACTAGGAACTGAACTTAGGCAGTTTGATTTCAGAGTTGGTGCTTTTAACCACTAGGGAGTTCCATATACCATACAGTGAAATAAGATATATCAAGAAACTCTGGGAAATTGCGTATTGTGTCAAATACAATGAGTTAGGATAGTAAACGTGATATAGTATCAACTTATACCATTATAATAGGTAGCCTCTAAGTCCAAGCTTGAGAGGCCAAGGTCAAAGCAGGAAGAATAGTTAGATGTTAGAAGAGTAACATTATTCATAAAACAGCTGTCCGGGGTATCAAAGTCAACGGAATTTATCCTATAAAAAAGCTGGAGGATGATATAGTGCACAATTTCTCCCATAAGAATTTGGTAAAAACATGCTACCAAAATTTCCAGGTGTGTTATTTGTAACATCCCTCAATAGGTCATATCAAAGAACATTTTAGAAAAAGCATTTCTGCAGGATGTGTGTTTATCTGGTTGCTCTGTCCAACAGAACTTTCCTTGATGATGAAAATGTTCTTTATTAATATGGTAGCTATCAGACAATGTGTCTATTGAACATGTGAAATGCAGTAAGTGTGACTGAGAAACTGCATTTTAAATTTACTTGATTTTAGTTAATTTAAATTTATATAGCCACACCATTAGTAGCTACCACACAGGACTGGGCAGAATGAGAGAAACAGTTTGGACTGTCTCTCTCTCTCAGCTGATTCTCATGAATAGAATTCATATTTTTTTCACAGATGGACAAAATAAAATCCCAAACAATTTTATTCTCTAGCTTGAGCCTACAAGACAAGAATTTTGTGTTGTCCAACTCAGCAACAAACTAGTAATTTTTTCAAAGGTTTTGACTTGAAAAAAAATCACTTCAGTTTAGAAGTGAACCAAGGAAATATCTTTTACAAGATAGTACTGTTACCTAAAATTTTTTTTAATTGTTTGGTCAGATTTTATAACTCATCTATTTAGGTATCTTTGATGTGTCAAAATCTTTGTTTTTGAGTTGGAGTGTGATTTTTGGAAAGGGGGCCCAAATTATTCAGAGTTAAATCTGATAAATAAGGTAGATTAAGACTTTTGTGTGCTTCATAAACTAATTCATGTAAAAAGGCAAAAAGAACAAGCTGATACTTCTGTATATTTTCTAGAATTCTGAACATGCAAAGTCCTCTGAGATTCTGTTGTACCACTGAGGACCTAACATGGTAAGATTTATACACATGAGAGTTACATTTCCACCTTACAAAGCATATATAAGGAATTTTTGATTACATAGAGACCAGGGAATACAAGAAAAAAACCTTTTTGTGTGGTTTTCATTGCCCCCGTGTTCTTTTCCTGTTTATCTGGATGAGCTGTAATACTGTCCTTAATTAGAGAATACATGAAAAGAGAAAGAACAAAAAAAATATGATTTCTGGCTAGATATCACTTGCCAGATGGTGAAGGACGAGGCCTTCGGCTAATTCTGGGTGAACAGAAAGGCATGGTATGTCCTGTCTGAAAACCACGGTATGTACCTGCACAGAGATATACAGAGGCTGACATTCCAGTTTTGGAGCACATGACTCAGCTTTTCCTATAGATCGTGCCAGCTGACCCTTAAGCACAGGCAGCTGTTCTGCTAGATAGATAAGCCACAGAGCTCCCATGTGAGGAGTGGGAGGAGAGAGGGAGCAGCAGGAAAGGTCAGCCAGCATCTCAGGATATCAGTCCTTGTTCCTTCCAGACACTGAAACAGAAAGGTTAGAGTCAGAGACCAGGCCCAGGGTCACCAGAACTCTAATGCAGGTACGGAAAAGCGGTCCAGACTTGGGAAAAAACAATTGATGAAGGCAAGTGAGATTAGTATTGGAGGAATAGTGAGGGTGAGGGTATCAATCAGTGAATCCAAGAGCTGGTTCTCTGAAAAGATAAACAAGATTGATGAACCTTTAACCAGTTCATCAAGAAAAAGAGAAAGGACTCACATAAATAAAATCAGAAATGAAAGAGGAGAAATAACAACTGATACTAAAAAACACAAAGTATTGTAAGAAAATATTATGAACAACTATATGCCAACAAACTGGGCAACCTGGACAAAATGGATAAATTCTTAGAAACATACAATCATCCCATACTAAATCAGGAAGAATCAGAGAATCTGAATAGACAGGTTACACCTAGTGAAATTGAAGCAGTAATTAAACAACTCCTAACAAAAGCCCTGGACCAGATGGCTTCACAGGTGAATTTTACCAGACATTCCAGGAAGAACTAACACCTCCCCTTCTCAAACTATTTCATGAAATTCAAGACAAGGGAAAGCTCCTAAACTCGATTTACAAGGCCAGCATTATGCTAATTGCAAAATCAGATAAGGACGCTACAAAGAAAGAAAATTACAGGCCAGTATCCCTGATGAACAGATGCTAAAATCCTCAAGAAAAAAAAGAGAGTGACTACTAAATGCATTTTAGAAAGCAAGCAAGAATATTTGGAGAAAAGAGCAATGGTTGCGATTTTTTTTTTTTTTTTTTTTTTTAAGTGAATTGAGTTTGGTAGCAAATGGAGTTACTTGGTCACAGTGATGAGCATAATCCAAGAACAGTAGTACAGTAATTAAATAGGAAAACAATTGGCATTCTGTGAATTTGGTCTCATTTTACATGAGAAATGCTGTGAAAGACATCACAATGTTATGAAAGCAGAATTACATTTATAAAATTAAATATATCTAAAAAATAATTAGTTTTTGAAAATATGTAGAGGGTAGCAAGAATCCAGAAAAACAGATTAGTCAGATGATAACAATATTGATGTTAGTAATAGATTAGGCCAAGGACAGTCAATTATAAACATTAAATTCAATTTCAACAGAACAGTGGTAACTTTTGAGTATCATATATACAGAACCAATTAACTCATTCATTTGTTGATTTGTGTATCTTTTGTTAATTCAAGTATTCATTCATTCACTCAATAAATAGACATTGATTGCACATGGTATGCCAGTTCCTCAGGATTCAATATAAAAATAAAGGTTCCTTCTTCAAGAAATGTACAGTTCAGTGGAATGGAGGTAGGGCAAGAGTGGTGACTATTTTATATTTGCCAGTCATTTTATGAAATGTTTTATGTTTATTCTTCTTAAATCTATAGCCTAACCCTACATTGTAGATATTGTTATTGCTATTTGACAGGTAATGGATGAAGACTGTCTTGCCAAATATTATAAAAAATAAGTGACAGGTCTGGGACTCAGACCAAAGTCTTTGCCTGGATGTCCATTATTTATCGAATTGAAGTTTTGTGCATATATGCCATAAAAAATATGTGGCATATTTCTGAATTAACATATGTAAAAGCACTTAGTGCCTAACACATCATAATGTTATATAATCTTAATCACCTTCACTATTGGTTTCATTATTTCTTAAAGAACAGCATGGGGAGAAATATTATTCATTCAAAATTAAGCAAGAGAAATAAAATGCAGCAGAATGCCAAATGTGCATAACATTTTTGAATTAAATAATTTTCTTCAAAAAACTGTTCTCTTTAGGATTTATCTTATGCTTTAGGTTACCTGGGGAAATGCCTTCACTCTGCCTTGACACATTGGGCTGCTTGGGTAGAAAAAGACGTGAAGCATGCACTGCTGTGCCACATCTCCCTGGAGAATCCACTGCACTGGGAGACCAATAACAGAAAACTACCAAAGTAACCAAGGAGTGCTCCAAGCCCTGGGTCCCCACTGAAATCTCAAATGCGGAAAGATGGGAGGTCTCTGGAAATATTCTGACCTGCCTGCTCTTTACATTCACATTCCTATGAAAATGGTCTAGCGTGGCACAAAGAAACTGAAACCAGTTCTACTTAAAGGATAAGGACAGAAAGAGGATTAAAATTAACAATGATAAGGAGGAAATGTTGAAGGCACACTTGACATAAACCATACTTAGAAAAAAAGTGTAATGACCTGTACTCTTGCATTCAAATTTGCCACTGTTACAAAACCACCCGCAGGGATAACTGCAGCTGAAGTTGGACAGGAACTGGCACCACTCAGTCTGGCATATTTAGATGTTCAAGAACAACTGCAAAGAAATATGAATTGAGTCCTAGAGGCCAGGTCTTTTACAACCCTAATTACCCAAGCAGTGTTAGGGCAGAGGAAGTGCCTCCCAAGATTAATTCTGCTCTCTTAAAAGCAGCCAAACTATTATTTCCACTCTTGTAGAAATAACACTGCAGTGATTGAGACTATAACTCTCAAGCTTTTTCTCTTCCACCTGCATTTCAGAGGGGGATAAAACACTGCTAAGAAATGTAGTGTTTCTGAGAGAAATGGATGTAATTGGCAGAAAGCCATATAAGTCAGTAATTCATACTTTCTATAAATGAAGGAGGACCCCGCTAGACGTTTGTTACCATGTATTTTTTCTGGCTTTGGTTTAGGCACCGAATCTTAGTAAAAGAAAAACCTGGTCATAAGGATCTCTTAAATATAGTGACCCAGAGATACTATTCCAATTTTGATCAGAATTGTGAAATTGTATGATGAGATCCTGTTTAAGCAGCAGCATAGTTACTTTATTATTTCATATTGTGTATTATAACTCTATAGAGAAGAGTCCTCCAGGGTTTGCTTTACCTGTTAACAGTCTGCATAGCTATTAAGTATTTATTTTTTATGAGAAATGGGGGAAATGGTTCTGTAATAAAAATCATGGCAATGGAACTGTGGCTCATTGCTGGTTTGGTTGTTACAAAAAGCATCAACGTTTCCCTAAAAGATAAACTGTCTTACTGTAGTAGGAATTCTCTGAACAGGTTCTCAAGTATTCCTATTTACTGGTCCAAGTTCAAAGGGCTACTCAAAGTGGTATAAAGAGAGACTGACCACGGAGCTTCAAACTCTGGTACTACCTCTACTCACTGCAAGAGGTGAGCAAGTTAAAATTTACATATTTATATTCCATAACTTTTAAGATATCTAATTTCACTACCTTCCACTCTCATTTAGAAGGAAACAACATTACTTATGTGAACTGCTCCAAAATCTTGTGATACTATGTAAACAAAGATTTCTCTTTCCCTAACTCCTCCTTTACCATGGCTCAAATATTCACCTCCAAGAGAGAGAAGTGGCCTCCATGGAAAGAAAATGAATATACCCTCTCAGACCAGTTGGAATCCATATTATGAGCACTGTATGACATTTTCATCCAATATAAAACTTTATTACAAAAAACAAAAACAACAAAAAACCAGGAATCCCAGAGATTGTACAACTTGTACAAAACTACAAAGGAAATCAATGGTAACACATGCCCGAGAATCAGTTCTTCATCCCCTCAGGGCAATTGCCAAAATATTTGGCAAACATATCGAACAAAAGATAAGAGCAAAACTTGAGATGAGAGTAGAAAATGTGATCTCTCTTAGATAGAAGCAGTAGCTGTCCTTAGAGTTCTCTTAATTTTCTCATTCTCTGTCAACTACATCCAAATGGTTATTATATTTGTTTAATTTTACTTCTGAAACATTTGTTGATCTCTCTGCCTTATTTTCAGCTGTCAGTGAGAATAGGCCATACCCCTCTGTCTGGGCTATCGCACTAACTTTTGAAAGATGCTTCCATCTCTAGATAGTTTCAAGCAAATAATTACATGGAGAAATAGCATTTTACCAAGTTATAAACAATGCAGTGTAATCTGTTGCAAAAAATGCAAGAAAAATATGGATTTTTACCATTAGTAAGAAGATTCAATATGTAGCTCTAAGACTTTTAAAATTATTATTTTAAGAAATTCTTGTCATCTTTGTCTATTTTTCATTTAATTACATACAGGATAGGTACACAACACACACAATTATTACAGATCAAACCCCCAAAAAACTAAAGGAGCTGGTTCATGTGGACGCAGTCCCATTACTCATTAATGCTTTGCTATGGCCCCATTACCAAGCATTAATAGAGACCCATCATGAAGAAGAGTACAGATAAGTTCCATGAACTTTATTTTACATTTCAGTACTATATGTTTGAATTTGACTTTGGCTTTAGTAAGAGAAATTTCCATTTGCAGTGCTTCTCTACTTCATAACAATAGAAACAATGCTAATTCTCTGCTTAACAAAGAAAATGTGACAGTGGAGGGAGTGTGTGTGGTAGGGAAGGGAACTGATGAGGAGTTATTTCATTTCTCCACAGCCCAACTGATCCACCCATGAGCAAGCTTTTCCTGTTTCACTGGGTCTAAATGCACAAAATTACACAGGTCATGTTTTTTAAAAAGAAAAAGGGAGGAAAAACCAGAAAATTACTCAGGGGCAGCCTGGTTAGTAATAACAGATGATGAAGGGTCTTAGCAGAAAGTGACGTCAGCAAGAGAAAGTTCCTGATGATGAAAAAGAGTATTTAACCTTCCTCACAGTGAAACTGTTCTCCTGTGTCAGAAAAATGTTCCTACTTGTAGAATATGGATTGGAGGAGGCAGCCGTCCATCTCGAGAGACGATGGTGTAGCTTCTTAAGAGTCTATCTGCACCGCCGAGAATGGCTGTGCAGTCCGACTCGGGAGTGACACGGTATCTGTCTCCTCCCGTGTTGAATCGACATCTTGCGATGACGCTGGAGTGTCCTCTCCAGTGAAGCTGAAGCTACAGAGCCTGGGCAGGGTGATATGGAGGGTCTGCTGTTGCCCATGCGGCAGACCCCCCCTCTCTTCGCAGCTGAAGGGTCCAAGGGAAAGACGGAGTCAATACAGCTTGGCTTCAGGTGCGCCGCAGGAGTTGCCGGTGTTGACTACAACGTCAAACCGCCTTAGGGACTCCGGCTCCGGATTTTCTGTCGGGGTTTACTCCCTTAGCCTTTCCCCTGAAGAGGTATGCCGCAAGGCAGCGGAGGTTTTTTGGAGTCAGAGTTTTCCTTCTCTGGGTTACTAAACACATCAAAATAAGGACAGCCATGACTTAATCTGTACTACGCCGAGTCCTGTGCTCAGTTTTAGGGACAAGGAGAAGCTATAAAGGGTAACTCAGAAGAACAGTGACCATGACGAAGGATCATGACCAGAATACCATGTAAGGATCGGCCACAGGCACTGTGCAGAGTTAGCTTCCAGGAAAAATGACACAAAGAAAGTGACAGCTTACTTGAATACCTACAGGGCTGCCGTGTGAAATAGGTTAACAGCAATAAGCAGAAATCTGTGAGTGGAAATTTTCATGACAGTTGTTTCAGAGTAAATAAATAAAACCCTTCTAACGATAACTCTTAAGTGAGGAATGGGCTTCCTTAGGAGGCAGTTATAACTGCCCAGGGTAGAGGTGAGTGTCATCTGGCCATGATACAAATTAGACAGCCTTTTATGCCCTCGTGGCCCGAATATGGATTAAATATTAAAAAAACCCAACTGTGTTTATGTCAAACTACATCGAAAAACTAAATTTTTAATGAAGAAAAACAGAAATTTGGATGAATGAATTTTAATGGTAAAATCATAATGTTTAAGAGGAACTTTTCCACCATATGTTTGTGTCCTGGAACTGGTGAAAAGGCAACAGAGGGGACACCCAGTGTTTTGCCCCCTTGCCCACTTACCCATTACAGTTTGAATGAAGCTGATCCTGAAGCACACCTCCAGGAAACGGCACATTTCCCAGGCTAATCACAGCACTCCATCCTCTCCAGGGACTGGTTCAAGGATGCATATGTGGTCTGAGGCCCCTGCACCCATGTCCTGAAGTGTCTCCATAGCTATCATTTGTCTTGCCTCAAATTATAATGCAATACAATCCTGCCCACATCACAGGCACCAATTTCTTGTCAGGGCTTAGTGAATACATTGCAAGGAAACTTAAACTTCAGTTAACTTTTGAGGATATATCTATAAATGATAATTTTTATAAAAAGTATTTTTACAAAATTTTATATATATGTTAATTTCTAATACCATAGCCAAGAGTCATGAGAATATATATGTTCACATGACTACGGGAACAAGAGGATGAGGGAAGGACTCCTCCTGAACACTGATCCGCAGAGGCAGGGAACTGTGTGTCTAACAGTCACGTGTGTCTCAGGGACAGGAATGCCAAAGTGGATGCTGAAGTCATTTAGGTTACCAACACCCGTAACAGGCCCTTGGAGATTGTAAGAGAATACAAGGTAGTGGAGACGGAGTCCAAGTGATGCAAGGCATGCACAGACCTGGTTGTGTGCTGTGGGGAGCAGGAAAGGGACAAACAGAGTCCAAAGTGGGAGGAAGTTAGTGGTTGAAAACAACACTGAAAAAGACAGGGAACAGGAATGTGCATTTGGTCACAGCAGACAGCAAGGAGGAGGAGTGTGGCCAACTCAGTGCTGGAGCTGTGCTTTCAGGGTGCAGTCAGGTATGGGACTATGCCGCAGGGGACCAACAGCAAAGAGCGGTAATCCAGGTCGGTCAGGGCACTACGCTGCAGGTGACCAACAACCAAGAGCGGTAACAGGGAACCCAAGCAGTTATAGACACGCATGTGTTTCTGGATGCAGAAAATGGAAAGAGTGAGTCTGCTGCTGAAGTGATTGCCATGATGGAAAAGAAATGAGCCGTCAAGGAAGTAAGTCATCTCAAAGCAGTATTACAGAGAAGACGACATAACCAGGGAAATATGTATCACTGGAACTGGAGGAGTGTGGTCCAGAAAATAACCAGAAATGGAAACAGGGAAGGAGGACAGGCCCATTTCACTCAACTCCTCACCTAAGAGCAGAGGATAATGAGCAGCAAGGCCTCCCAGATGGACAACCAGGCTGCAAGGAAGGCGGGGAGGCAGGGAAGTGACGGCAGTCATTGGATCACAAGGGACTTGGGCCTCAAAGGGTATTGCAAAGACAGTGAGAGGGAGGGAGAGAAAACAGGGTTTTAATATGCAAGGTTTGTAGGTGTTAAGGAAAAAGAATTTTTAATATTTATTGAGAAAATCACCGTGCTAAGCATTAGAGTGGAAGAGGAGCTAGAAAGACGTTTACAAAGTTTACACATAAATACTAGAGATCTAAACATAACTGAATATACATATAATTAAATATATGCAATTGAATAATTTCAGGTGAAACGACTTGGAGGCAGTGGGGCTACATGGAGTGAAAAAAGGGGTTCAGAGGCTCCACGCTAAAAACAGAAACTGGCTTGTTACAGAATGGCTCCTTCCAGATACCAGCAATGCTGGTCAGGGTGGGAGAGGCATTCCTCCTCCTGCAGAAGGGAAAGCAGTGAGAGGAGGGTTGCCCTGCACTGCCCTCTCGGCAGCTGAGGCCAGGGGGACAGGAGAGAGGGCACATCAAGGCTGGGACAAGAAGCGGTGGACGAGCACAATGGGGTTCTGAACCGCAAAGATGGAAGAGGAAAAGCAGAGAGCGGTGGGGTCCCTGGGTGGCCCGGGCAGCACAGAGCGGGGCGTCCAGCAGGGCAGCGTGGGCAGAGCAGCAAAGGGACGGCCCTCTCCTCCCCACACAGCTTGCCCCTGGCCTGTCGGAGACTACTCTGAAGAACTAGATAACAAAAGTCAAATGGAAGGAAAAATAAATGACATTTAGCAATGTAATTTCAAAAATGCTCATATATTTCTGGACACTGCCACAAGGATAAAAGACTCATAAAACACATTACATTACCCGCAAAGCAGTCTGGCTGTGAGTTTAATGTGAATTATGGTGAGACTATATCTGGTGCATGATTTCCCTGAATAATGTATTTCAGGCAGCCCCTAGTGTTCAGAAACAGGAAACTTAAAAAATGACATGCCTGGGCACTAGTTTTGGGAAGCCAGGGTGCAGTAAGCCAACGTCAAAAGAGCTAAAGAAAAGTAAAATAGAGAAACCCAGTCAAAGCAAGTGATTTTTCCAAAAAATTTAACAAAAAAATCCCTCTATGAGAGATTATGCTTTTTTGGTTTGTTGATTTAGCAACTGGCAACCCTTATAAACAACAGTAAAATTATTACTTTTATCTAGCAAAACTATCTGTTTTATATGATCTATCTACACAATGAAAATGTGGCAATTCCAGGACCTCACACAATAAAAGATGATCAATACAGGCAAAGTGAATTAGACTTAAAGTAAAGACCAACTGAACTCTAATCAGTGCACCTAAGTACTGGGCTCAGAACAAAGTGAGGAACTTGTGGAAATGAAGTCTAGAATCATTAAAGCTAATGAATTTCCTTGAGTCAAAGAGACAGCAAGCAAAGGGAGGGGAGAAAGGAGCAATGCAATCTGAGTTGCTCAATGACTCTATCTTAACAAAAATAAACAATAAAAATCTGAACCTTTTCAGAACATTGCACTGATAGTTGCAAGGATCCCTTCTACAGCTGTTCTCCGGCACTTTTAAAAAATTAATTAAAGGCACCCATTTTTTTTCTGCACTGACTGGCACAGTCCTAACTTCTAAATCCTAAACAAGAAACAAATTTGGGCAGAGGGAAATGCAATCACTTCTCAGGGAGCGGGTTAGCTAGTGTCACGTGGCATTGCTTGACCTGCTCTAACTGCTGAGCTCTGGTTTTCAACTTGGTCTTGGCTCGTAGCTACTGGTCCTTTGACTCAAGTAAAGCAATGGTTTCCTAGACCTGCTGTTACTCCTTGGCTTCCAGACACTGAGTCCATTTGGGGGCCTAACACGTCTGAGCTGTGCTGTTGGAAAGCTTTTTGTTTACTTCTGCTGCTGTCCAAATGATTCAAGACAGTGGAACGGATGCCTGTGTGTTGAGGGCGGCGGAGAGCGTAACGTTGGGATAAAGTGACAGGGACAGTACTGGGTGCGGAAACAGCCAATTCAAAGGAAACTTTTTGCTTCTTCCAAAATAATTTTGAAAGTACATGTAGGCATAACCGTAAAATCTCCTTTTGGGGCCAAGTTTCATGTATGTTTTCCATGTTGCCTTAAAACCTTATGTGCCAGAATCCTTCAAATCCTAATTATTAATCTATGGAGAGAGAGAAAAGTATACTACCTGACAAGACAACTTCAATAAGATCGCCTTCCTGGATATCACTAGCCGTTTTCACCAGTTGAAGGATGTTTTCAGAGGTAGGGTCGTGGCGAAAAAGCAGGATCTTATCATACATTCCATAGAAACCACATTCAGGGAACTGCAAATACAAATATCACAGTAGGTTAAATGTCAAAATCCTCCTAAATTAAAAATAAAAATGAAATAAATAAATGCCAGGACACAAATACAAGCTAATTAGAAAACTTTAAAATACATAGAGATTGAAAATAAAAATGAATGGCAAAATTGATACTGAAATGACTCCAAGTCAGGAGGAAAGAAATCACATATCGTAAGAGCAATAAAGACCAAATGATCTAATTAGAGAGCTAGAAAACAGGAGAATATGAGATAAGACTTGAAGAAATTCCTGGCTGTAAGTTGGTTAAAAAATTATAATAGGTGGAAAGAAGTTCACATTTTCATATAACCTATGCCAATCTAATTTATTACAATTCTGTTATGCATATTGTTGCATTTATTTGCAAAAGAAAGGTCAGTCCCTTTTGGCATGTTCAAAATAAGAGATGACTCAATACATCTAAGCTTGTGCTCTGTGTGGGCGGTAGCGTTATCTAGATCCTATGACTCAGGAAAGCACCAGAAGGGACAACCCAACTGTCCCTCTGTAACTGCCCTTACATTGTGTTTAGTTTTCATGCAATCTAGGTTAAATAAAAAAGTACAACAGCTGCAAGTCCATCTGTCCTTAGTACCTAGTTTATACTCTTCTTACAGGGATAAACCGAAGAGTTTATCACTCAAGGACTATCTCCTGATTGTACACATATAATGAAAGTTAAGTGAAAGATACTTTATAATGAACTCACCAAGAAAAATTATAAGAGTAACAGTTACTATCATTATACTACCAATTAATATTATTCCCTGCATCTCTTCTCCTTCCTCTAATGCAGGAAAAGGCCCTAAATTTGAATCATTACCCTAATTGATAAATACTGCTTTAAAGGTAGAAAAATCATTTGATCAAAAGGTAAGAATATCCTTAAAGATTTTAAAGCAACTTTCAAACGGATTCCAAAACTGTCAACCCACAACCTCATGACCTTCTCTTTAAGGTCGATCTGCTCCAGCATTGGGTATTTTAATTAAAACAAAACATCAAATAATCTAGACTAACCTCGTATGTGAAAAGGGCTCTTTTCTTGTACATGACGTTTTCACATAATTATTAAAGATTACTTTTTATAAATTAATATGGGTAATGTAGTAGGAAAAGGTCATAAGTCAAGGAGTGAAAATTGTCTCTAAAACTGGTGATGGCTCTGACATGTGCCAATAAAGGTAGATTTCTAAGGGACTATTGTCGAGAAGGAATGTCAAGAATATGGTATCTTTTGAGGGTAAGTACAATATATTGTGAACTGCTGTTTTCTTAATAATAAAATGTGAGATATTTTGTATGAATTAAAAGCATGTTCAGAACATACTCTTAAAAGCCTGTTGATGACCAGGCTTAAAACTATGTCTACATATCACTTAATAAAGTTGGCTTCCTTAAAATAAAGAAAGAGCTGAAATGATGTCACTGCTTTCAGTGTAGTAAGTAAAAAAAATGTTTTAAAGTTCCTTTTTCTTGGTAATTTCTCCAATAATATTATTAGAGTATAAGGAAAGAAAGGGGAATCTAAAATACTATTCCCCTCAACTTAAAAACACTGAATAGTTCCTGAAGTATCTTTTAAGCAAAATAAAATGACCCTAAGTTATTAATCAATGAATTCTGACAAACATCAATATCTATACAACCAATATCACAATCAAGCCATGAAACATTTTCATCAAACTGCCCAAGTTTTAATGTATCTTGTTATAGTCGATGCCACCCACAGTTTTGACTCTAGGTAGAAATCAACTTTCTGACAACACTGATTAGCTCACCTGCTACAGAACCTCATACAAATGGAATCAGTACTACTGTATGCTCTTTTCTGGCTGGTTTCTTTTGCTGACTATAATGTTTCTGAGACTCGTTTAACATACTGCATTTGAGATTCACCCCTCTTTATTAGTTATTAGTATTTCATTACATGGATCTAGGATAATTACTTATCTATTAATCGCCATATGAACATTTGATTTTTATTCAGTTTGCAGCTATCGCATATAAAAATGCTATGAACATTTTGTGCAAGATTTTTGTGAGTATATGTTTTTTCATTTCTTATCAGTACCTAGGAACATAATTTTTAAGTCACATGGTAAGTTGATGTTTACTCTACATGTCTACCCCTTTGCCAATACCACATTATACTTATTGGAGCTTAGTACTAAGCCTTGAATTCAGGTAGTATAAGCCATTGACCTTTTTCCTTTCAAAATTGCTTTGGATATTATAGATCTTCTGAATTTCCACATACATTTTAGAATCACTTTGTCAATTTCTGCCCCCCCCAAATTGCTGATTCCTAATGATATTGCACTGAAACACAGATCAGTTTGGGGAGAGCTACATTTTAACAATGTGGATATATCTATTTTGTTATGAACAATGTATATTACCCTATTTATTAGTTTCTTTTAACGATTTTTCAAAATGTTTTGTAATTTTCAGTGTACAGACCTGAGACACATTTGCTACATTTATGTTTCACACTATGGTACATTATTGATTAAGGTATAATTAACATACAATAAAACACGCATTTTTAGTGTATAGTTCTGCAAGTTTTGAAAAATGTATACAATAACGACATGTCATATATATATAGCATACACAAATATAGCCAAGATATAAAATAGTTCCATTATCCAAAAAATTCCTCCATACTCATTTGCATTCAACTTTTTCCCTGAGCCTCAGTCCCAGGAAACCACTAAACTGTTTTCTGTCCCTATAACTTGGTCTTTTTAAGAATGTCATATAAATGCTACCATACAATTCATAATTTTAAATTTCGCTTTTTTTTCTTTTTTTACTTAACATAATGAATTTGAGATTTGCTCATGCTGTTGCTTTTCATGGCTGAGAAGTGTTCCATTGTATTGCATGGATAGACCACACTTTATTTACCCCTTTCTCAGTTAAGGGGCATTTGTGTCAATTCCTGTTTTTGACTTAGAGGTTTTTGTGTGAAAGTGTTTATTTCTCTGGATGTATGAAAAGTATCTGGATAAGTTTATAAGA
The DNA here is from genome assembly GCF_987537825.1 of Furipterus horrens. Lineage (NCBI taxonomy): Eukaryota > Metazoa > Chordata > Mammalia > Chiroptera > Furipteridae > Furipterus > Furipterus horrens. Next base: position 130,436,330 of record NW_028327173.1, on the reverse strand, counting down.
AACTGCCAAACTTTTTTCAAACTAAGTGTACCAATTTTCATTCCCACCAGCAATGTGTCAAAGTTCCAGTTGCTCTGCATGCTTGATAGCACTTCATTATGTCAGTTGTTTTATTTTAGACATTCTAAAAAGTATATAATGGTATCTCATAGTTTTAATTTGCATTTCCCCAATGACTAATGATGTTGAACTTTTGTGTGCTTATCTAACACACACACACACACACACACACATGCCCATACACACGTCTGGTCAACTCCTTTGACCAATTTTAAAAATGAGTTGTCTTATTGTTTAGTTCTAGTAGTTCTTTATATATTCTAGATAAAAATTGTTTGTATGATATGCATTTCATAGACATTTTCTTCCAGTCTGTGGCTTGTCTTTTCATTCCCTTAACATTTTTTTTGAAGTTCTTTTTATGATGCCCAATTTATCAAATGTTTCTTTATCATGCTTTTGGTATAATATCTAATAAATGTTTGCATAAAATGAGGTAAAATTTCTCCTATATTTTATCTACAAATTTTACTGTATATGTTTACAGATTTGGGTCTATGATCCATTCTGAGGCAATTTTTGAAGTAAAAAAATGGATCGAGGTTCTTTTTTTTTAAGTATATTTTATTGATTATGTTGTTAGAGTACGTAGTCCCAATTTTTTTCCCTTTTGCTCCCCTCTACCCAGTACCCTCCTTCCCCCAGCAATCCCATCTTTCTTATCATGTGCATGGGTCATGCATATAAGTTTTTTGGCTTCACCCTTTCCTATATTATTCTTAACTTCCCCTTGTCTATTTTGTACCAACCAATTATGCTTCTTAGTCCCTGCACTATTTCTCCATTTCTCCCCCTTCCCCTTCCCAGCTGATAACCCTCCAAATGATCCCTATAACTATGATTCTGTTCCTATTCTGATTTGCTTAGTTGGATTTTGTTTTTATTTTTTAGATTCAGTTGTTGATAGTTGTAAGTTTGTTGTCATTTTAGTGTTCATAGTTTTGATCTTCTTTTTCTTAAATAAGTCCCTTTAACATTTCATATAATAATAGCTTGGTGAAAATGAACTCTTTTAGCTTTACCTTGTCTGGGAAGCACTTCATCTGCCCTTCCATTCTAAATGATAGCTTTGCTGGATAGAGTAATCCTGGCTGTAGGTTCTTGCTTTTTATCACATAGAATACTTCTTGCCAGTCTCTTCTTGCCTGCAAAGTTTCTTTTGATAAATTAGCTGATAGTCTTATAGGCATCCCTTTGTAGGTAACTCTGCTTTTCTCTTGCTGCTTTTAAGATTCTCTCTTTATCTTTCAACTTTGGCATTTTAATTATGATGTGTCCTGGTGTGGTCCTCTCTGGGTCTAGCTTGTTTGGGACTCTCTGTGCTTCCTGGACTTGTATGTCTATTTCCATCATCAAATTTGGGAAGTTCTCCTTCATTATTTTTTCACATAAGTTTTCAATTTCTTGCTTTTCCTCTTCTCCTTCTGGCACCCTTATGATTCGGATGTTGGCACGTTTAAAGCTGTCCTAGAGGTTCCTAAGCCTCACCTCATTTTTTTCAATTCTAGTTTCCTCATTCTGTACTGGTTAACTGTTTTTTTCTTCCTTATGTTCTAAATCATTGATTTGAACCCCGGTTTCCTTTCCTTCAGCATTGGTTTTGTGTGGATTTTCCTTTATTTCATTTAGCATAGCCTTCGCTTCTTCCCTTATGCGTTTGCCATACTCAAGTATATCTGTCAAGCCTGTGAGCATCTTTATCACCAGTATTTTGAATTCTACATCTTTTAGGTTGGCTATCTTCTCATTTGTTAGGTTAGCCATCTCCTCATCTCTTACTTCTCCAACTGGAACCTAGATCCGTTCCCCCTTTTGGGCCATACTTCTCTGTCTCCTCATCTTGACAGGCTCCTGTGTTTGTTTGCCTCTTTGTCTTAGGAAGAGCTGTTGCTCCTGTAGAGAGGTTCACCTTTTTTGCATGTTCTGGAAGATTTGTAGAAAATTTGTATAAGTTTTTCCTTAAATGCTTGATAAATTCTCCAGCAAAACCACTTGAGGTTGGATTTTTCTTTCTTTTTTTCTTCCTTTTTCTTTCTTTCTTTTTTTGGGGGAGAAGGTTTAAAACTTTATATTTGGTTTAGGTATAAAAATTAATTGGATTTTAATTTCCTCTTAAAGACATTCTGAAATGTTCATCTTTCAAGGAGCTTATTTACTTCATCCAAGTCATTAATTTATAGGCATAATTTTTTTCATATTATCTCCTTATCACCATTTTAATGTCTATAGGGTCTGTAGTAATGCCTCTTTCTTGGTTTCTTACATTTGTAATTTGTGTCTTCTCTGTTTTTTGATTGATTGCTCTGGCTATTGATCTACCTTAGCTATCTGTTTTTATGTTAGTACCATACTGTGTTAATTATCACAGCATATTTTGAAGTCAGGAAGTGTCAGGCCTCCAGTTTTACTCTTCTTGCTCCAAATTGTTTGGGTTACTTGAGGTCTTTTGTAGTTCTGTATTAATTTTAGAATTGCTTTTTTCTATAATATTTCTGTAAAAAATGCCACTGGGATTTTGATAGAGATTGCAGTGACTCTGTATATCTCTTTGAGTAACATGGCCATTTTAACAACATTAATTCTTCCAATACATGAACATAGGATGTGTTTCCATTTATTTGTGTTTAATTTCATTTATTTCAGCAGCAGTGTTTTATAGCTTTCAGTGTAGTCTTTCACCTTGCATTTTCATATAAATCCTTGAAAGTTCTATCCTGCTAGGTCCAACACTCCTATAATTTCTGGTCTGTTTCTATTCATCTTCTAATCCTGGTATGGGTCATATTTCCCTGCTTTTTCATATGTGCATTTTTTAAATTAGATGTCAGATATTATGAATTAATGTAAGCAGTTGGACATGGTTGTTTTCCTTTAATCAATGTTGATATTTGTTTTGGAAAAACATTACGATACTTATATATCAGTTTTATCTTTTCAAGGCTTATTTTTAAGCTTTGTTAGAGAAACTTTGGAGTAGCATTTGCTCTAGGGAAGTTCAGTCCTACTACTAATGCATGACTCTTCGAACATCTCTATAGAATGCTTCATGTGTTCAGTGAAATATTTCTCATTTGCTCAGCAGAAATCCAGCCATCTCTCAGCCTTATGTGAGCTCTAGAAAGGGTTCATTTCATAGCTTCCCAACAGTTGTGCTTTCTTCTGTCTTACACATTTTCACCCTATTCATACACAGGTTTGTATTCAGTCCAATCCACAAGGGGACCCCTAACCAGAGTTCTGGAGTTTGTTCTTTGTATGTGTCCAACCTTTCCAGTATTCCTCTCCTAAAAATCCTGTTGACTTGTCACCATGAGGTCTCTTTGTCTCCTCCACACAGCCAAACAAGGCTCTGCTTGGGTCCTCTCTTTCTACTCTACAATCTGAATCCTGCTTCCAAACAGAAAGCTCAAATTGTAATAGTTAGCTTATATTTGCTTCACTTCTCTTGGGGATCAGTCTTATGCTGCCTGTTGGCCAGTGTCTAAAACAGACATTTTATGCATTTCATATTGTTCTCTATTTTTTTGGACCAGATACAACTTGTGAGTGAAAGCCAAAGCCTCATGTGCTTTTTAAACACTGAATATGTACTAATCTTTTCTACCAACATTTAGGTATATTATTTAATTCAGTGTAAATTGCTTTTGCAAGAAAAGTAAGTTAAAAATAAGATGTCTATAATTGGTAAGAGTACATTTTTAATATTAGGAATAATATAAAGATACAAGGTTTAATAATTATCATACAACTCTCAATCGCAATTTCATCTACACTGGGTTAAACTTTAGGATAGTCCCTGATTAGAATATAGAAGTTCTTCAAAATACCATACATTAATGCACAGATCCTATTATCATATCTTTCCTAAAACCATGGGAGGCTGATTCTGACTCAAGAGAGGAGAAAGAAAATTGAAGGGATTCAGAGCTTGGGCTGGAGTGAGTAAGAAAACAATAGCTGGAGATGAAGAGATGTGAAACAGCAACTGCTTCCCTGCAAAAGAGCTGAACTTTTCAGTGTCCTCTGACTAACGCCTTGTCAATGTGCCTGTGTGCTGGTCAGGTGGGAAAACTGAAGAGGATTTTTAAAAGACAAGGATTCTAGCAGCTTATCACAGCTTCAGTACAACCTGGCCTTATCCACACACCCCTTGTTTTCTTCAAGGACATCTCTCTATTCCATTTAATTATAGTCCTGTATTGCTGACATCTGAACATCACATTCTGTGTGGTGCCTCTCTGTAAAACCATGGGTATAATATGATAGATGATTAGTGTTCAAGTAAGGCTTGAATGCCTCACATCCTAATTATTATATTCCTAAGAGTGATACAGAAAGCATTTTTAGATTAAGAATAGGTAGAATAATACCAACATATGCCATACATATTAAAGTTATTATTTAAAAAGACTAAATTTTAAAAATGAAAGTGATGTTATAAATGTTCATGAAGGTTATCTTTCCAATAAATAAGCAACTGAGGTGACGATATCTTCTGGCTCACTTTCCTCCTTGTTGGGTCATGGACGTGGCTTTTCTCTCTTCATCAACAAGCCATTCAGAAACAGCTGTACAGCCCTGTGAATCAGGGCGTGGGGGTGAAGGTGGATGGCTAGACCCTCAGTTGTCATGGCAGCAGAAACTGGGGGTTCATTATTTTTTTCAGACTGTACCTTTTTACTGGACAGAAAAATATATATGCATATTTATATTTTACTGTTTAAGAGAATAAAATCTTTGCTTTTATATAACAACCTACCTGAACAGAAACTATATACAATAAGACTTCTAAAAATTATACTTAAAAATGTCTAGAAGGTACAAAGCTTAGTGGAACAATGGCTGACAACTGAGAAGAGAACATATTGGAGAAAAACATTCATGGAACAACATTCCCTAATTTGGTCATAATCATCTGTTTTTATGTGAAGGTGTGTGAGCTTTGAAATTTGAAAACCCTCATTAAACTAAACAGGCTTTCAGTTTACAGGCTCAGAGGCTTGTAAACTCAGCTGGAGCTTATTACATGATCAGTTCTGTGTTTCTCAGAGGCTTTGTGGCTGTGAGCGCAAACATCTGAGATAAGTTATTTCAAGCTCTCTCCAAGTTCGACTCTTAACAAAACTGGCCCCTGTGAAAATACGGCCAACAGTCCCGGCACCGGTCCTAAGCTCTTTAATTCCACCCTGTGCTCGAAGCCTCTGTGCTACTGTGTGTGTCATTTGGCATTTGTGACCACAGAGCACAATTTACTGTTACATTTCACTATAAATTCATGGCTCACCAAACAATGTGCTCCAGAGTAGAATAAATACGTTTTAATGAGTGGCTGAAATACGACCTGGCTAACGGGAACTAGAATGAACAAAGGGTGCTTTTCCATAGTTGAGTCCAATCACAAAGGGCAAGAAGCAAGCAATACCAGAAACAAATTAATCCATGACTCAGTCAAGAAGAATAATAGAGGGGGAGAGAGACGTGGCCTGATTAGGAAATGAAAGGACATTGCCATTCTACTCTTGCTAAAAGGTGATGAAAGTCCTGAAATTAAATTATTCTGCTCAATAGCAGGACACATCAGGCAGCTGAACACTGCACTCTTCTCATTGAAGGTGATTCCCGAGTCATTTCCCAAGAACTCCCCTGTCTACGAGTGGCGCCATGCCTAGTCGCCCTTAACGAGCAAAGAAATGAAAAAGCTCTACCACATCCTAGCTTAGCCCAAATACTCCCTAAATGTTGTTCCAGGAGCACAAAGACAAAGACACATTGTGAGAAAGCCCATCAATATTAAATTTTTACTTAGAAACAGAGTTATAAAGTGTAAATGAAAGGGGAAGGAGTGAATGATCTGTATTATTTGGAGGTATATGTCTGAAATGCATTTAAATTTGGGTGCAGGGTCTTTTACTTGATGATTCATATCCTCAAAAGGAGACACATGACAAGAATTTCATACTATGACCACATAGCTATGTGACCTATGTGACTAGTTTCTAAGTGTAATCTTAGGAAACAGAAACCAGAAAAAAAGTTAAACATGTAAAAACTTTTATTTTTTCCCTCCTTCCCTCGTCCACCCAACCCCCTGACCCCCAAACCCCCCCCCAAGCTAGGCAGAAAGTGAGAGAATGTTGTTCTATCATAATAACTAAGAACAACTATCAAAGGTAAGGCTTTGCTATCCTCCTAGGAGCAAATTTTATTATAGATTCTTGATGGAATCACTGATCATGCAGTCCAAAAGATGTGATTCAGGAAAATAAATCTGTAATACCTATTCTTATAAGATATTTTTAAAAGCCTTTGAAAATTTCCAGTTTCCAAAATGATAAAAACTAGATGATAGTGTTGAAATAAGATCCATTATACATTTCCCAAGCCATGAAAACCAGCCACATTGTTCACTGCAGAGCCAGTAACACGTGCATTCTCCATTTTACTTTGTATTTTCTGGGCCACAGGCATGCCATCCAAATGCAGATAATTTTGGCTAGCAATCACGCCCCTTGTCTTGCTCCCTTTGCAGGTCTCTCTCTCATACCAGCACCTGCAATCGCATGACTGCTCCACAAACCCAGTGCCTCATTAGAAAAGGGTTGCCTAACACCAGGGGACTATCAACCTCAGAAATCATCAAGGTCCAAATTCTGAAACACAAGAGTCCCTCTAGTTAGTCCTCCTTTCTCTACTGCCAAAACACCTTATTCCCACTCAAGACAGGACTTGACATTATCCCATTCTTGTTTTCATAAAGGCAGAGCTAGAATCTGATGTAGAAACTCTCTTTTCTGCTTAGATCTCTGAGTTTTAGTCACTTTCTTTTCCATTAAGTTCAAAATGTCAGTTTCAACAATTTTTTTTATTCATAATTTTAAATGTGGGTCTTAGCCTTAACCTCTATTTGTATTACAGGAAAGAAAAATGAAAGAAAAAATATAACTGAAGAAGGAATATATTTCATCAAAAAGAGGTCTGCTTGGAATCTTTTGGAATTAAAGTTTATATTAAATGAGAAATGATAGATTTTGGCTAGGAAATATTATAAGACATAGAAACATTCATGTAACCTAAACTTGTGATACCTTTGGGAAATAAAGCTAGACTATAAATTCTTCCTCAGCATATAAATATATGTTTTATATCAGATATTGCTAAAAGAAGTCTAATAAATTATCAGTTTTCTTGGAGACAGATGTGACTCAATGTGATGCTTAATTGTTGCAAAAATTTCTGTTTGTTTTTTAATTTCAGTATTATGTCATCTATTAAAAAGGCAAAAGCAATAAGAAATATTTAATGCATCATGAACTCATAACACAGCAACTTCTGTGTATGGACTTTCTGGAGGTATTTTAAATCATTATTTTGTTGTATGTAATTTTTAAGTTTTACAATAAATGTTCATATCAAGCAATTACAGGTGGTAGTAATTAATGAGAGCCTCACTATTGTTGTATAAAAACACATTATCCTGCATTATACCTCGACAGTGATAGCTATTAGAAGTCTTAGTAGGCACTCTGAAATTATTCACACAACAGTAATTAGGTGTATGGATGTGCAGCTTGGAAATGGAAAAAAATGTACTTCACACTCTTTGTCTCACTCTGAATAAAACTGTCATTATCATATACAGTGGTTTTTATATTTCATAATAAGGCTACATATTTGTTCAGTACTTTAATGAATTCATGAAAATGGATACATGTACTGGATAAATTAAGAATATGACAGCAACTAAAAAGGTTTTAGCAAAAATTAAGAATCAGCAAGTCTGAAGAAGAAAAACTTCCGGAGAGTATTTATTTTCTCTCCTCATTTACAGACAAGTAGAGAGATGCCCAGAACATATTAAGGACGCGAGCCAAGGTCGCAATGCTAGTTATTGCCAGAAGAAGGAGTAGCCTAGTCCCTAACTCGTACCGGTTGATCTTTCCTTTCAGCTCTGCTTCTCTTAGAAAAGAAATACAAGAAGAGTGGCCAAATGTCCAGCAAACTGATTGAGAACTGAAGTCTTTGCCAGGAAGCCTTAGGCCCAGGCTTACTGATTTTGAATTTTGAACAAAAACAAGGTAAATGACTGAATGAGCTTTGCAGCAGCTATTCCCTGGCACTCTTAGTCCTTACTAGACAGACAAAGCACTAAAAGGGTAGTGGCAGTGAGATAGTCCACAGCAACAGAAAAGCTGGTTGGGATCATTAAGACAAGGGGCACTCAGTCTTACACATCCCACCCTCAAAGGAGTGAAAAGATTTTCATTAAATTACTAAAATAAAATTGGAAAGTAAAATGTACTCTTCTTTTAAAAAAGAAAAAAATTTGTACATCTGGCTACCATCTGCAGTGATGACAATAAATGAAGAATAAGTCTATTAGGAAACTGTAGTTTGGGTTTATATTTCAGATGCATGAAGTATAATTTTTCCATTAAGTTAAAACTAAATTTTAACATTAAACATTCACAGGCCAATGACTAAAAACTGCTAATTTTTAAAGCACATATTTGCAACAATGTATTTAGTTGAAGATGACACTAACCCTCAGGTATTTACAGGACTACATAAACAGTTTGTCAATTTATGAAGGTCAGTTTTTTAAAAAAATCAATCTTAGTGATTAACATAAGTACATAAATAATCAAACCATCTCTCCTTTCAAATTTACTCTCGTGTTCTAAAATGTCTGATTAAATTAATTTTATTCTAGATAATTTTTCTTTAAAAAGAATGACTGCTTAGATCTAAGTATGCATAATAAATAGGGATGTAACAGGAGGGTACAGGACAGCAGAGAATTGCCTGGGTTATGCCCCAGGTCATAAACAAATGGAGGGTAGGGAGAAGAGTTCAAAGGAGAAATCCTTTTTCCTACCAAAGCTCTCTGAACAGTACGCCATGGAGGGACAAGCAGTGGGTACACGCTGGCCTCCAACTGAAGTGGGAGAGCTGACGTCATGAACCCAACAACAATGATGAGAACTCACCTGGATCACCATGCCACACCCAGCATGGATGCCACCTCTTACAAGAGGTAGGTACAAACATGTGGCAAACCACAAATGCTCGCTGTGCTGCATTCAATCAGTAAATACTGAGCAAACACGTAGGCACTGTTTTCCTAGCTAGACCTATAATGATAAATCAAACCAAACCTGATCCCTTGTTCTCATGAGGTAAGGAAGAGGAGACTATAAGCAGGAGGGTATAGGTGTTGACATGACACGGGTCAATCACACAGGCAAGGGGATAACAGCACAATGAGGTGTTATAAAGAAAGGGCGCAGCCCTGGCTGCTGTAGCTCAGCAGACTGGGTGCTGGTCTGGGAACCAAAGGGTCGCCAGTTTAATTCCCCGTCAGGGTACATGTCTGGGTTGTAGGCCAGGTCCCCAGTTGGGGGGGTGTGAGGGGGCAACTACACATTGATGTGTTTCTCCCTTTCTTTCTCCCTCCCTTTCTCTCTCTCTGGAAATAAATAAAATCTTTTAAAAAATTCTTTCATTCCTTTATAAGAAAAAAAAGAAATGGGGCAGCATTTTAAGGAAGCACATAGCAAAGGACTATAACAAGGACTAGATAGGGAATTAGGAAAGATTTCCCCTGAAGAAATAACATTTCAGCTCAAATCTAATGCTAAAAATAAGTAACTTCAGATGGATGGTGGTCGGAGGTGGGAGTTTCAGGCAGAGCAAGCATCTATACAAAAATCTTATGTGTTCTTTATTATCCTTAAAAAGAATGGTGCTATATCTCCTTGATTAAGGGTAAAAAAAGTATTGCTCTCTCTCACATCATCAACCCTTCACATATCCTGATTATCCACACTGGGTCCAACACTTGTGTCAGGAACTGCTGTGTAGCTCTGACACCACATGAGGCCCCACAGACTGCTCACTCATTTAAGAAGCCCTTGGACTTAGACCTAGACCCGAGTTCAGTGATTAAATCAAGACTGCTGAAAGCATACGTGCTAACTCCATAAGAAGCACTATGACAATGAGGTTTGAAATATGTTTGGGAAATGTGGCATATGTCATCTTGAAAATTCATCATGTACATTATCATAATGTCTATAAAGAAACTTGGTTCCCAATCATATATCTATATTTGGCAGATATATGTATATATGTAACATGTCATGTGTGTCTATGCATATATGCATATACTTGTTTATTTGTTGATTGATTGACTGATTGATTGCTTCCCAGGACCACTGTTAAGATTAAATGAACTAACATATGTAAAGTATTTATAACAGGGCAGACCCATATTAAATGCTTGACAAGTGTTTGTGTTATTATAGATGATAACTATAATACTTAGATAATTATAAGTATGTTAGTTATATGAAAACCAAGATTTTCTAGGCTGCTCTGTTTTTCACCAAAAACTCTAGATGGGAGACCACTCATCAGCATACACCAGGTGTGCTCAGTGTCCTGCCATTTAAGCTCGGCTCCAGCCAGGTCCAGAAACTAAAAAGGCTACCCTAAGGCCTTCTTCTCTTCTTCTTCCAATTTTGTGGATTTTCTTATGCAAATACTCATTATAACCTAAGATATCTTATTGTTTTTATGAACATATATATGGCTGAGAATAATTTACTAATTTTTAAAACTCCCCTCCTTATATTCATAATATGACATTTTTGCATTAATTTCAGGTACTGTATTAGAACCAAGAAAGGGCCATAGATTTGGAAGTTGGCATTGATACTGCGGAATTCCATTGTTCTGATTGTGCTGCTAATGATCCTTTGGTTCCATGGATAAAAATCTCATTTCCTGAAAGCCAAATCCCCAAGGAGCTAGTGTACTTTTTTTCTTCTTTGTACTGATAAGCAGGCAGTGCACCTGATTTAAAGGAGCAAAATGAAAACAATTTCTCTAATTTACTTTGATGTTCCCCAGGATAGGAAAGAATTTTTCCCCTTTGCAGCTTCTGGAAAGAATGCTGTAGCCTGTGGAAGAGTCAGGAGTAGCCAAAGATAATATAAACTCCTGCCACACCACCAGAAGTAATGTCTAATAAACTGGCCTTTTAGTTCACTTCCAAGTAGCCAGATGTCCTCAGCTGAGCTGATGGTCAAGAGCAGGCTTGGGCCTCACCTACAAAGTCCTAAGCTTGTATTAAAAGGATACCTGCAAGGGCTTTTGTGGATGTTGATCATGTCTTAGGATACTGATTCTGGTTATTGGGTCACAGAAATAAATTATATTTCCAGTAATATTGGCCAATGGTCTGTTGCTGTCTCTCACAGAGGCAGATATTGATAACTTACAAAAACTAAATATGAAGAATGGTGAGAGAGAGCAGGTATACTTGTTCCCAAGAGTAATGTATTAAAGGATTAGGCCTTGAGGATAAAAACAACAGAAGTCTATGTTCTTTGATTTAGAATACAGTGAAAATAGATATAAAGGTGAAACCTTGTACTATGACTTAGCATTAAGTAGGTTAGTTTCTTTCATTTTTATACATATCAAAAGTCATATATATATATATATATATATATATATATATATATATATGCTGACATAAAAGAACCTTTTTTAAAATGAAAAACCATGGTTGTTGACCTGCCGATAACAATATTAATACCTTGTGATGGAAGTTATTCCAGTACAAGTTTATATTTTTAATTTATTGGGTGTCTGGAGAAAGAGTGGTAAAGAAGTTACAAATAGCCCCCACCCTTACGCAGATATAAGATACTCACTTTGTTTTCTTTGCTCCCCACATTTATGAGTTTCCTAGAGGTGCCACTGGCAGTCTCCAACAAAATAACTTCTTGACATTCTTACTCCTGTTCCTTTTATATTTCTATGATCCAAGTTGCTTATGATAGCAAAACAGTAAAGGTAGAAAAAGCCGGTGTGGAAAATGCTTTAATTGAGACATTTTGAGAGAAGTTTCTATTTACTTTTAAAAGAGGGCAGAACAAAATCCTCTTAAGAGGAATCTGGTTTACACTGTGATATCTGAGAAATCTGGGCCATCTGAATAGCCCAGCAACTGTAAGTTGTCAAAACTCTCTATTGTGTCCTTGAAACAACTGGAAATTTATCGAAGGGTGGGCTGTGACTATGTCATTTCATCTAGACCCAGTCATTGCACTAATTTACACTCCTTTTCACAGGGAGGGAACAGGTGCATAAAAAATTAAAAGTGAAACATTTGATATTTTAAACCTCACTATGTATATGGTGAACCATACTGATTACATCAGTACTGAAAACAAACTGTAGTTTGTTGAACACAGAGAAGCAAGAAAATGAGAACCAAAAGAAATTCGATATCTCACTCTAAATTCATAGAAAATAAAACTCACTAGTTGAGAACAGAACATGTTAAGAATCAGAACATCATGATCCACAAACTTCAAATACAATGATCAAAATTCAGATCGCTGGCAAAACACTCAAAATATATTGTACTCCAAATTCCACCCCATTTCTCTTGTCCCATTTATAGAAATTCCCCTTACAAGAGGTGGCTGTCTGTGTTCACTGCAGTTTCCCTTATCTGAATCAACTCCTTGGAGCTGTCTGCCCCACCTCTTCTCTCAAGCCAAGACTGCCAATGAGCATGACCGTCACGTTGCCAGATTCTATGGGTGATGATCAGTTCTCATAGGCAACATCTCAGCAGCATTTGACCAAGATGATCACTCTCTCCTTCAACAAAACACGTGGATTTCCTCCTACATGATGGGCTGTAACTTTTCATTCATATTCACTGAATCTTCCTCTTCTTTCTTACATAGATGTTGCAGTGATCAGGGCTCATTCTTTACAAAGTTTATTTTCTCTATTTATAATCACTCCCTTAGAAGATATCATGCAGTCACCTGGCTTTAAATACCATATATACCAGATGACACAAATATCTCCCTCCACTATTGAGCTTTCCTCTGAAACACAAACCCCTCTATCTAAAGACAATCAACAACTCTATGCAGATATAAGGTAGTCACATTAACATGTTCAAAACAGAACTCCTAATACCAGCCCGCAATTGCTCCCCTGCACAGCTCCCCATCTCAAAAACAGCACCAACATCCAGTTGTTCAAGTTCAAAACCTTGCAGTAGTCTTTTTCTTTAGCTCTCACTTCATATGCAATCATCAACCAATCCTGTTAGTTGTACAATATAACTACAATATGATCCAAATCTAAATGTCACCTTCTCCACTCTTATGTCCCTAGTCCAAGTCACCATCTCTCAACCAAACCCCCTGCTGCTATTCTTGCTCCAACAAATCTACTCCACACACAGGAATCAGAGCCATCCTTTGAAAACACGTATCAGGTAACAGCCCTCTGAAGGCTCCCCTTTACACAGCGTCATACCACAGCTGTTACCAGAGCCCGAGAGGATCTTACCCCAGCCATTACCTCCACCTTCATCTTCTACCCTCTTCCTCCATCCCGGCTCTGTAACTATTCAAATAAATCATAAATAGATCTTCCTTAGGGCATTTGGCACCTGTTCGCCTCCTGCTGTTGGAAAATTCCTTTCCTTGACATTCACATGGCTAATTCCTTCATGTTACTCAAGTGTCACTTTCTCAGCGAGGTTTCCCTGACAATCCCAAGTCAAATAACTGCTCCCCTAACTCCCTTGTACTTCAGAGAAATCATCACTTCTGAGTTATATGATAAGATCTATCTTTATTTTCTTAAATTTTTATCTGTCTTCCAACTAAAATATAAGAGCCATTAGAGCAGAGACTTTTCCCATCATATTCACTTTTATAACTGGACAGCTAAAATAGTGTCTGGTACATAGTATGTGCTCAATATATAGTGTTGACTGCATTAATAAATAAGTCACAATACAGCAAGCTATTTTACCTCACAAAAGTAATAAATAAATTAGTTAACTAGTATATATCATTTTTCTTTAACAAAACCAAACCAAGAAGCACTAAAAAGGAATTTATAATTTCTCAATGGCACTTTCAGAATCTATCTGGAAACATTTAAAGAAACTAGCATCTAGCTATCTATGAGTTTAAAGAGATCATCTCTCTTCCTACTCTAATGCCACAATTAAAACATGTCAATGACCTGTATATGCTGGGACGGTCTGTTCCCTTTTGACTCTTAAAATAAAAAGCTTTTATTTTTAGAAATCAGGATTTCCTTTCCCTGCAGAGGTTACAGCCCAGACACATCTGAACACTGAAATGTTTACAATGACTTTGGCAGACTGCTCACAATGGAGAAGCATGTTTCCCCAATTCAGAAACTTCAGGTCTCCGAGGGCCTAATTCCCATGTTCTGTGCCACAATTGCCTTATCACAGTATCCTGACCTTATGATGTCTAGGAAACTTTAAGCAAGGGAAACCGAGTATGTCAATTCACAAAATCAACAGAAAACCCCAGGATCCAAGCTAACTTCGTCTCTTACTTACCACGCTCCACTCTCCACTCAGTACTCCAGAAGCTTCAAGCACCAAACACAGCAGGACTCACCATCTTTGATTTTGCTGTTCCTGTTGGTTGGAATATGCTCTTTCACCTCATAGTCCACTGGTACACACCTTCACCTGATTCAGGTCTCTGCCTAAATATCTATATTTATTTCTTTTTAAATCTCACTGTGTATATGTACAGTATCTCTCTAATCACTAAAAGGTAAGCTCATTTTAACAGGAAATATGTGTTTGGTTCAATGCTCTATCCCAGTACCCAGGACAAGGCCAGGGTCACAGTACAGTCAATAAACACTCATTGAATGAGTTCTCCATAAACAATCAGCATATCTTCCAATCACCCTTCCCAATCCCCCCTCATTATTCACTGAATGAATTCTCATTAACTACAGAACGATTAAAAGCATGATATTTTGACACTGACTTTAGAATATAATTTTCTTTCTTAGTTGTGAAATGATTTATTTTATTGACTTGAAGAACATTACTGGAATGTAAACAAATATTACTCAAGGCTAACTATTTAGCAATATTTTCATTAATTTGTGAATTGACATACTTTAGGAGTCTATGATTTTGTTTCACTGCTTTTCTGGAATAACGTTCTCACTGCAGTTATAAGATCCTACTGACAATACACTAAGTCATGCCTTGGTACTCGTCGGCTTCAGAACTTGTCAAACCCTGTACTCATTGCATTTTGATGAGAAAAAATGTTTCAGTGCTTGGTGCTTGCTCGGGACTCATCACACTTGCTAAACTTATATGAGTCATGATACTGCCCCACCAGGCAAAATGCTTCATCATTTGGTGCTTGTTGGGTTCGGCACTCGTCATGAGTTCCAAAATGAATTAATGATGAGTACTGAGGTACCACTGTAATTTCAATGTAAGCAGCTTCAAAGAATTACAGTTAAAATACAATTCTTTCTAAATGCATATATAAAACCACTCCAAATACCTTACATAACATATCTATGGGCACTGTGCAATCGGGTTAGAGAATTACTATTTGCAATTTTTCCAAATAGAAGCCATCTATAGAAAATATTTTGATTCTATTAATAATTAGAGTCACAGTTATAATTTACTGACTACATATAAGATTATATGATTATGGATTTCAAAATGCTGGGGAGGAAATAAATTTAAATCTCTACAACTAACCAAAATGCATGCTAAAGGAATTAAATGTAATACAGTTAAATAAATAAATCAGAAAGAAATATGAGTATATCTATCTGATGACGGAAAGTCATATCTAATCATTTAAGCCAAGAAGTCTTCTAGTCCAAGATGGCAGATGAAACACAAACATTAACATTTCATTTCCAGAAATTCTACTGGAACAACAGTAAAGTACAAAAAAATTTAATCCACATCATCACTGAACATGGGAGTGGAAAGAGTCATCAATGAGCCAAAATTTCTGACAAATATCAAGATGCAAATCTGATGGAAATCTGTAACAGAGGCCTCATCTCTCCTGTGCTTCTCTTTACATGGAGGCTCTGACTATGCTTCCCTTGGTGTAAGCTTCCAGGGAACAGAGGTTTTATGTGCATCATTCAGTGCTACATCCTCAGCACCTAGAACATGCCAAGCCCATAAAAAGTGCTCAGTAAATGTGGCTATTAAAGGAATTAATAACCAGCAATATAAAATTAAAGAAATAAATTAAAATGAATCATGTTAATGTATTGTAATGCCTTTAAAATCCAATGCCAGTAACGTGATGTTAGCATTATACTAGAAGCCAGTAAGAGAAACACAAGTACCATATGATTTCACTCATATGTGGAATCTAACAAACAAACTGAACTAACAAGCAACATAGAGACAGACTCATAGGTAGAGAACAAGATGTTAGCTATCAGGTGGCAGGGGTAAATGGGTGGGCAGAGGGAAGAGGGAATGAGCAAAAAGTAAAAAAAAAGAAAAGAAAAGACAAGAAAAGAAAAATACCTCATGGGCATAGACATAGTGTGGTGACTGCTTTGCTGTCAGGGAGGAGAAGGTGGAGAGAGGTGGAGGATGCAGTAAGAGGAATAAATGGTGATGGACAGAGACTTGATTTGGTGCAGTGAACACATAATACACTGGATACGTGATGTGTTGTATCATTGTGCACCTGAAACCAGTATCATCCCAATAAGTTTAATAAAAAGGAAAAATAAATTAAATATATACATATGTGTTTATATATTCTGAATGTATAAACAAATAAATGAATGGTGGAAAATGAAATACTGATAATGTTGTGAGAAATTTGTCATGATGTTCCAGTAAGTGAAAAAGATTATAAAAGAGTATAGACAATGGGTCCCTTATTTGGTTAAAAATAAAAGAATTCATAAAAAGGAATTGAAGAGAATCCAAAAATATTAACTAGACATATATCAAGGAATGAAATCATGAAAGACTGTATTATCTTTTATGCTTTTTTGCATTTTTCAAATTTTCCACTACAAATGTTCAATCCCTTGGTAATTAAGGAGGGTAGAAAAGCCATTGCATAATAGAAGAACTTGGTTCTACTATTGTCTTGGAAGTAATACGTTATCTCCTCTCCCACTCTCTAGCCAGCCAGCTCACCCCATGTCATGTGCCACATTGTAGCCCCATTCTTCATACACACAAGAAAGTAAGAGAAAGAATATGGGGATGGCAAGCAGGCAGTTACAGAGATAAGTAAGAACCAAGCTTTGGGTTATTTTCTGCCTTCCAGGATAGACTTTTATGGCCTCTTTAGGTTGGACTGTATGCCAGGTATATCTGTATGTATTTATATGTGGTCCATGTCGGGAATGAAATGCAGAGGTGACTCTTCCAGTGACTCATTTCCTACCTGCGTTTTCAGAGTGTGTCCCCTACCACAGTCCAGTCACCAGCACCAGGATGGCATTGTGGGAAGAATACAACTGAGGTCTGGCAGAACAGGTCAGGCACACTCAGCTTGCCCACTCACTGAACGGTTATTACTGACGGATGCCTGCCGTCACCTTCCTTACCTACGTGCAAATAAATCAAGTGGCCAAAGTTCTTAGAACAGAGCCCAGACTATAGTAAAGCTCAATAATTAATATTAGTATAATTAGTTATTATTAAGTAATACAAGGAGATTACATAAATCAATGACTGATAAATGAAACTCTATACCTCGAAGCCCTCACTTTAAAAATCCCAATATTTATTTTCCTCATATCATGTGTAAAATTGTTTTATAGAAAATAAAACAAGCTGCTGTCAGGATCAGTTGGATATGTACATTATATTGAGGTGAAAAGTTACACAGCAAAAAATATTACAGAAATGTGTTCATAATCACAATGAAATAGGCATCACAAGGCACAGTTTGATGAATTGTCCAAGGAGTTATTGTCTTGGTCTGGCACTGTCTAGAACAAGGATCACTTCATCCCATTCATCATAATGCTCCCTCAGGGGTGTAATCAATGTCTTAACAAACTTGGACCAAGGAAAGTCCAGTAAAAGGAATAGTTCATTCTAATAAAGCTAATTTGTGAAAAATCATGTATGGATTTTAACACTTATTATACTTACCATAACTTTAAACCATATACTTTTGTGCCAGGAAAGCAAGCAATGCAACACACAAGTTATTTGTAATTAATCAGAAAATTTTATCTTTTCAAAAGATCTATCCCTGTGATGGAAAACATCTGTAGCATTGGTGGTGTGGTGGCTTTCACCATTCTACATCCATTCCTCTCTTGTGCAATAGCCTTCCACTTTTTGGTGGAGGGAATTACTATTCCGTGTTTGGTCTGCTAAGTGTACAAAGAAGGAACATTTCCTCTTCTAATAGAGGGGTGATGATATGACCCAATCTATGCAAACTAGGCTCTTTTAAGTCTCTAATAGTTGAGCCAGGTGAAACAAGGCATAGGAGGGGACACTACCTCAAATTTTGATCAATTATGGGATCCTAGGACTTTACTGAGTGCTGCTCAGTCACTGTTAGTTCACTATTACTCAGCTATTCTCATCCCTTCGTGGAAAAAGCCTGAAAATAGCCATTCCAGCCTCTCAATGCTATGGGAGGTCATGTGATCTAATTCTTGCCAAAGATTTCTGGGAATGTTTTTTCCTTCATAATAAAAAGAGAAGGCACACAAGTTATGCTCTCTCACTGTCCTGACCCCTCAGCTACCTTCTGCTTTCATTCAAAGGTTTATAATGACATGATGTCCAGAATGTGGGTAATCATTTATGGCCAAGAGAATAAAGCCAAGGGAATCATAGAAATACCAACCCTACAACCTAAGATTATGGAGCTGTGGAAGAGACCCTAGAATCTCCTACCCTCACGAACTCCATGTTAAATAGGGAGTTATGTGTCCTTATATTTAAATATTTTTCTATGGGTTTTCTGTCACATGGACTGAAAGCATCTATGATATATTGAACATATAAAAATGACCAGCAATTATTTCCATCCCTGTGTCCATGGCCATTCAATTGCCCTGTAATTTTCAGTGCCCTCCCACTCTAACTTTGAGATTGGCCATATCACTTACTTTGGCCAATAAGAAATAAGCAAACATGATTCAAGCAGAGGCATGAAAAGCTATGTAGATTAGGGTTTGTCCTCTCTTGCTGCCTTTGAAACCTGCCCCTGCCAGGCGAACAGCACACACATGCACACACACACATAAAGAGAAGTTTCTTCTACTATTCAAAACTAGTATTCAGTTCAGCCAACAACTCATTCATGTCACTGATGAAAATGTGAAGTTCTGACATCCATCTCTGTTGGTTCACTTTCATCTTCTTGTTCCCTTAAACAAAGCTGTAAACCAACAGTTTTGTCAGAACTATATTCATTCATCACTTACAAAGTGATGAATGAATGCATCCATAGGATTCAAGAATTTAGAAGAAAATAGATAAAATTATTCTGTGAGATATAATTGGCTATGTTAAATATTAAATAGAGGAAATTATGCATTTAGCATTTGTTAGCTATATGCTATACCATTTTATGTCAGTAAAATTTATAATAATTTTTAAGAGACCTGGTAGTTAAACATTTACCAGCACACTACTGTGCAGAATATAATGTGCCACCTTGCACCTTAAGTAAGAGAAGACAGAGAAGACATTCTTCCAGTTCTCCATCACAAAAAAAAAGATAATAAATTACTTTCTTCAAGAGAATGCTGTTCAGCTCTGTAGGAAAAGAATGACATAATCAGTGAGATAGGTTGTAACTTCCTTATAAATCTGCAGAAAAGGCTGAAATAATGGTTGCAGGTGAAGAGGGAAGGTAGATTTCCAAACACAAAAACTTTTTATTGGCATTCCTCCCCAGGAGCAAACAATTATTTTTTCTTCTACCCATGCTCTCCAAAATGTTTACACCAATTACAAAAAGAAATCAGGTAATGATTTCTCATATGGGCCTCATTTTTGAGGATCCATTGTGAGGATCCACCTCAAGTAAAGTCAAAGGCCAAAAAATGATGCTAGTTGATGCAGTGGTTAAATTTAATTTTTCTGTTTCTGTGAAATTATCAAAGAAGAACCTACAGGACTTGAAAAACTATAAAAGGAGTATATTTAGAAATAAACTTTTCTGAGTTCCTGATCTTTTTCATAACCTTTACTTTCTATTGCTAAAATATGTGCATGAAAACAGGATAAAGGAACCTAGTAGTTAGTTTATTCCCTCCTACCATTTTTGTTCCCAAGTCGCATTAGAAGCAGAGTGTGGGAGGTGTGCAGGACAGATCTGCAGGCTGAGGAAAATCAATCTCAGTAGAAATAAATGAGAACAGAGGCTCTGTAACTATTTGAAACAGGAAAAATGGAGAAAGAAATAACAAAACAGGAAATTTTTTTTAAAAATACGAAGAGAAAGGAAAAAAAATGAGTGGAAAAAACAACTTAATGTGGTGGAAAAAAATTGCGAAAGGACAGAGCCAAGAAATGTGAATGAAGTTAAGAGGCACATTAAAGAAACAGGAAGAGCAAAAAAGAGACAGAATCACAATAAAATAATTTTACCAGAGCTAGCGAGAAACTTCTGGATATAATACAATTAGTTTCAGACTTTACTGTGCCATTACAAGTATTTCAGAATCCACTCTGCAAAATGGTTGCCAAACCTTCTCCTCAAACTTAAGTAGCTAGCCATTTTCTCCAGATTTCGGGGGCCTGTGACTTGGAGGGCTCTCAACTGGATAATAACTATAAATAAAGTCAACAGTCTGGGCCTTAGGCTGGTGTTCACAGAACATTCTCACATGCTCTATTAGAGTCTAATTTGATGTTCTGGCTTCTTGAACAGTCCTGAGACAGCAGACACTTGCCATTTTGGCCAGACAGGATTCATTTTCCTTCATTGGAAATGACAGCTAAGCATCCAGCTTCCCTTGGCAAATGTCTTTCTTTCCCCCCTTTATTCCTACAACTCAAATCCTTTCCTCTTTCCACCCCAGAGAAAGCCATTACAGTGTGTTTCATATGCATCTTGTGTTTGTATGGGTATGCATGAATTTTTATTTACATAAATATTATTTATGTAATATATAACTTGGTTCCTTTTTGCCTTTGAGATGAACCCAGGCTGCTATACGCACAGCAAATCCAGAGTTTCCACCAGCTGCATAGTATTCCTTGGTGTCCACTGTATTCCACTTATCTACCTTTCTAGTGATGATAACCAATCTCCACCAACATACTGTCCCCCCAAAACAATGTTAGAATACGTGCCTCCTCATGTGCCCGTAAGAAGTTATTGAAGCCATATGTACCCCAAAGCGCTGTATTGACCAGTTTTAATTTGATTGAATAGCACCAGCTTACTCGTTAAGAGAGCAGCACCAGACTACACTTTCCCCAGCAGTGCCCGTGACTTCGGAATTACACAGATCCTCACCAACGGTTGGCATTATCCAACTTCAAATTTTTTGCATATTAATAGGTGAAAGATGACATCTCATAACTCTTTCAGTTTACATTTATCTAATACAAAATAATTTGAGTTAATGGGCTGTAGTGGTTTCTTCTTGTGTAAGTTAGCTCTTCACGTTCTTTGCCTATTTTTCTACTTGTGTTGCTTTCTTTCTCCAGCTGATTTTTTGAAACTCCTTGTGTTGTATATATTGGTCCCTTGTTTGATTTCAGATATACAAATATCTTCACCCATTTAGTCACATATTAGGTTGGCCAAAAAGTTTGTTTTTTTCTGTAAGATGGCTTAGTTGCCTTTAACTTCACTCAAAACAATCTTGTTAGATTGTATTGTGACAGCTGTCATATCAGCGTGCTTTTAAAAAAAACTTACTAAAATTGGTAAACTTTTTTATACTTACTTTAATATTGAAGATGGAAGAAAAAATTTTTTTCAGCCTATTATGCTATATTATTCCAAGAAAGATAAAAGCACAACTGAAATGAAAAAAAAAAAGATTTGTGCCGTGTATGGAGAAGGTGCTGTCACTGATCAAACATATCAAAAGTGGTTTGCAAAGTTTTGTGCTGGAGATTTCTCACTAGACAACGGTCCACAGTCGGGTAGACCACTTGAAGTTGATAGCAATCAAATCGAGCATTAATTGAGAACAATCAATGTTATACCATATAGGAGAAAGCTGACATACTCACAATATCCAAATCAATGAAGTTATTGGTGAAAATGAAAAATTTATCTTTTATTTTACAGAAAGAAAGAATATGGACATTTTGGCCAACCTAATATTTATTGCTGTTTATTACTGTTTTTGATGAGCAGAAATCCTGTTAAGTGATTTCATCAAATTCATCCATTTTTCATTTTATGATGTTTTTTAAGATGGCCTTCTTCCCTGTTGCCATTATAAGATAGTCTCCAAAATTTTCTTCAGTTCAATTTTTTAGCTCTTATATTTAAGTATATCATCTACATGGAATACATATTTGTACAAGGTATTAAAAAGGCACTAGTTTAACATTTTTTCCATTTGCAAACCAAATTTCCCAACATTATCTAGTAATCAATCTATGCTCCATGTTGATTTGTGATGCAACTCTATCATACATAAAATTCTCCCATATATATCAGTTTATTTCTGAGCCCTTCAGTCAATCTCCACAGTATGTTTGTCTGTTCTTATACCAATAATGTTTTAATTACTTTGACTTGGAATTATGTTTTTATATTTGTTGGCCAAGTCCCTCTGCTTTCCCTAAAGTTGATTTAGATATTTTTGGAGTTTTATTCTTCCATAAAATTTTTGTAATGAGATTAGTATGTTTTATCCAACTGAAATTGAGGTTAAGGTTAATTTAGGGAGATTTGACATCTTTATGATATTAAATTATAACATCGCAAGAGCACAGACTGTCTTTTATTATATACATCACTGATTATGCCTAATTTATTAGTTTTAACATTCCCTATGAGAGTATTGTATAAACACAATCATGTTACTTAATATTTAATACTTTTTGTTGCTTTTCATTATATTTTTGAGTCAATTATTCCTGATATAGAGAAATAGTATTGATTTATTAAACTTGATCTTATATCCAGGATCTTATATCCAGGAACTTGCTTAATTCTTAAGTTTTATTAAGTTTGCCTGTTAATTATTTGTCTTTTTTCTTCCAAGTTATATGGTCATTTCAGCTGCAACTAATGACAACTTTCTCTCTTTCATTCCTATTCTTCAATTTATTCTTCCTTTATTTTAAAGTGTTTACCTATTAACATTTTCATGTTCCAAAATATGTTTTTCTGTAGGTTTTTAAAAATATAATATGTACTAAATTAAGGACATACTCTTCTAATCCCTTTATCCCAAGACATATTTTTCATAAACAGGTATTGAACTTTATCAAATGCTTTCTTGGGATCGATTAGGATGTTCATTTGATTTTTTCTTCTTTGATCTAACAATATGATGAATTATTCTGACACATTCTTATTAATATCAAATTATTTTATTGACTACCAAATATCAAACTCTACTTGATCTTGACGCATTATTTGTAATACACCAGAGGACCTGCTTAGCTAATAATGCTTTACCTTGAATTATGGCATCCACATTACATGAGAAGCAGTCCTGTAATAATCTTTTTCCCTATTTTCCTAATTGGGCTTTAAAATTAAAATTACCCTAGCCTTGTTATTAAATAAGTCAAACAGCTGCTGCTCACTTTTCTGGAACAACTTTTAACAATAGGAATTAAGACTTTCTTAAAAGTTTATTATAATTTGTGACCGAGCGAAAGGGGGTTCTTTCACGTGGCACCCTGATATAAAACCCAACAATTAGTGTTGAGGATAACAGGTCTTTATTTACAATATTCCAACCTGGGGAGGGTAGTGAGCACTTCAGCTCAGACCCCTGTTCTCCCATGGGACCCAGCACTTCCCTTGCTCCTCAAAAGGCTAGAAGCCAAAACCATGCCCAGAAGTTACCCATCCCTTATCTGTCAGCTGTCTCCTTCAGGATCTGGGGTACGATGTCATCAGCCTCTGTATAACAGTCCAGGAAAGTATGTGCCATGTTGCACTGGATCATGCACAGTTCTCTCTTTGCCCTTTCAAAGCCACATGGATCTCTTTCCTTCTAAAACCATATGGTGTTCTCCCTGCAAATGGATGCTGCCTTATTTTTAAATCCCTGACTGTGGCCTGTGACGCAGTGGGCAGGATAACTGATTCTGAACACTTGCAGGACCTTGCGAAGGCCCTGTATGCTCTTTCCTCATCATTTTATGGTCAAAACACCTCCCATCTCCTTGGGGCCTCGGAAGAACCAAAGCCATTCGCGTAACTAAGACACTAGCTACCAGCCATAGATAATCAAAGGCTTCTTGAAAGCTGTCCCCTTCTCCCCATCCTCAACTGCAGGCTCTCAGGAATTTTGGAGACCCCACTGAAACAAATTGATTTATACAGCTATTATCCTACATTATGCATTTTTAATAATTAATTCCAACCCTGTGTTGCATCTTGTACCAATATCAGCTTTTCATATCTTTCTAGAAATGGATTCATTTTATCTAAGTTTACAAATCAGACGTTATATTTTGGAGAAGTGACCCTGTCCCCATATCTAGAAGTGGGACACGTATCTTAAACCTACCAGTCAGTAAAATGTTAACTTTGCCATAGTGAGTGGTTCAGGGATTGGGTCTATTACCTTAATTGACTCAGACAGAATAAACCCAGAACTCCTGTGTGCAGAGCTGGAAAAACAGAGCTCTTCATTATGTGGCTTATAGTGTAAGAACATGAGGTTGGAATCATAAGCAGATAGACTGGACTTTAGGAGTGCACTGTGTAGGCTGGAGACAAATATGGAGTCAACAAAGTCAAGAGATGAATCCTTGACACTGTTTTGAGTCCTGGATAAAATTGAATCTAAACCTGATCAATAAATATAGTTTAATGTACCAAGAGTTCCTCACGGAAAATTTTTCAACTAGTTTCTGACATTTGTAATCACATGATTCCTAAAAATTTGGTCCTAACAACTCAACCTTGTTAACTTGGATCCTCCCTGGCTCTCTGTGTATCACTGACCTCCCGTCCCCTAAAATGATGCCCGAGGACAACTTTTGCTAGGTGGCTTTTGCCTTGATATCCTAAGCCCACATTTTCGGCTACTCTCAAGTGTGCTAAGACAGCAAGCCCTCTTAAGCAGCATTCTTTTTTAAAATTTTATTTATTTATTTTTAGAGAGAATGGGAGGGAGGAAGAAAGGGAGAGAAACACCGATGTGAGAAACATCAATCGGTTGTGTGCTCCCCAACCAGGGACTGGATCCGCAACCCAGCAATATGCCCTGACTGGGAATCAAACCAGTGACCTTTCGCTTTGCAGAACGACGCCCAACCAACTAAATTACCACATTGGTCAGGACTTAAGCAGTAGTCTTGATCTCACTTTCAGACCTTCATTTTCTTTGAATCCCGTGAAGAACTAGCTTTCTTTTTAGCTTCTCATCTAGTCAGCAAAGCCCCCCACTGCCGGTCACAGTGTCATAGATTTGCAGATAAAATAGTTACCAATTATCACACACGTTAATTATCACACATTAGCACTTAATTTCCATAGTTAACCCCCAAGTGTGACAGTAGTGTTTCATAAACCTAGTAAAAAAGAAACAGGAAAAATATATATATTTATATATAGTCACATCTATATGTATAATGGTTATACATATGCATTTTTTCCTCTAGTAAATCCTGGCATCTCAATACCCCCATTGAGATTCCAGAACATATGATATCATTTCAAAGGCATATGACAGAGAAACAATGTTTAGATTTCTAAAAGTGCCACAAACTGAATTTTAACTGTAACAAACTGTTGTACCAAGCTATGTTTAAAAACTTTACATTTAGAAACAATGACACATGGTGCCAAAGTCTGTTTGAAGTGATCTTTTTCGGTACTATACATAGAGACTTTCTGTTTTGAAGTCAAAATTTACTCAGTGATGAAGGTATATTCAAGGGTTTAGAATTTCTTCTTCAGAATTTGAAAATATGCATGTAGTAATTCGTTTTTTACTAATTAAGCTTTCTGGAATAAAATCACCATTAAAAAAACAATACAGCATAGATAGCTCTTAGGATATTACTTTAAAATAAAGCAAGACAAAACTTCCACCAAAACTGTCCAATGTCTGTAATTTATTCTATACTTGATAGAGATGGGACCAGTGTGAATACCGAGTACTCCTGTCACTTCAGGAACTATGCATGGGTCCCTCCTAAGCCCCACTGCAGTCCTTACCACATATTCAGAAAGTCTGGGTCCTGCTGACAAAGCTCAGTGAGCCTGCACACTGGCAAAACCCCAGTGGTAGTGCCCGCCTTGGGAGATGTGGTATTTCAGAAACTCTCTGAAAGGCTCAGGACTCGTAAGGGAGTTTATGTTCAGACAGTTTACGGATTTTATGAAAAGGGTGGAGTAACTAAGGACCATATTCTGTCTCTTTTGAATCATCTCTGGTAGAATACTTGACTTCGAAGTCCCTTTGTCTTGGTCCATTTGGGTGGGTAACTTATAAACAATAAAATGCATTTCTCACAGTTCTGGAGGCTAGAAGTTCAAGATCAGGATGCCAGCATGATCAGGTGAGGGCCCTCTTCTAGGCTATAGACTTCTCACTGTCACCTTACATGGTGGAAAGGGCCAAGGGAGCACTGCGGGGTCTCTTTTGTAAGAGCACTAATCCCATTCATGAGAGTTCCACCCTGGTAACTTAAGCACCTCTCAGAGGACCCATGTCCCAATACCATCACATTAGGAATGAGGATTTCAGCATATGAATTTGGGGGTAACACATTCACACCATAGCATGTTTTTAACTTTAGATTTATTTGTCTGTGTACTCAAGGCTAAATATCACTTAATTATAACCCAGCATTTTTAACTATATTAAAAAATAATTTTAAGATATAGCCTAAAGACACAATTGTATGATTCTTAATAGATCAGCTGAGTTAACATACTATGTTGCTAGTAAATTAGAACAGCTCCATACCCTGAGGGAATGAGTAACCAAAGGCTGTTAGCTGTTTCATTATTCTTAGGTTCCTGAACACATGGACAAGTGTCCCATGAAACTCTAAAAATTCTAGGATGAAAGATACTTCCTGCTTTCAAGGAGCTCACAGTCTAGTGAGAAAGCTGGAGAAGTAGGCAGTATCTGCACTATGACAAAGCTAAACGCAGGGCGCCAAGGAAACAAGATTGAGGGCTACCACGCCACCTGAAGGCTCCCTGGAGAAAGTCGCCTCTCACCTGAGATTTGAAGCATGAGATAGCTGAGCAAAGAAAGCAAGGCCATATGCAAATACATAGCACTCTGTGAGAATGACTAATGGCTGATTATGGCTATAACAAATCCTCTCTGACAATGGCAGAAGAGATAGGCAGGGGATAAACCTTGACTGCTACAAGGACTTTTTGTTTAATAATTGAAGACACAAAAGATTTTGATTTTTTCTTTTTAATAGAAACATGGCCTGATCATCAGTGAAATTTTTCCAGAGACTGTCTTAAAGGGAATGAACATGGAGACTATGCTGAGTGGCAGTGATCCAAATAGGAAGTGTGTGGAGCTCCATCCCAGGGCAGAGCAGTGAAGAAAGACCCAGTGAAGGGCAGCAGGCTGGACATGGGGGAGTAATGTGCACAAGGAAATGGCCCAGAGAGGACAACTTTCAAACCTGGGGCTTGACTCACCAGATAGCTCATGTCAATGTTCCCTGGATTTGGGAATTACAGGAGGAAGAAGAGACTCCGGGGAGAAGATGAGGAACTGTTCTTAGGAGCTATGAAATGCCAGGAGGCAAGGTTTCTTTCCTGGGTGTGCCTCTCTTTCTGATTGCACTGCTCAGAAGCTAGTAATTTCCTGCCAAAATTATAGTTTGTTATGGGGTAAATAAAAGTTTCTTCTTAACGAGAGAGGGGGATGAAAGCATGGAAAGGAGACAGAAAAAAAAAAGAAGACACTTCAATGAGCAGAGTGAACAATGTGGAAGAGGAGGGAAGTGATAACGACAGAAAGTGAGGACAGTAATTAGAACCCCAACAGTGAGCCACACCTTAGCAGCTGTGTAGGCCTGACTTCAAGATGGCTGCAGTGAGAGTCTTCAAAACCCCTGTGACCCACCACCACGGAAGAAAAACCTCTACAGGTGGCTGGTATTCATCAGGAGGTCAGAATCCCCCTGTAACTATTCTAAGTAAAAGCCTGTTGTCTCCCGGAGGGAGCCAGGAGGAAAAGAATGGAGCAGGGTGTATCTTACTCCTTTTCCCACAGACACAGACAGCAAAAATATAATCAGAAGTTTAACTGCAGTATCAGGACTTATTTAGGTCTTAGTGGTAAAATCAATTCTTCAAATGAGCTTTATAGCACAAGAGGTCAAGTCCACCAAGGTGTTGGGAATCATCCATACTTTATTTTCTGACCTGTAATTAAAAATAGGAAGATTTCACAGAATTTCTGATTCCTCTTCAAAAATTAAAATATCTGGCTGCATGAGGATCACCCTCCCTCATAACACCCAACACTGGAACTGAGAGAAGCCTCTCTCTATAGACAAAGAACCTATGAGTTTTGAAACCTCAATCTATCACTTTTTAAGAAAAAAATGCTCTGCCACACCAGTTATTTTTCACACTGCAATTACATTGATCTGATGTAAATACATTCACTTTCAGTAGAAATTAACTTTTAAATAGCAGAGTTCCTATATGTATGAACTCTCAATTCATACACTTTCATATGTAAGAATAAAGCTGCACTCAGAGCAACAGCGTCTCAACATTTTACAGATGGTGTTCTTTGGCCCCATGCACTCATTTTGGTTTTAATCATCGCAGTGTTCCCTAGTCTAAAGAGACCGTTGTAACTGTGCTGGGTTTTGTGGGTTCCACATTATAGTTAGCACACAATATTGAGATTAGTCGCAAAGACGGCATGTGTGGAAGGTGCTAGTGAAATGAGGCATGCTATTAGGAAGCAAACAGAAGAGAAAAAAATTTAAACAGAGTAATGGGAACTATGCCAAGTGCACATGAAATTCACCTAAAGTCATATGAATCACCTGGTGTGTAGAAAGCACAGGACCCAAGTCATGAACCCTAATTAATTTTAAAATAGCAGTCTTTCTGTTAGTATGAAAGTAAGCTCAATCATTAAACTGGTCAGATTAAGAAAATATGTTAAGCATCTTCACAATTTAGGTAACTTTAAACAATGTCCTAACAGTAATTTAAAACTAAAGATTCCAGAAGTCACCACAGACAGAAAGGCTACTGCTTACTCGCCGTCTGCATTTTGGCAGTAATTTGAAGGTTGAGCAATTTAGTAATACTCAGGATATGTTTGGGAGTCATTTTAGCACAAAAGGGAGGGCTTCTATTAAAATTTATAACACCATGCTTTGAGGCAAGAAATATGAAGCCCACCAAACACGTAAAGATATGAGCCTGTAGAAGATGAAAGAGCCACATGCAGTGGCAGAGATTGGTACTGTGAGCCAGCTGTAGCCCCCAAACTCAGGTAACTGAACAGCGATTGCATTATGGGAAAATTTCACTAAGTGCAAACTCCTTTTTTAAAAAATATTTCACTTATATATTTTTAAATAAAGGGGAAAGGAGGAAGAGAAACATCAATGTGTGGTTGCACACTGGGGACCTGTGCCCTAGCTGGGAATTGAACCAGCAACTCTTTGGTTCGCAGGTCGGCGTTCAATTCACAGAGCCACACCAGACTGGGCTAAGTGCAAACTCTTAAAGAGGGCAGTCATACAGTAAATTCTGTACGTTTTCTTTTTCTCTTTTAATTTTTTTTATCCTCGTCCGAGAACATATTTTCATTGCTTTCAGATAGGAAGGAAGAAAGAAAAACATCAATGCAAGAGAGAAGCATTGGCTGGTTGCTTTCTGTACATGACCAGGCTAGGGATTGAACCCACAACCTAGGTATGTGCCCTGACTGGAAATCAAACCCACAACCTTTTGGTTACAGTATGACACTCCAACCAACTAAGTCACACCAGCCAGGGCTACATATGTTTTCTTTATCACTAAGAAACTATATATTAGTCATCAGCAAAGTAATTTCTATGGCGGGGGCTGGGTCAAGGGAAAGCAAAGGGGGTAGGAATGGGTCATCTGTAATAGCATCAACAATAAAAATAAAGAAAAAATATATATTAAAAAATTGATTTTTACTTTTCACATTCAGGTTTTTGGTCAAAAGTTAAAATAATCAGGCTGACCTTAACCTGGACCATAAATACATGCAAAGATTTTAGAAACACAGATCTCCCCAATGTTATTAAATATGAGACTACTGGGTCCCGTTAGTGGGCAAAACCATTGTTTACAACTTTTGTATGATGACAGTTTTCAATAGATCTCTTATTTTCCTTTGAATAGGCAGCATTCCATTCAGCCAACTCCAAATTTCCTCTTTCTTCATATTGGAGAAATTGTTCTGCATTCTAGTCTGCACGGTGGCTGAGTTATACTAATGAAAGACCACACACAATTCAGTCCTGCTGGCACCAATGGTTCATCAGAACAGCTTCTGGGTTTCATATTTACTTTAAGGTGACACTTAGGTTTCACAATCTGGAGTTTTCTTGCCTTTAACTAACACTAAACATGTTAATGAAATGCACTTTGGTGAATTATTTTTTTATTACTACCTAGCATTTCCATTCTACCAGACATTATAACACAAGTCATTCTACTTTATTCTTCAGTCTTTTTAATTCCTTTGTAACACATATATTTTCCCTAATAATAGATAGCTTTATGTTTGTTTATGCTTTGGTAGATAGTAGTTATATAGTAAAAGTTTATCCTAAACAAACCTCAGAATTGGTGGTCATAGGCATACATTTGCTAGCTAGCTTTCATCATAGTTTTTACTTTTAATTACCATTTTAATTGCTTATGTTAAACAACCAGTATTAATCTTTCTAACATAAAAAACATGCCTCCTGGCCTTGGCTGCTGTGGCTCAGTGGGTTGGAGTATGTCCCGTACACCAAAAGGTTGCAGTTTCAATTCCTGGTCAGAGCACATGCCTGGGTTTCGAGTTCAGGTTCCGGTTGGGGTGTGTACAAGAAGGCAACCAATCTGTTTCTCCTTACATTGATGTTTCTCTTCTCTCTCTCTAAATACAATGAAAAAATGTCCTTGTGTTGTTACTGATAGACAGTCTGTCCAGAGCTCCATGGAGCACTGGGGAGTCTCCCTCATTGGTCAAGATGGTGGCAGAGGGAGGTTTTTATGCTGAGCACCCAGAAAGCTAGAAAAAATATCAATGGATAAGGGCCCAAGCCTGAAAAGCTAGCAAGATGATTGAATGGAGATAAAATCCCACCCCCCTCCTTCCAGTACCAGATTGGATGGTGGGACCAGGGGAAGGCAGGCACATGCACCATAGAAGTCAAAATGGTGCAGGGGGAGATGCTGAACCAAAGAGGCTTGTCAACCTAGCCTGGGAAAAAAAGGGGTTGGTTGGGAGGTTGACCCCACCCAAAGAGCACGAAAGTTTGGGAAGTTGATTGGTCATTTGGAGAAAGTACCTGGCTCACCCTACACCCAAACTAATATAATCCCAGGGGAATAAGGAGGCTCACTCTTGATCGCTCACCTGCTCATTACCTGTACTCACATGGTACACTCGCCTGTCCTCTCCCTGGGCCACGTGGTCTTAACACTACCTGCCCCATGGCCCCCAGGAGGGACACTTGCCACCTGGTAATGCTCTCACTCATGTGTTCACGTGCTCTCTCACATGGGCACATGCGACCACGTGGCTCCAGCAGCTGCATGGCCCATGGTAGTGTGGGCTCCACACACAGGCTCGGAGGGGGCGGGGCCTGCTTAAGACAGACTGGAGCCAAGAACTAGCTAAGCGCCATGGACGTGGACTAAGGCTGCTTAGCAGCCGCCTGCAGGCTCCGAAGGACTGTACTTTAAAATGGAGCAGGAACACTGGACACTGGCTTTTTTCTTGGGCTTGCTGAGGCCATTTTTGGACTTCTTTCATGGCAGAAAAAGGGAGAGTTTTGAAGCTGGGAGTCCAACATTCTCCCAGGTTGTGCAGCACCTGAATAAACTACCTTCTTTTTGTTCCAGCACCTGCCTCACAAGTTTGGTTTTTGTGCAAACAGAGAGCCAAACCCCTATTTATGTTCAGTTATAGAATGAGGAATAAAAAGAATGCTTTCTTGACTCCTGAAGTATATTTTGTTAAACATAACTTAGAGTTTGAACACTGGCATAAAGTCATTATAATAAACACCAATAATTACTGTAAGCAGCACAATAGAATACCAAAAGCACAAGCATTTTGAAGTTCTAGGCTCAGTGCTCAAGTCCATCAAATTATTTGGGTCTGTCTGAGCTTTGGATTGCTTACCAACCAAATGGGAATAAGAATATATTTCTCAAATGGTCATTGGGATGACTGAGTTAGATAATTAACAGCACTCAAAAACCGACTGTCTGCAACAATGATCTAGGAAACGAATGCTCTCAGAATCAGCAGAGATAAGTGAAATGTCTACTTCTAGTCTAAATAGCTCCAGACTGCTGCACCTTTAGAGTCCTCATGCTTGAAATTTATTATTATTGTCTATTTCTCTGGGTTAAAAGCTCATGCTTTAACTGCTATCATTATGTTAGCTAGTGGTCTAACAAGTAAAAAAAGGTGGGGTGGGGGGCACAGGATATAATAAATGAAATGACTGTTCCTGTATAAAACAGAAGAGTCCCAGCCCTGACTGATATGGCTCAGTGGGTTGAGCATCCCCGCACAAACCAAAAGGTCACTGGTTCAATTTCTGGTCAGGGCACATGCCTAGGTGTGGTCCAGGTCCCCAGTTGAGGGCATGTAAGAGGCAACCAATCAATGTTTCTCTCCCTCTCTTTCTCCCTCCCTTCTCCTCTCTCTAAAAATAAATATAAAAATGTTAACAAAAAAAAAACAGAAAAAATTTCCTCTTTCCCTTGTAAGCAAGAGAAGTAGGTTTCCCTAAATAAAGATATTCTTGAAGGAAAATAGGGTAAGAAGAGGTGCTATGAACAGATTTACACCAATTGGGCCAGTCACAACGGTCTAATTCTTTTTAATAAACATGTAAGTAGCCTCATATAATCAGCAAAACATGTTTATTGTGAAAACAAGTCTTAGATTTAACTCAGCCACAAGTGCAAACAAGCATTAGCAAGCAGGCACAAATACTACCATGCCACCTGTTACTGTAGACTCTTAAAACTCCTTTCTCTTAGTCATTTTAGGCACTACAGCCATCACTCTGCATGAAAGTTTCACTATTTCAGGTGGATCAGGTAACCCTCTAGTCAAACCAGGAGAAAAGATGCTCCCTTGAGTGGAAATATTGGAAGTCTCAATCTAGGTGAATTACCCTGAAGATATTAGCTGTTCTACCTGCAAGATTCTTCTATGCATCTTTCATGCAAAGAATGGAGGTACCTACACAACCCCTAATGAGCCACATTCATCTCACCATTGGAGAATTACTTCTACCATACATGTCACTAATTAATGAATTCTGTGGTTTATATTCACAGCACAATATCTGAAGTGCTCTTAGTGACCACTTTGGATTGCAGACACCCCTTAAGTTCCTTTATATATAATGGACCATGCCTAGAGTAGAAAGTAAACTTGATCACACACATATATTTCACTCTATACTGAACTATTTTAAAAGTACCTTACACACAAGTAATGGGAAGGAGGGAGGAGTTATGAATTATTAATTTTGAATTCCTGGTGGCAAGGAGAGTAAAAGGCAGAAACCTCACAGCCAGGAAATGTACCCCCTGTATCCTTGGGTGATGCCCAGGGGCTTTCATAGATGCTCAAAGTACTAAGAATTTG
This sequence comes from Furipterus horrens, assembly GCF_987537825.1. Lineage (NCBI taxonomy): Eukaryota > Metazoa > Chordata > Mammalia > Chiroptera > Furipteridae > Furipterus > Furipterus horrens. The sequence goes on along the minus strand of NW_028327173.1, from coordinate 130,402,409 downwards.
GTTTGCACCTTACAGGAGCTATAGTACCAAAGAGCAAATGCATTCCCTGTCAATATTCCTGTTGAAGAATCTCTACAGAGCAGAGGATGGGTTGCAACAGCTCCTACTCCAGTTGGACACACTGTCTGTTGGATGTTGACTCATCTTGGATCCAAATGCAATACAGACAACCTAAGTTACTATTCTAATTTATTGATTCTAATATGCTTTAAATTTATAAATTAGAATAGTCTGTACTGTTTCTTTGTAAAACAGTCTGTGTTGTTTCTATCTATCGATAGACAGATAAATGACAGAGAGACAGATATTATTTTTACAATGATACTTCAGTCATTTTGCAGAACAGAATCACATGGGAAGACACTTAAAATTAGACTTGTTCCACAGGCATACTAATTCAGATTCCCCATGGTGAGACCCGAGCATGTGTATTTTGGCAGTTAAAAAGAAGTTCATATTCGGTTGCTAAAGAACTACAGGAGACCTGCTAGTCTGCACTAATGATGACCTAAGTTTTCAAACCGATTTTTCTCCACTGAAAAAAATTCTAGAAAAATGCTGGGTACTTTAAAAATATATAAATTACTTAAAAAGCATCAAATAAAAAATAGAGGTGCCATACAGTCCAGCAATTCAACTTCTAGTATTAATACTTATCTGAAGAAAACAAAAACACTAATTTAAAAAGATATATGCACCCCTATGTTCATTACAACATCATTAGTAATAGCTAAGCCATGAAAACAACCTATATGTCCATTGATAGATGAAATGGATAAAGAAGTTTGGTATCTATATATAAAATAATATTATTCAGCCATTTAAAAAGACATCTTGCAATTAGCGACAATATGGGTGAACCTAAAGGGTATTTTGCTAAGTGAACTAAATCAGAGGAAGACAAATACCATATGATTTCATTTATATATGGAATCTAAAAAACAAAACAAAACAATTGAATAAACAAGACAGAAACAGACTCATAGATGAGAGAATAAGCTGATGATTGCCAAAGGGGAGTGGGTGGAGGGATGGGGAAAGAAAGGAAGGAAGGAACAGAGGGAGGAAAGGGGAGGGAGGGAAGCAGGGAAGAGGAAGGGAGGGAGGAAGGATGAAGTGAAGGAGGGAGGGAGACAGACAGAAGGGAGGGAGGAAGCAGTGTTAACATAGCCCCTCTAATGAGGCACATGGCTCTGTGGGTACAGGGAACCAGTCTGTGGACAAGATGCAGAGGCTGACCAAAAAAAGGTAAGTAGGTGAGTAGGTAGGTAGATAGGCTATGCATCCAAGAGCTGACAAGACAGTAAGAAATAGTCAGGTCAATATCTAAGTAAAAACAGGAACCTAGAGAGGTAAGCTGGCATGGAATACATCTTTGCATGGGTACATCTGCCAATTCTGACAAATTTCAAGATTCCTGCAGATTTGAACATTTGTCTTGATAACCTCACTAGTAATAGGTGACTGAAATAAAACTCCCAGATTGACACTGAGTGGAGGATCTAACAGGAGATCACCCTGGCAGAAGCAAATACAGTTTCCTTTTGGAATTGCCAATTTAAATTCATGGTAGAGGTGAAATAGAACAGATTTTCAGTCCAGATTGGCATTATGAAGACCCACCAAGGAAACTCAAGGCTTAAATTTGGTTGGTGTTAGACTCAATGTACCTCCAGGTGCCTGGCAGAAGCAAATTGATTCTCTCTAATGGAAGGTATCTATATTTCAGAACTCACTAATGTGACTATATTCAAATAAAGTGCTTCATCGAAAGACATCATAAATAAGGGAAAAAGGCAAGCCACCAAACGGGACAAGAATTTGCAGCACATGTAGCAGACAAGGGATTAGTATCTGTAATATAAACAGACCTAGATAAGATTCGTAAAAGAAAGCACATTTTGTAAAGAAATACATGAAAAGGTACTTGACTTCAATAATAACCAAGGAAATGCAAAATTATGCTGCAAATAAAGACACTAAACACCATCCTTATTGAAGCCTGGGAATGCAACATATTTATGAAAAGTAAAAAATATATATTCAGTATGAATATAAATTGAAAAATAAAACACGTTGGAAAGCATTCCCTTTCCTAGTAAAGTTAGAAACCACACATGCTACAGAAATTCTACTCCAAGGTATGTATCCTACAGAAACTCATGAAGAGGAAACATCAAGAGACATATACAATAATGTCCTCAGAAGCATTGTTTTTAATATATCAAACTGGAAACAATGCCAAATTCCACCAACAGTGGACTGGATAAATAAATTGTGGTACAGACACACAATAGAGTATTATATCACAATGAGAATTAATAAACTACAACTATACATAACAATATAAGTAAATCATCATGGTGAATGAAAAAAAAAGTAAACTACTTATAGTACAATTACATTTATATAAAAGTCAAAAACAGGTACCCAACAATGTTGTTTCGGCATGCATCCATAGCAGTACATTTTTTTAAAGAAAGGAACAGAATTAGGAAGTGGGTGAGGTTAGAACTGGGAAGGGACACACGGGAGAACCGGCAGTGTTATTTTCCTTGACTTGGTGATAACTGCAAGAATTGTGCTTCATAATAATTCATTAAACCACACTTTCAGCTTTATGGACTTCCCTGATTGCATGTTATATTTCCAAAAGAAAAAATGTAAAAAGAAAACACCCAAAAACAGAAGAAAAAAGAGGAGTAATAAAAAGAAGTAAGAAGAGAGAAGAGAAGAGAATTAGGAGGATGAGAAAAGGAGGAGGGAGAGGAGGACAGGAGAAACAACACTGAGCTTAATTCCAAATTCCTTAAGACAAGTGACCCCATCTTTTCCTGAGTGAACAATGGCATATCGGCTCTTACATACAGTGCATTCCAGTAAACCTTCTCTACTGTTCATTGCAGTCTTAATTTGGCTATTGCCCTGACTTTTGGTTCTTTTTGATAGCTTTCTCAGTCAATAAGAAATTATGACAATACATCCTGAAATAAGTATTCAAGGAGCAGGGAATATGGGTAGGATGTAATGGGATGACACTTGCTTAATACAATCATGCCACATTTAATCTTTCTTAACATTTTATTTATTTATTTTTAGACAGTGGGAAAGAAAGGGTAAAAGAGGGGAGAGAAACATCGATGTGAGAAACATTGATCAGTTGCCTCTCATACACACCCTGACCTAGGACGGAACCTTGCAACCCAGGCATGTGCCCCCACCTGGAATCCAATTAGCAACACTTTGCTTTGTGCAACAATGCCTAACCAACTGAGCCACAGCACTCAAGACAATGGCTTCATTTACTCTTATAAACATTATTCTTACATGTATGATGACTAGCTTAACTGTGGTTTCATTTTTATCGGTATTGTCCATAAATCTCACCAATACTGAGCAGTGCTGGCAATATGATAATACCACACTCCCAGATATAATATAAAAAGAGGAAGTATGTTACTTTTCTCTCCTCAATATCAACAGAAGTGCTACCTGTGCCTTATATAGGTATACTCACATGAACATGTTTTTAAATACTTTCTGATAAATGTAGTTGGAAAATGTGGCTGTGAAACATAACTCATAGCTTCTAACAGGTTTCAAGATAACATTTTAAGAGCCAAAGAATGTTATTCTTTTAAATTGGAACTTAAGTTTAGAATTTAAGATTATAGATATTTGGAGACTAGAGGAAGAAACAACAACAAAATAAACTTTTATTTTAACATTTGTTCAACACACTACACATTCCTTGGGTCACTTTGGTATCAGTGCACTGGACTTACAAATGGACTAATCAATCCATTACTGCTTAAGGGAGAAACTCTACTTAAGGTTCGGAATTTGTTCCTTTTCCCAACTGGATCATGTTTTACTTAAAACACCCACTCCAAAAAATAATGATTTGAATTCCATGTCATATTTAAATTTTTAAAGTTACTCATAGTTAATCTCATATCACTCCTAATTATATGTAGTCCACCTGAGCAATGTATTCAGTTTCTGGAGGTCTTGTTTGATCTGCCTACAGAACTCCAATTCTGACAGTAGTCTCCCAAAACCCACACAATAATGCAGCCTGATTCATCTCTGTTGAGAGCTTATCCAGCCTGAGAAAACTCAGCAATGGTGAACTCAACCTCCAGTGAGACAGGATCTATAATGTGCGTAACTTAAATTTTAAGGAAGTTCTAATTAGCTCTTGTAAACGGTACAGTTGGTCCTTGTTGTTCACTCTGGAGCCATGTAAAACACTTCTCTCTAATCTCGCAGCCTCATGCAGGCCTATCATATATATCTAAAGAGGGTTCTATTTTCTTATTTCCAGGTTAAACATTCCATTTCTTCACTTGTTTTTCCAAAGTTATGGTTTCAGGATCCATCACTCAACCAAATTCGATTTTGTCAATGTTCTCTTCAAAATCAAGGGCTCAAATTTAACACGTTAATTTGTACTTAAACCAAGTCACTATAGTGATACAACCTGGGATTTTTGTCAGTGATATTAATTATTACTTGAAATCAGTCAAAAAACGCTTAAGGATCTCTCTCTCTCTCTCTCTCTCTCTCTCTCTCTCTCTCTCTCTCGCACAAGTATATTCTGTATAAGTGGTTAATTTCAATAAGTTATGTTTAGTTTTATACTTGAACAAAATATTTTATCATCCTGTTAATTAAAGACCAGTTTTTCAGTTGCTTGAAATATTTATCTTTAGTCTTCAACCAAGAAGTAAATTAGTTAACATCTGATGAGTATCTACTTTTTTGTAATATCAAAACATTAGTTATTTTAAAGATAAGAATATAGAGATCTAAAATCTTTAAAATTAACTTGCCTTGGGATCTGTATTCATAGCTAGTCTGTGTAACTTCAAAGTCTGTGCTCTACCTCCCTGCCTTTTACTAACCATCCCACTACTTCAGATATTCAAGGTCTATACAGAAAAAGTCCAGCCATTGTTAATAAAACAAGGACAGTTTGCACGACATTGATGTTACCTGGCAGCCAAGCAGAGTAGACTGGAATGTACATGCATGAACAATGACGAATTCACTGTACTAGTCAGTTGAGCGAGCATGTGTACTGTGTGACCGTCTCATTCAAAATGACAGAGCAAGTAGAGCCACGGATCTGCATCAGATTTTGCATTAAGCTTGAATATTCCTCTGCAGAAACTACTCAGATGATTCAGAAGGCCACAGTTATGCATAACTGGTGATTGGCAGCTTCAACATGACAATGCACCCACTCATCTATCACCTCTTGTGCAGAGTTTTTTTGGGCAAAACATCAAATCACCCAGGTGACTCAGCCCCGCTATAGCCCAGATTTGACACCCTGCAACTTCTGGCTTTTCCCAAAACTAAAATCACCTTTGAAAGGGAAGCGATTTCATACCATAAATGAGATTCAGGAAAATACTCTGGGGCAGCTGATGGTGATAGGGAGAACTGTGTGAAATCTCAAGGTGCCTACTTTGAAGGGGACTGAGGCATCACTGTCCTATGTGCAATGTTTCTTGTATCGTGTAGCTTCTTCAATAAATGTCTTTGCTTTTCAAATTACATGGCTGGACACCTTCTGGACAGATCTCTTACACAGAATTACCAGGCAGGCCTCCGAGTGCCTATCCAAGTCACTGATAAACTTCAGAATAGGGTGGTCCCAAGGATGGAATCTTGCAACACATCAGAAGTAACCTCCCACAGAAAGCGAGACACACTATCCCATTAAATAATGGATTAATTTCCTAACTAATAACTAAGCTAACCATTCCTGGAGCCCATACTTTCCCATCTACTCCATAAGACTATAAAAGGACCTTCTGTAAAACAATCTAGAGTCACCACATACACAAAGTTCCCCAATGTAGTAACTTTAAAAAAAGAGATGTCAAGTGTTAAAAGATAAATTGAAGCATACTAAAAATTTTGTTTATTTGAGCAAAAATCCATTGGAATAAGGCAGTACCAAAGCAGAAGTGGTTAGAAGCACGATATCAACAGGACCTAGGGACAAGACTCTTGTAGCAAAGAGCCAGAAGGAAAGTTTTGGCCATGGCGTAAATGGCTGCAAGCGTAGTTGTCTGTGATTGGTTGTCCTTAGGTTTTGATTTCTTAACCTTGAGGCATTACATGCAGGCTTAGGTTTTGGTTTGCTTACATAAATTAAGTACCTCAATCTCATGACCTCTCTCTAATTAATTCAACACAAGTTAGTACAGCATGATTTGTTCTTGGATTCTGGAAGTCACACCATCGTGTATTAGTTACTACTGCTTTTCTAATAGCTCACACATTTTCATAATCTGTTTTGAACTTTGCCAAAGTTTGGCTTTAAATTTAATAATTTATAAATTCTATTAATCCTTTTGGAAAATTATCTTTAATCTCATAAATCTTCAGTTCTTTCAATCTGTAAAGATGACTAATGATGTTTCCAAGACCCCTACATGGTAAATCTGGACTAAAGAAAAAAACTTTCTTTCTCTAAGGGTTCACTTACTATTCAACATTTCTTAAGGCATCAAATTTCTGTTAGCCATCTTTGTTCTACCTCTAGAGTTTGAAGCTCTTTCTCCTTGATTTAAAACAAACAAACCACCACCACCACCACCAACAACAACAACACAAAGATATGTCCCGGTGGCTCAGCTGCTTGGAGCATTGTCCCGTACACCAAAAGGCTGTGTTTCCATTCCCCATTCCAGGTCACGGCACATACCTAGGTTGCAGGTTCAATCCCTGGTCAGGGCGTGAAACATATCCTCAGGTGATAATTAAAAACAAAAAAGATCAAAGCAGAAAATTATTAAGTACTTCTGCTTTCTTTCTGTCATTGAGGAGCACATAAAAGGCTTCAAATATCAACCTATGTCTTCCACAGTATTCTTATTTTGAAACTAGTTCGAAATGCCTACTTTTGGGCAGTATGACATATTGTAGATTACTCATGCTTTAAGTTTTCTGAAGCCAGTTTTAAACGATATTGCCCCACTATTATAACCATTCATGGTTGCATAGGTCTCAAGCCCAGCACAACATGCACTCTCTTGAATCTGGGAGACCAAGTCACTTGTAATCCCTGAACTCCACATTTCCTTCTATCCCCCACTCCCCAAAATGATGAACTTGGGCCAAATGTTAGCTGATAAGAAGGAAACTAAAAGCATTACAGTAACTTGTACAAATACCAGGAAATAGCAGCATCAACAGATAAGAGTCTTGAGGAGAAAAAAAAAGGTCACGGGAGCTCCACACCTCACCATTTGGAGAAGCGGAAGCACCACAGGTCTCCAGGGTATGCGGCCCTCAGGGACACAAGAGCAACTCCTCCACACGCAGCTCTTTTCTCTCCTGTTTTGTAAATGAGTATGAAACATCTATGTTCTTCAGGAATTTATGTAAAATTTTCTTGAAAAAATCCCAAGCCAATATACTCCTTTATGTTAAAAAAAAGAAAAGCAACATTTTACTATCTCAGCCCACAACTCACCTGTATATTGAGAAAACTAACAAAAACTATATATCATATTCCCAAATGTATAGGGAAATAGTGGTATGGACTGTTACCTAAGGACATCCATTTTTATATATGAATGTAAACATTCACACTAATACATTATCAAACACTGTATGTATATTATATAAAATAATACACCAAGAATGTTATATATTATATATTATGTTACATAACATACAAGTTACAAGAGAGGTCCCACCACTGGATACTGATACCCCAGCTGCACCCTCAACATTTCCAAGGGAAGTTGCTGCTATCAGGTTAGCTGCTTGTGTTTTCTCAAGAAATTGAGTAGAATTAGCACAGCTGCAGCCACCAACTGACAGAGCAGTCAGGGAGGCCCCCGCTGCACAAGTCAAAGTCAAGTCAAAGTCTATCACACTACACTAAGCTACACGAAGTCTGGGAAGGGGTTTTTGGTTTCAGTAATGGCTGAGAGCTCTGCCTCAAAAGGTAGGGAACTACCCAAACTATAGGAGGACCTAAAATAATGACAAGATGATTGGGTAAAAAAGGTGTGGTACCATAGACAATGGGATAGTATTCGGCCATAAAATAGAATGAAATCTTGCCATTTGCAACAACATGGATGGGCCAACAGGATATTATGCTAAGTAAAGTAAGTCAGACAAATAAGACAAATACCATATGATTTCACTTATATGTGGAATCTAAGTAACAGAATAAACAAACAAAACAGAAAGAGACTCATAGATACAGAGAACAAACTGATGTGTGCCAGATGGAAGGGGGATAGGGAGGCTGGGGAAAAAGGTGACAGGATTAAGAAGTACAACTTGGTAGTTACAAAACAGTCACGGGGATGTAAAGTATAGTATGAAGAATATAGTCATAATATTTTAATATCTATATATGGTGTCAGGTGGGTATGAGACTAATCGGAGGGATCATTTGTAAATTTATATAAATGGCTAACCACTATGCTGTACACCTAAAACTACTATAAAATAATAATAAATGTCAACTGTAATTGGAAAATAAAAAAATAAAATAAATTAAAATAATTAAAAATATTAACCAGCAGGTTAAAGTAGAAACATTATTTTTAAAGTTAATTTTATACATTATATATCCAGAAATTTTAGTTTACAGGAACACTCCCATAACATAATCATAAAACACACTTTTACTTAAGTAGTCTAACAGGGGGAAAAAAAGCAGCCAGCATATTCTTCCTAAACAGTATTTAAAATGAGACAATTGTAGCATTTGTGAATATTCTTGGAACTCTCACTGATATATGTGATTCCCTTTGCTGTCACTTTCACAAAGCGACTATTTTATTTTTCTTTCTCTTTGATTAAATCATTTTTATCAAGAATATCCTTATCGTTTGTGTATCCAGAGATGTGTCTGTAATATATTCTTTATGCCTTTATATTCCTTGAGTACCTAAAAACATTTGTTTTCCTGAGATAGTGTATCAAGGCTTTGATCTTACTGGTTTTGAAAAGGTTCTGGATAAAGGAGAAGAGATGTTATCAGTGATACTCTAAAGTACCAGTGCACATTTTTGACTTCAACCCATACTTCTCTGTGTCTTAGTCAAGTGTTCAGCTTTTAAAAGCACCCACATTACCATGCCCTGGTCTGATTCACGAACATATTTTGGGTTATTTACTTTATCATGAAGAATTTTTTACCTTAATGATTAACCCTAAGTTTTAATTGTTATTAACAACAACAAAAAGTAACCGTAAAAACACACAAAATATGATTTTATATTAGACAAGGTAAATGAATTATAACTATGAATCTTTCCTTTGAATGATTTTAATATTTAAATTATTTCCTATTGCATTGGGTTTGAAAATTTTTCACTGTTTAATAGTAAGAATGAAAACTAGTTAGAAGCACTACCTAAGCGTATTGTATTTAAAAATATATATGATAAAAGTTATATTTGCTAATGATGTATGCTTGGCTGGGTGAACAACTTATGGCAAATACATATATATATATATATATATATATATATATATATATATATATATAAATATATGAATGAATGCAGTCTTATTATTATTTAGTTTCCAAAATGCCAGGTATAACCATCAGCATGCTGATCATATGCCATAAATACCCTAGATCAGTGATGAAGGTATTTATCAATGGATGGGTTTAACAGTCCCTGAAAAGAACCAATCCCAGAGGATTTTTCTATCTGATTTAACGTCTACAACATTCCATTACCCCAATCTCTATGCTTGTTTTCAGTCTTCTTGCTCATATTTCTGTTTAGTATTTTTAACTAGTTTAAAATTAAAATAATCTGTAAACAAATAATTGTTATACAGAACTTGGAATCACTGTATCACAGAGTATTTATTGCCATACCATAAAACGTATATTATAATGCTATTTTATTCAATCGCACGTTCAACAAATAGTATTAAGCTTTAAGTATGTGTAAGGTGCTATAAATAAGACAACTCCGGGTCCACATTTTAGAGAGAATATAGATACATCCACTAATTGTTCAGTCCATTATATGACTACAATAGTCAGACTACAATAGTCACAAGTGTTAAAGAGGTGTACTGGGTGCTATAAAACCATATAAATTGAGATTCTGACTTGATCTTGGGAAGAGGAGAGGGAGAAAAAGCTTTCAGGCAAGTCTTTTCTGAGACTAATTGTGAAAATTAAATGCTTGAAAAGCACTCAGCCCAGAGTCCAGCACATAGCAGCCACTCAATGAAGTGATGATGATGATGATGATGATGATGATGATGATGATAGTTAAAAGCATTCAGTTCAAGATCTGCCCAGTCCTCCAGACCAGCCATGTTTTGAATATATTACAAATCTATAATCAGAAGTGCTAGTAACAACTATATGTCATCTATTGTTTTAGGAGTAATGATAAAGGGTCTTAAGAGTTAATAGCTGTCTCTTTCATTGTCTTTATCATTATTTTATCACAGAATCTGGTCATCAGAAGTGTAATAGCATTTGCCTCCCAAGTATACTCATGTTTATGGCTCTCCTACTCCAAATACCTTATTTGAGATCCAAGTAGGAGACTCCATGCTACTTGCCAGGAAAAAGAACTGCCAGAGATGACTACAGGCACCTCCATTCACAAATAGGTCCCTCATTTCTCCAGTTTGCATAAAGCCATTGAGAAACACAGTATCCTTGACCTGTTCAGCCCAGCCCTCTCTCTCTCTCTTCACATTCCTCAGTTATTGCTCCTCTTCAGTCTGGGCAATTTCAGTGAGTTCCAGTTTCAGCAGTCACTTGAAGAGTCTATGACCTGGTACAGTATTTATTCACATGTACAGACAAGTGACTAAAATGGAGTGAGTGTGGCCCCAATCCTTAAAGAAATAGCAATTTTCTCACCAAAAGAGAAACTTCTGTTTAGTCATTTTATCTTTGGGGTAGAAGTGAAACTGTCCCTCATTTCCCCTACCTTATCATTTACTTTATCATTTCAGTTTAATGCCATGCATTGTGAGATTGTCATTTCCTAAGCAGCATAGCAGGTGGGTTCACACATGTTGCCATGCTTAATTTTTTAACAGCTTAACTAAGGTACAACTGATATATAATAACTACAAACATTTAAAGTAAGCAATTTGATTGTTTTTATACATACAAACACATTACTGAAATCAACACCAAAATCAAGATCAACATATGCTTCATTCCAAAGTAACTGCTAAGAACTGAATGTTTGTGACCCCCACAAAATTCATATGCTGAAACTCTAATCCCCATTGTGATAGTATAAGGGGGTGGTGTGTATGGGAAGCAATTCACTTATGAGAGTGAGGCCCGCATGAAAGGGATTAGTGCCCCTATAGGAAGAGACGCAAGCGGTGATCTCTCTCTCCACCATGTGAGGATACAGCGAGGAGGTACTGTCTGCGGTACCACAATCTCAAACTTCCCACCCTCCACAACTGTGATAAATTTTTGTTGTTTAAGTCATCTAGTCCATGATATTCTGTTATAAAAGATAAAATGGCTAAGATAAAAATACTGTATACACCTTACCTCTCATGCTACTCTGTAATCCTGCCTTTAGCTCCTCCCCACCCCGTGACTCCAGACAACTATTATTCTGCTCTTTTGTGCTATGTATTAGGTTGTACTTCCTGAAATTTTCTATAAATCAAATCATCTATTATGTACTTTTTTGTGTGCAGCATCTTTTAATCAATATAATTATTTTGAGATTCACCCATGTTGTACTATATATCAAAACTACCTTCTTTTTTATTACCAAGTATTATTACATTGTATAGTTATACCCTGGCTGGTTTGGCTCAGTGGATTGAGCATCGGCCTGCGAGCTAAGTGTCGCTGGTTCGATCTTCCAGTCAGGGCACATCAGAGAAGGAAAACTCTGACTCCAAAAAACCTCCGCTGCCTTGCGGCATACCTCTTCAGGGGAAAGGCTAAGGGAGTAAACCCCGACAGAAAATCCGGAGCCGGAGTCCCTAAGGCGGTTTGACGTTGTAGTCAACACCGGCAACTCCTGCGGCGCACCTGAAGCCAAGCTGTATTGACTCCGTCTTTCCCTTGGACCCTTCAGCTGCGACGAGAGGGGGGGTCTGCTGCATGGGCAACAGCAGACCCTCCATATCACCCTGCCCAGGCTCTGTAGCTTCAGCTCCACTGGAGAGGACACTCCAGCGTCATCGCAAGATGTCGATTCAACACGGAAGGAGACAGATACCGTGTCACTCCCGAGTTGGACTGCACAGCCATTCTCGGCGGTGCAGATAGACTCTTAAGAAGCTACACCATCGTCTCTCGAGACGGACGGCTGCCAACGACGATAGTTATACCACAGCTTGTTTATACATTCACCTGTTGATGGATATTTGGGTTATTTTCATTTTTAGGCTGATGCAAACAAAGCTATAATAAATATCTGTAAACATTCTTGGCATTAATATAGCATACAAAAGTACATTAAACTTATCTTGGGTAACTACCCCAGAGAAGAATAGCTTGAATATATGGAAGGTATTTGTTCAATTTTTTAAGAAATTGCCAAGCTGTTTTCCAAAGTGGTTGTAGCATTTTATATTCCCACCAGCAGTGTATGAGAGTTCCAGTTCCCCCCTTACCAATAGTGGGCATGGTAAATCAATTAAATTTTAGCCATTTTTAATAGTGTTTCTTACTTAATTCTCAGTCTATTGAAGAACATACATAATCTCCATGTCATGGGTCAGAAACGTGAAGTTCTACCCTCATTTTCCTCCTAATTAGATAAATTACAAAGTCTCTTGAAAGTACTTGAAATTGTGTTATACTTAAAAAATGTTTAAATGTCAAAATTCTTGTGTCATTTGATATAAATGAACTGTCATACTGCAGATTTAAGTCACTGTAAAATTAGCTACCAATTAGTTTTAATTTCAAGCCTAAACTAGAACATAAAATAATATTAAAATGAAATGTCTTTGAGCCCTGGATGCTGTGGCTCAGTGGATTGAGCGTCGGCCTGCGAGCCAAATGTCACTGGTTCAATTCCCAGTCAGGGCACATGACTAGGTTGCTCGTCAGGTTTCCAGCTGGGGGGCACATGAGAGGCAACTGCACAGTGTTATTTCTCTCCTTCTCTTTCTCCTTTCCCCTCTCTCTAAAAATAAAAAAATAAAATAAACAAATAAATAAATATTTAAAATAAAATAAAATAAAATATCTTTTACAAGGGCAGAATGACCATATTTTGTACTATAATCCTATAGAGTTAGGCAGGATTAGATACTTTCTTAATAAAATTACCAACTATTAGTAATATTATGAATGGCTCACATATCAATTTATCTCAAATGTCATTATGAGAAATTCCTTCCTGGAAAAGAATATTATTCAATATTTAAAGTTTCCAAAGCGAACACCTGGCACAATTTGCTCTTGTGAAATTTCAACCAGGCTGCTGACATTTAATGACCATGATACATAAGTCCAAAAAATAGAGAAAAAATAATTTTGCCATCTCAGTGACAGCAGCAGCCAGGAAAATTGCTAAAATGTCATGTGCTGGAATGTGACATCATTAAAGAACTCAGGCAAAAAGTAAAGGTTTACTATCTATATGGAAATTTGCTTCCAACTCCCAAATACCTAAACACAATAATACTTGGACAGAAAGCAATGACATGATGGAAACTAGACAGGAAAAATAATTCAAATTCACTTAGCAAGGTTTTACTGAAGTAGCCAGTGTTAAAGTGCTGCCAATTTGAAACTATTGCTTTAAGAAGCCAAACATTCCTCCAATGTTCACTGGATCAAAAGTGATCTATTCACAAAACAAAATGCATTCAAAACCACACACGAGAATGTAACGGCAATATAGTGACAGCTACAAATCAGATTCTTTTTTTTTCAAATCAGATTCTTTTTTAAACACTTCACACTTGTATATTTAAAAAAAAAAACTGGCAATCTGCAAGTTATTAGTGCTGCCATAACTGGAGAAAGTTTTTGTAGTTAAAATAAAAGCAAAATATGCATAAATATACAAAGATAACAAAAGACTATTTTTTGCTTGTAAGAGCACTGTAATTTTATTTAAATGGTAGGTGTTTCTGCAGGATAAAAAATGAAATGGCACTTAAGAAGACATCCAATTCTATATATCATATATAGTAGTCATCTTTAAAATGCTGGCAAGAAAAACATGCCTACAGGAAAAATAAAAGAAGCAAACTATTTTAAAATCATCCAAACTACAATAACCAAAGAAACACTTTATCTCTTCACTTTTTCCCCCCCTTTCAGGTAAATTTAAAATATGTTCTCCTTGAGGAAAAAAAAAAAGCCACTACCAAGAATTGATTTGTTCTAAGATAATTGTACCTAAATCCCACATCCTATAAAGAATATCACAGCTATCTTTTCAATGTGGGAAAAGGGGGAGGTAAAAAACTATATTTTGTTTGAATAATTTAGTTTCTTACACTTAAATAGGAGTACTGTTTCAAGTAGTCATATTCATGAACAGTGGGTATTTCTGATTAAAATGGGAAGAAATAAATACGAGTTTGGTCTTTTGGTTTGTTTTTGTTTGCTTTTAATTTCTTAAGTTTTGAAAATGAATCTGTTCTCCAGAACTTTTCTATATAACTTTATTGAGGCAGTGGATATTAAATTATTCACAACTGCTGTCTAACCACAGAAAATGAGATGTAGTATTTAATTATATATTTTTCTTAAACATGATATTTTTATTCCATTTATAGATGCATTTTTGTATTAATGGAAGACCCAAAGAACAATGAAACAAACAGGCTAGGGAGTTCCTTTTCTACGCAAGAATTTGTAATTATTTTCAAGATTGTTTATTATGTTATCACACAGTCTCCTTGGAAAAGATTGATCTTCACTCTGTGAACTTCAACTAGGCTAACAGCAGAACAGTATCTGACTTGTCTGAAGTATGTCCTGCTAAAGAGATAAGAAGATGCCCACATGCTACCAGCCTAAGCCCTTCCCGGAAAGAGCCATCCTCTGTCATCTCCCATCTACATTCACTCCTCTCTCTGTCTCTCTGTCTCTTTGTCTCTCTTTCTGTTTCTCTCTCTCTCTCTCTCTCTCTCTCTCTCTCTTAGACCCATGCCCCATATTAACCTGTTCATGCTACTATAACAAAATGCCACAGAATTGGTGGCTTATAAACAATAAAAATTTATTTCTCACAGTACTAGAGTCTAGAAAGTCTAAAATCAAGGTACTATAGCAAGGTAAGTTTCATTCTGAAGCCTCTCCTCTTGGCTTTTGGTAGTCACCTTCTCTCTGTGTGCTCATGTAACCTCTTCTTGTGCTAGCATTGGGTGTAAGGAGGAAAAGGGCTGGGAGGGAGGGAGGCAAGGAGAGAGAAAGGGGGAGAGAGGGAGGGAGAGAGAGGGAGTGGAGAGAGAGAGAAGAGAGAGAGAAAGAGAGAGCGCGCCTTTTCTAAGCAAAGCAATCATAATCATGGGCTGTGTTCTATATTTACTAACATCGATTGTCCCTGCCATCACAAATTCTGATCGTGGCTATTGCAGATCAAGCGTACTAGCAGTCTGCAAATTTCTGCAGTGTATGGTGTTTAAGTTTGTTTTGTTGCCATAAAATGCAGATATATTAACAATTATTGTAGTTCAAATCTAACTTGTTAATTTAAGGTTAATATGCTGATTTTTAAGAAGGGGGCTCAAAATGTCAAAAAGTTGTTTGGTGTTGTATAAAAGGAGAGAAGGTTAGCAGTCCCCTTGACAAGGATGGAAGAGGCTCTCGGGCCTAACAACACGCATACGGTTAAGGCATTGCCACCTACTTCGCGGCATCTAACCACTGTTTTTTTTAAATAAGTGAATTTGGCAAAATAGCAGGGTACAAAATAAATATACAGAAATCGAAGGCATTTCTGTACACCAATGATAAAATATCAGAGACAGAGACAAAAAAGAAAATACCATTTACTATAGCAACAAGAAAAATAAAGTACCTAGGAGTAAATTTAACCAAAGAGATAAAAGACCTGTACTCTGAAAATTACATAACATTGAAGAAAGAAATTAAGGAAGATACAAATAAATGGAAGCAAATAACATGTTCTTGGATGGGAAGAATCAACATCACCAAAATGGCCATACTACCCAAAGCAATTTACAAATTCAATGTAATCCCTCTTAAAATACCAATGACATATTTCACAGACCTAGAACAAATACTCCATAAATTCATATGGAACCAAAAAAGACACCGAATAGCAAAAGCAATCTTGAGACAGAAGAACACAGCAGGAGGAATCACAACACCAGATATCAAACAATACTACAAAGCCACTGTGATCAAAACTGTCTGGTACTGGCATAAGAACAGACATATAGATCAGTGGAACAGAATAGAGAGTCCAGAAATAAACCCAGGCCTCTATGGTCAACTAATATTTGATAAAGGAGGAAGGAACATAAAATGGAGTGAGAAGACCCTCTTTAACAAATGGTGCTGGGAGAACTGGATAGGGACCTGCAAAAAAATGAAACTAGACCACCAACTTACACCACACACGAGAATAAACTCAAGATGGATCAAAGACTTAAATGTAAGCCGTGACACCATAAAAGTCCTAGAGGAAAACATAGGCAAGAAAATTTCAGATATCTTACGTAACAATTTCTTCATGGATACATCTCCTAAACAGAGAAGGAAAACTCTGACTCCAAAAAACCTCCGCTGCCTTGCGGCATACCTCTTCAGGGGAAAGGCTAAGGGAGTAAACCCCGACAGAAAATCCGGAGCCAGAGTCCCTAAGGCGGTTTGACGTTGTAGTCAACACCGGCAACTCCTGCGGCGCACCTGAAGCCAAGCTGTATTGACTCCGTCTTTCCCTTGGACCCTTCAGCTGCGAAGAGAGGGGGGGTCTGCTGCATGGGCAACAGCAGACCCTCCATATTACCCTGCCCAGGCTCTGTAGCTTCAGCGTCATCGCAAGATGTCGCTTCAACACGGGAGGAGACAGATACTACCATGTCACTCCCGAGTCGGACTGCACAGCCATTCTCGGCTGTGCAGATAGACTCTTAAGAAGCTACACCATCGTCTCTCGAGACGGACGGCTGCCGACGACATCTCCTAAAGCAAGAGAAATAAAGGAAAAAATAAACAAATGGGATTACATCAAACTAAAGAGTTTCTGCTCAGCAAAAGAAAACATCAGCAAGATGAAAAGGAAACCAACCATATGGGAAAACATATTTGCCAATGACATCACAAACGGGGGACTGATCTCAAAAATATATAAAGAGCTGATACGACTCAACATCAAGAAAACAAACAACCCAATTAAAAAATGGGCAAAGGACCTGAACAAACACTTCTCTGAAGAGGACATACAGAAGGTCCATAGACACATGAAAAAATGCTCAACATCATTAGCCATCAGGGAGTTCAAATAAAAACCACAATGAGATACCACTTTACACCTGTCAGAATAGCCATCATCAACAAGTCAACAAACAACAAGTGCTGGCGAGGATGCAGAGAAACGGGAACCCTACTGCACTGTTGGTGGGAATGCAGACTGGTGCAGCCACTATGGAAAACAGTATGGAATTTCCTCAAAAAATTAAAAATGAACCAGTGATCCCACTACTAGGATTATACCCCAAGAATCTTGAAACACCAATTCAAAAGAACTTATGCACCCCTATGTTCATTGCAGCACGGTTTACAATAGCTAAGTGCTGGAAACAACCTAAGTGCCCATCTGTAGATGAGTGGATCAAAAAACTGATACATTTACACAATGGAATACTATGTAGCAGAAAGAAAGAAGGAACTCCTGCCATTTGCAACAACATGGATGGAACTAGAGAGAATTATGCTTAGTGAAATAAGCCAGGTAAAGAAAGAAAAATACCATATGATATCACCTAATACAGGAAACTAAAGAACAACACAAACAAAGGAACTAAATAGAAGAGCAGAATAGCAGTCAATGGGGGGGATGGGGGAGGGAGAGAAGGGGGATAAGTAAGGGAGGGGTTTAGTCAAGGAACATGTATAAATGACTTATGGATATGGACAACGGGGAGGGATATGATTGCAGGAGAAGGGACGGGCTGGGAGGGGGGAGTAATGGGGGAAAAATAGGACAACTGTAATTGAAAAACCAAAAAAAAAGAAAAAAAAAATTGTTTGACTATTTTCAAGTTTTAATTTTATTCATATAAAAGAGGGACCATGATTTATAATACTTATTATGGTATACAGTATACTTTAGTATATAAAATTATTATTTTCCTTTTTAAGGTATAAATATGCAAAAATTAAAGCTAGAAATTTGGTAAAGATGTACCCTTTACATTAAATAAAAATTATAAATTATTAGGGTGGTTTTGGCTGACCCTATTCCTTTCATCCCTCTTCTGCATCTAGACCCTTAGATATTTACAATCACTGCAAAGAAAGAATACAGCACACTGACTTATTTATTTTAAACATAGTTGTTCAATAGTTTATACTATATATTCATAATTAATATAAAAATTGAAGATCTCTTTCTCTCTGGCTCTGCCACTGTATTTTATTTTGAGATTATTTTCTTGTGGAAAAGTCTCAATTAAAAGTTAAAGGGTAGAATAAAAGGTATGATCATTGTTGTGACCATCCCAATACACTG
The DNA here is from genome assembly GCF_987537825.1 of Furipterus horrens. Classification (NCBI taxonomy): domain Eukaryota; kingdom Metazoa; phylum Chordata; class Mammalia; order Chiroptera; family Furipteridae; genus Furipterus; species Furipterus horrens. Next base: position 130,383,726 of record NW_028327173.1, on the reverse strand, counting down.
ATAAATGTTTCCAATTTATCATACTAGCAGTAATATGTGAGTTCATACATGTCCCTACAGATTCACCTCAAATGGATCTACAATTTTTAATTACTTAATAATTTGATAGGCAATAGTACACACCACATACTTGTTTAATTTATAGTTCTGTAATATCACTAACATAAACACTTTTCAAATTTGATACTATGTTTTCATTTATATGAACATTTATTTCATTCTCTGAACATCTGTCCTTTAAATAGCACTCTTACTCATTTTCATTAATTCTCTAAAGGACATCAATATCAAATTCTAGTCACCAAATGTATCAATAGTCCATATTATTAAATTTATTGAGATTCTATATTAAAAAGTCAGAAAATATCACCCCTAAACCATTTTGCTTTTGTCCATATTTATATTTCCTTCTAGTTTTACATATTGTAGATATATTTATGTGTATATATTTAATACTTTTAATCTATTTTCTCTATTAAATGTTTTACTGCTTTTTAATCACATTACATATAGGAAAAGTTTACCTACCTCTGTGTTCTTATTTCAGTTTCACAACATTGTTTGTTAAATAACTCATCTTCTCATTATACTCTCACATAGCATTCATATAATAAATTCTAATAAACATTTCCGCAATCTTCAATTTAAATATGTATTTTCTTCAACATGAGTAGTGCTAGTATAACTTAGAAAATGAGTAAACATTTTGGTGACTCTAAGGTTGAAATAAAGCAGTCTGAAATTGCTTTCAAGTCAGAGTTATTTTCTAGTGGGAAATAATAGCAAAACTGACCAACTAGGAATAATGATAAACACAATAATTTGGAATATTCGCAAACTCCAGGTGTTGAAATAATTATTTAAGACACTTAACAGAACACAAAATGTTCTAGGATGCTCAACATCATAACTTCAGACATTTTTAAGTCTGAAAATACAAGAAGTATTCTTTGGACTGCATACTTTAGTTATAAAACTCAACTTCTCAACTTGGTTAAAACAGCTAGCTTTTTATTGGTAGATAAGTAAAAAGTACAACGTTTACCAAGGAAAGCAACTAAAACAAACATAATTTACTAAGATCACTTTAAATGTGTTAGCTGGTTGTACTAGTATATATGTGTATTTCTTCTTTAATGATAAATGCTATACTCTTCTTTCATCTATAAATAACAGTGCTATGTATAGTTGTAACACTCTATTCTAAATAAGCAAAAGATCTCTCAGACTAAATGATATCTCCCAATAGAATTACATGGCATATTATGTTGACATGAATTAATTGTTAGGTAAATAGCCTTAAATATGAAATAGTAATCAACAAGCATGCATGAAAATCATTTAAACTTATATGACATGCTTTCCTGAATTAGGTGATTCTAGTTCAGCTGTCTGAAATTAAATTCCCCTACTCTTGAATATGGAAATTAGAATGAATGTTTAATTATAACAACATCAAAGTTTTACAGTAAAACTGTGTTCTTTATTTATTATCTTATACACAGCTTTATCTTTTTGGCAGAAGGTGCAAAACTGGTCTATTTAAATTTTGGGATGTAGAAACCAAAAATGCCAATAACTTCTAAAACAGAAAAATTGAATATTTCAGAGGGGGTTCTGAATTGATGATATTAATTTGGCAGTTATCAGCCTACATATGATATTTACTGTCACTGTAACCAAAAGCAGGTCTGGCTGCCTGCAGCTACAAAAGCCAATACTCAGAGTCAGGCGCTGCTGCAAATTAAGGACAGTGGTTTATTTGCAGGTGCTGGCCATCGGGAAGATGGCGGACTCATGTCTCAAAGACCGCATCTCCAGGAAGATGAGGGCCTCAGGTCACAAAGCCCATCTACACCTCTCAGTGGAGGCAGAGATTTTTAAAAGGAGGGAGAGGGAAAGCAAAACAAAGAGATTAAAGGAAGGGGTTGCAAAATTCTCTATGTGCATACAAGCACAGTCTATTCCAATAATGCAAATGATGGTCAGGAGTGCATGATCCTGGTTTAGTCATCCTGGCTTCACATCATCGTGGCTTCATGTCATCCTGGCTCCACGGCTGAAGATCAGCAAATCTCCTGGAGCTAGGATGCTTGAAGGTCCAGGTCTGTACCTTTTGAAGTTAATTCCTAGGATTCTTATACAAACATGTTGTTCATCTACAAGCTACATATTAGTCAGTCAGCACTACAGAAATAATGTCAAAGGAATGGTGGGATGGGTTACAATTCCCCACCATTACAATTTTCCACTGTTCCATCATGAGATTGAAAGCAGTCCCCAATAAGTGTAAATTAAGAAGAAAAGAGGACTAAGTACTGATTGCTTGGGCACTGCAACATGAAGAGATCCGGAAAAAGAATTGAAGGGAACGAGTGAGTCACAGACATCTGAGAATATGAACTGGCTCTTCTGCTCTGAGACAGGTCAAGTAAGATGACCTAATATTGACTGGTGGGTATAGAAACTTGGAGGTCACTGTTGAACCTGATCAGATTTCTGGTGGAGTGGTGGGGACAAAAGTCTGATTTTAAAGTATGTTTAAGAGACAATTAAAGAAGTAGAGACAAGTATAGACTTGTTGTGTCTCATTTGCCAAGGGAAACAAAGAATGGCTAGTAAGGGAAGAGAAGTGAAGATGCCAGACAGAGTTAATTTTGCTTTAAGACAGTTGAAAATTATAACAATTAATTCTTTAGAAACTTGACAGACAACACACTCCCTTAATCCAATTTAAAGCTCTAATGAAGAAGGGCATTAAAATAATGATGCCCAGGGCTAACTTTAGGAAAATATTTCTGTCTAGAAAACTGTAGATCCTGCCCTGGCTGGTGTGGCTCAGTGGACTGGGCACCAGCCTGAGAACCAAAGGGTCGCCACTTCGATTCCCAGTCAGGATACATGCCTGGGTTGTGGGACAGGTCCCCAGTTGGGGGAGCACAAGAGGCAACCACACATTGATGTTTCTCTCCCTCTCTTTCTTACTCTCCCTCTCTCTAAAAATAAATAAATAAAATCTTTAAAAAAAAGAAAGAAAGAAAGAAAAGAAAGGAAGGAAGGAAAGAAGGAAGGAAGGAAGGAAGGAAGGAAGGAAGGAAGGAAGGAAGGAAGGAAGGAAGGAAGGAAGGAAGGAAGGAAGAAAGAAAACTGTAGATCCCCAATTAGGCCAGTCCTATTTTCAAAGTGGTTAATATTTACACAAATTTTAACTACATAAAAAACTTTTTTAAAACAACAGTCAAATATTCTTTTCACTTTGATAGATGATCCTGGGATAATGGGGAATCTTGTGAGGGACACTATTCCCAGAACCTGTAGAAAAGCAAATCTGTATCATGTGGTGTCTTAGGGAATATAATAGTATGCCTTGTAAACAAATTGGATTTAAGTAACAAATTAAAATTTCTTTGATGTTGATCAGTTGGTCATATGTAGGAAATTTAATTCAATAAAATAGAGCTGTAGGGATGAGTTATTATCACCAATTCAATTTAACGTTAAAATTTTTTATTTATCTGTTTTAGAGAGAGAGAAAAGTAAGGAGGGGAGGAGACAAAGAGAGAGAGACATCGATTTGTTGTTCCACCCATCCATGCACCCACTGGTTGACTCCTGCACCCGCCCCAATTGGGGATCAAACCCACAACGTGGGTGGGCCAGGACAATGCTTGGCCCCAAACAGCTGACTTACCCAGTCAGGGCTCAATCTGATGTTTAAAATGTGCTTTGGAAGTAATGGTTTAAATGTCTGTCTGCAGTATCAGAATTGTATCAGTATCATAATGTATCATGTCATATTGATTAAATAGATTACTATGATCTGATCTTGCTCTAGCTACACCTTTACACCAACTTGTCACTAAGTAGTAGCAAGGTTTCTTAAAACACCTAAAACTTACATCAAAGAGGCTACCTTGCACTGATCATAATGGGTAATTAACTCAAACTCCCATGGTGGGAGCCACAGTGAATTGGTGCAGACCTGTGTTGCACTGAGCCATGGAATATCAAGGTACATCACTGATGCAGAGTCACGTACCATGGGAGGAGCTGCCGTCCACCTTAACTTTCCTGCCCTTCCTCCCCGATGTGCCCAGGAACCACGATATAGTCAGCAAACCAAAAAGCAGAACAGACTGCAACTGCTCTAGTGTTTACTTTGCATTTCTTTGCGAAAAGAAAACACAACTTTGAGGCAATCACTAGCTAATACCAAAATCCAGGTGACATATATAATCAAAATCTCACAGTAAAATTTAGGCTGAACTCAAGCAATACATACCAGTAACAGAGGCATTCAATAACGTACAATGGTAACTTCAGAACTAATTATCATCTGAACTTCACCACGTATTTAGACCTAAGGCATTCCAGAAACCATTGCAAAGATGTATCCACATTTAAACACAAAGGATTGTCCTCAGATAATTTCCAAGTTGTTATGAAAATGTCAACAGAAATTTTAACAATTAACATGAACAAATATCAGCTTTCCTCTTATGAAAAACTTCACGTCTTAAAAAACATAACTGAAATGAAATTTTGCCCCAGTAGTTTTCTTTTTTTTCTTTGAGAATTGCACTTTTCTGATAGCAATATGCAGTTCCACGCAGATCCACCCACTTCCCGCTGCTGTTCAGACTCATGGAGCAGAAGCACCACCAAAAAATACACATACATATTCATAAGCTGTCTGAAGCATTAATTCCACACATGGCAAAGTACACTTGCATCTGTGGTTGGAGCTTCTAATTTTCAAAAGCAAATATAATGTGTCTAAAAATCTTGATGAGTGAGTAAGTCTTTTAAATTCAAGCCTGGAACATTAGGGATCTACATATACATAATTTCAAGAAGCAATAGACGTAAGTTTTCTGACTACCTAACATAATTCTCTTCAAGTCAGAGTGTCACTATATGCATATGATTATTGTCAATGCTAATTTCTCTAATTTAATTTTTATATTTATTTCAGGTTATAAATATTCATAAGCAAAGTCCTCTGGTAGTGTCCCCTTCCACGAGTCTAAACTCAATTCCACTTCCTAGAATGTAATTATATTCTCTCTCACTCTAATTTACGAAATGGCTGAGAAAAATGGCCTGTAATACCTTTTCAAAATAAAGAAAAAAATAGCCTTTTGTTTTTTTTAAGTGTACAATGGTCTGGTTGTTGAAACATTGGCAATAAAATAATCAAATCATCTTCCATATCAGTGATTCCTTTTTATTTTTTGTCTCCTTTCTTTTTTCTTGTCTCCTTTTTTTTCCTATAATAATCTCACCAATAGTTGAGCTGATCTACTTCCTCTGCCTCTGAGTTCTAATTTTGCTTCAGTAGCTATAAATAAGCAGCTCTCCCTTTACCTCTTTCTTGAGTTGGGGTACCTCCATGACATGGCAGCTGTTTATGCCAAGAAAAACCCTGGTTTGCTAATTCAGGACTTTTAAGCACAGAAATTTGCACATGAGTGCTTGACAAATAAAGACTTAAAAGACTGACATCAATCTAAAAGTACATACACAGTTTGCAAGAATTGCTCATTTCTTGGCAAATTTCAACATGACAAAATAATTAAAAGTTGAAAACCTCAATTAAACAAGTAATTGTTTTAACAGTGGTTAAAGACATGACACGTTAATGAAATTATTTTGTAAATTTTGGTGAAAGAAAACAAATTGCTTCTCCAATAATATTTTGAGAAAGATGACAGCTTACTTTGCTTGAATTTTGATTTTTTGCTTATTTGTGTTGATTTTTTTAATGCCAGTGGTTCACAACAGACACCTAAAATTGCTCAGGGTTTCCCAAGGAAAGCCTATTGCCATATTTGGAGTTTTGTTATTTTACAGCACTTATTTATTTCTCTTAAAAAGGCTGCAGTAGCAAGAATTTAAAATGTTTATTAAAGAATCTTGGAAATGAACAGAAAATGTTTAGACACCCAACAATTCCTCTGGCAGCATTGTACTCTCCTAGAGTGTCTTTGCAGGAGGCTATTTAACTACAAATAATTATATCTTCCAGGAACTCCCAATCATTTTCCAGGAGATCCTCATATTTGCAGATTCTGTATTTGCAAATTTACCTACTGGCTAAAATGTAAAACTGTGGTACATTTACACAATGGAATACTATGTAGCAGAAAGAAAGAAGGAACTCCTGCCATTCCCAACAACATGGATGGAACTAGAGAGAATTACGCTTAGTGAAATAAGGCCGGCAAAGAAAGAAAAATACCATATGATATCACCTAATACAGGAAACTAAAGAACAACACAAACAAAAGAACTAAATAGAACAAAAAGCAGAATAGCAGTCAATGGGGGAAGGGGGGAGGGAGAGAAGGGGGATAAGTAAGGGAAGGGTTTAGTCAAGGAACATGTATAAATGACTCATGGACATGGACAACGGGGAGGGATATGATTATGGGAGAGGGGGTGGGCTGGGAGGGGGGAGCAATGGGGGAAAAATGGGACAACTGTAATTGAAAAACCAAAATATTAAATAAATAAATAAATAAATAAAATAAAATGTACTGTAGCCCAAATCAATAGAGGTGGTGCTTTTGGAGTGATTCACAGACATTTTGGGTTCATTCACAGGCATTTCAGGGTCATTCACAGAGGGCCAAAATTACTAAGTCATTCACCATGCACCTCCCCAACTGGTGCTCCGCCTTGTTTCAGTCTCATACTGTAAAAAGTATACTTTTAACATTCTATTAGGTGCCACATGCTTTTTTTGTCCCCCGTTTTGTGCTTATTGGTGATTTTGTTATTTAAAAATGAACCCAAGCAGTGCTGGAGCGCTGTCTAGTGTTTCTGGGTGTAAGAAGGCTGTGATGGGTGTTACAGAGAGATTATGTGGGTGAGATAAACTTCATTCAGACATAAATTACAGTATTACTGACCATGAGTATGTTAAACAAGGTATCCTTCAACAGAAACACACATAAACAAAATTATGTATTGAACATATGACCAAAATGTGACCAGAGGCTCACAGGAACCAACCCTGTGTATTTCTCTAGGAGCAGTGGTTTGGTGTTTGCCAATTCAGTATTCAGAGTGACTGTGTAGAGAGCATAACTACTGCCAACTGCATTTCCAAACAATTTGGTTATGCTCTTCCATTCCTAAGGAGAGACAGCACTGAGTAAAACAGAGCATTCACAGTCATTTAGAATTTTGGCCCTGGCTGGTGTGGCTCCATGGATTGAGTGCCCATGAACCAAAGGATCGCAAGTTCAATTCCCAGTCAGGGCACATGTCTGGGTTGCAGGCCATGTCCCCAGTTGGGGGTGCATGAGAGGAAACCACACAGTGATGTTTCTCTCCCTTTCTCCCTCCCTTCCCCTCTCTCTAAAAATAAATAAATAAAACCTTTAAAAAATAATATAGGGTGGGCAGGGTGGGGGGAAGCAATGGGGGGGGGAGTAGGACAACTGTCATAGGAAAACAAAAAAATTAAAAAGTAATAATAAGAAAAGAAAACTGTGTGCCTAGAATTTGTCCATTTCTACTTAATAAAAATCTACATTTTAGACTTTAAGCTTTATTAGTGTTATTGCTGATTTACAGCAAACAATACAAGACTTAAGTTATATGGATTGGCCATGATGACTCTGGGTTTAAAAATGAATTTATTTTTCTACTGCAATCTAAATTCCTAAAATCACTGCTGTTTTTCCTTTTCAGTATCTTCTTATTCGGAAACACCATGCTGCAGGAAAATATTTGACTTGCTCTGCATATAAACCCCTCCAAAAAATTGTGAACACTACAAACTACATAGAGACAGGTGTCAATTTCACACAGGAGGGAAGAAAACTAGGATTTGTTCTTGCTATTGTCTGTTGTTGCTGAATTTTCTTGAAAACAAAAACATCTTTAGCAATTTTATAAACCTTTCCCTGGCCAGTTAGCACGTGAATATCTGTAGGTTTCAGCCCTCTGTTTCAGTCGCTTAGGGAAACAAGCCAATGGATCGGCATCCCTTTACTTCCCTCTCCACATTTGCTCCCTACTTGATACCAGAATAAGACCACAGCTATCAATCTTCCCAATTAAAAAAAAAAATTACTATGAAGATTTAAACTTAAAACATTGTTTTAAGACAATGCAATAAATACTTTTTTGTATAATACTTTTGTCTTTTTAATTGTCAGAACCTGTAACAATCAGCCAATCAATCTTTGTTTCCAGAGAAAGAGAACCCAAGTGTGTGTGTGTGTGTGTGTGTGTGTGTGTCTCACACGCCTGTGAAAGCTGACAAATTCAAACTTATAGGACAGTTAGGCAAGCTGGAAACTCAAGAATGAGTAGATGCTAAAGTCTTGAGGAAAAATTTCTTCTCAGTTTTTGTTCTTAAGGCCTTCAACTGATTGGATGGAAGTTACCCACATTATCACTTAAAGTCAGCTAATTGTAGATGTAAACCAAAATTCAAAATGCCTTCACAACACTCAGATTAATGTTTAACCAACAATGAGATACTACAGCCTAGCCAAGGTAGCACATATACCTAACCATTACAGTACCTTAAACCTAAAGTTGCCCCCAGTAAACACCAATATGCAACAGGAAATCATAACAAACTGAGGCAACAGTTCTGGGTTTAAATCTCAGCTGTTTCCTAAACAGTGTGGTTTTAAGAGTTATTTTTCTTCTCTGCATCTCAATATGCTTACTGGAAGGAAGGAAGGAAGGAAGGAAGGACTGAAGGAAGGAAGGAAGGAAGGAAGAGACGGAAGAAGGAAGGAAGGAAGGGAGGAAGGGAGGGAGGAAGGAAGGAAGGAAGGAAGGAAGGGAGGGAGGGAGGGAAAAGAAAGGCATATTAACATTTACCTTCTGGTGGTACTGTATGGATTTGATGAAGAGTTTTGGGCAGTCAACGGTAGTACTGTTATTACAGTCTATGTCTTGTAATACTGTATTATCAAACACTAATTCCTGGCATGTTATGATTGTTTCATAAATGTATAAAGAAGAAAGAGAAAGAAAGAAAGGAAAAAGAAAGAAAGAAAGAAAGAAAAATGGAAGGATGGGAAAAATAAATGAATAAATAATAAAATGAAGGAAAGAATGTCCAAGTTCACTTCAGGAAAGAACTCAAAGCCACTGTACTTGAGTCTACAGGAAAAAAAGAAATGAGAATTAAAAAAAAAAAAGAACAGTCCCTGCTCTCAAGCAATTTATACCTGACAAGAAGTAAATAAGACCAGATGCAAATAACCATAATACAGACATATTAAATAGAGATACAGAAGTGAATATACCTATACATAAAGCAATTTCAGAATTCTGGTATAAGTTCAAACAAAAGGCACATTCTGAGACTATGAAGGGTCAAAACCAAACACATGGTATATGAGCCATTCAAAGATACCACAGTAGAATGATCTAAATATGGTTGTGTAGACCTGAATTAGCTTACAAATTAATTGATAAGAATTGAATGTTGATAAATTTAAAACAAGGAAACAAACCAACATCTTTATAATGACACCACTGAAATGGAATACGTGAAGGAGAACTGTAATTCAGTCAGTTAGGCTGATGGATAAGAGATCAGAACCTGAAGATCCTTTCACGTTTGTATCAAATTATCCTAGGAAAATTACCTTATCAGGTGACCCAATAAGGTAATGAGGTTTTCCCATAACCTAGATGGAATATCCTTCAAGACCAAACAATTCTTTACATGTCGATTCTGGGCCAATTTAGCAACTTTCCAGTTACTGATTCTATTTCACAAGTTATCTTGCTTTGGAGAGGTAATGCCCTCCACTAGGCATTCTCGTTCATAGGGATATTCTGCATGAGTTTTATTAGTAGAGGTTTGTCTTCTAGGAAATGCAGCAACTCTGGTTAGAAGAAAAAAATACAATTTTTGGAGTTTAAAATTTGAGAACCACAAATTGCAACTCAATGAAACAGTCACACAGTAGGCCAGCTTGCCAGGCCATGCCTGACTGCCCTCTCTCTACTCCTGTTGAAGGTTAAAGGACCCAGGGACTTCAGAAAAAAAAAGACAGAGGGTAAGAAGTACTCTAATGAGCAGAAATGGTGAGTAGATGATTTCAGATGGAGAGAAAAAAACATAGCTAAGGTTCAAAAATGGGAAAACACAATGAACATATTGATCAGAATATATAGTCCAAGTTTGATGTTCATACCTAGGGAGATTGAACAAGGAGACTGTAAAGGTAAACTGCCATTTGGAGCACTTTGAGTGAACAGATTGGAAAAAAATTCTTTTTTTATTTTACTGGCAATGGGAAGCCACCAAGTTTTGATTTTTTTTTTTTTTTTTGAGTTGGTGATTATCCAAATTGTAACTGTATATTAGCATAGTTAACTTGTTAAAAGATAGTAGATATCATTGAGTAGGGCATGACCAGTCCATGAAGTTCATTACAAGTCTATATAGTAGGAGGTTGCTGGAATAAAAACAAAGGATGTGAAGGTGAGGCCCTAAAGACAGGGCAATCACTGGGATTCACTGAGCATCTGACTGGGTGTGGAAGGTGAGGAGCCAGGAAAGGCTGAGGTGTACTCTAAGGTTAGCAGCTCAGAGTACAATAGTGCCACTAAGGGAAATACACATGCCAAGGCGACAGTAAATACAGCAGTCCCTCTCTATACCGTGGTTCACTTATAGCGGCCTCACTGTATTGTGGGATTTTTAAAAATATTAAATTATTTATCGCGGATTTTTTGCTCTATCTCAGGATTTTGCGGTACTGTATACATATGTTGTTAAAGTTACGTAGGTTTAAGAGTGTAGAATATGTTTAAGAAGATAAGTAGTGTTTATAAAAGTGTGGAAAAGGTTAATCAGGGAGTGGGAAATGTTAATAAGGGACTGGGAACGGTTCATAAAAGTGTGTGGGAAGGGTTTCTAAAGCCTTAAAATATATGTAAATAGTAAAATAAATGTAAGGTTTCTACTTCACGGATTTTCACCTATTGCGTGGGTTCTAGAATGTAATACCTGCAATAAGTGAGGGAATACTGTATAAGGCAACAGGCAAGATAAAGACATTGGGTTAAGACATTCTGAATTTTGCCTTAAAAATGAACCCAGATGCAGATGTTAAAGTGAGATTAAGATCAAGTAGTATTCCATTGTGTAAATGTATCAAAGTTTTATTCACTCATCTACCGATGGACACTTGGGATGCTTCCAAATCTTAGCTATTATAAATAACACTGAAATCAACATAGGCATGTATATATTCTTTCAAAGTAGTGTTTAGGGTTTCTTCAGATAAATTCCCAGAAGTTGGACCACTGGATCATAAGGCAGTTCCATTTTTAGTTTTCTGAGGTAATTCCATACTGTTTTCCATAGTGGCTGCACCAGTCTGCATTCCCACCAACAGTGCAGTAGGGTTCCCATTTCTCCACATCCTCGCCAGCACTTGTTGCTTGTTGATTTGTTGATGATGGCCATTCTGACTGGTGTGAGGTGATATCCCTTTGCAATAGCATGCATCTGCCTGGAGAGCATTATGCTAAGTGAAATAAGGAAGTTGGAGAAAGACAAGTACCATATGATTTCACTTATATGTGGTAACTAATAAGCAAAATGAACTAACAAGCAAAACGAAGGTAGAGAGCAGGCTGACAGCTGCTGTCATAGGGGGTTGAGGGTTGGAGGTCTGTGTGAGAGAGTAGAGGGATTGAGAAAAAAAAAAAGAGAAAAAAAACTCAGGGACACAGACAACAGTGTGGTGATTGGCAGGAGTGGGGGAGGGTAGAAGAGTATGGGAGGATAAATGGTGATGGATAGAAACTTGACTTGGGGTGTTGAACTCCCAGTACAGTGTACAGATGATGTATTATGGAATTGTACACCTGCAACCTGTATAATTTTGTTAACCAATGTCCCCCCAATAAAGCCAATAAAAAGAAAAAATGAAGAGATTCAAATTGTTCATGTAAAATGATGTTCAAAATTTATAGAAGAAGGTAAAAAAAAAAAAAAAAGCTAATGTGAACACACATACAAGTATTAAGGAGAAAAAAGGAACATCAAAATATACTAATTATTTCTGGAAGTTTCCATAAGAAAAAAGTTTTGAGGTGTATTTTCAAAAAATTATAATCTAAAGGTAGAACCAAAATAAAATGAGTGCCTTTTCAGTGGTATGACAGAACATGGAGGAAAAGCTGACAGTAAATATTTATTAAGCAACTGTACTTAATATTATATTTATATCTAGTGGGGATTGTTTTTCTGAGTGAAAATAAGATAACATCTATTTATCTATAATGATACTGTTCTCTTACTTTTAACGTAAGCTGAATATCAATTTTTCCACTGATCGCTTCCATTTTATACCCACATTCTGCAAGTTGAATAATTTAATAAGGCACATAATGAATGCCTACCAATATATAATGTGTAAATTATTGTTAATAAAGATACTACTTCATCTGTTAACTTTTAATTAAAAACATTAGCAAGGTATCAATGAAGAATTTCATTATAAATCATGGGGAAACTGACTCACAAGTTTTTAAGGACTAATAAATGTCAGAAATGCAATGTTTTTTATTTCACACTTTAAGCAATCTATAATACAATATATTTATCACTTATTTAAAAAAATAAATAAAAATAAAAGTCATGTTTGTTTATGACTGAGAGAGCTCACACTCCTCAGGTGATAACACAGGCACACTAATATCACAATAGGACATGTGTGATGGATGGTTTTCTGTGTCAACCTGGCTAAACTACAGTACCCAGTTATTTAACCAAGCACTAATATAAATGTTGCAGGAAACGTGTTTTGTAGATGTGAATAATACCTACAATCAGTTGACTTTAGGTAAGGAGATCATTCTCAGTAACCTGGAACCTCATGCAATGAGTCAAAAGGCTGAAAGAGCAAAATGGAGGTTTCCCTGAGGAGGATGAGATTCTGCCTAGAAAGTAAAGTATCAGTTCCTGCCGGGAAGTTTTCAGCCTTACAATCTGCCCTACGGATTTCAGACTCTCCAGTCCCTACAATTGCATAAGCCAATTCTTTGAAAAAAACTTTACACACACACACACACACACCCCTACTGGTTCTGCATTTATGGGAAAAACCAGCTAACACTGCATGATAAATGCCACAGGAGCATGAGCACACAAGGTAAACAACCTGTGGAGTTAGGGCAGGTTCCACAGAGGCAACATGACTGTGCTGAGTCTTGAAGCTACTGCCCTGGGCAGGGAAGGGAGCAAGGGAAGGGGTTGGGCTATAAGCCAGGTAGAGGAACACAACTGTACAGGGCTTACATGAGTAAACTGTCCAAAACAAAGTTCTCCAGCTAATAATCTAGGACTTTTGGTCCTTTCTTAACAGCTGACTCTGAGACAGCCTTCTGTATGCTGTCTACCCCATAAACATGTCAATGCCTCCCCTTTCCAGAACCTTCTCTCACTCAACAAGGCAATATTTAGAAAACAAGAACACCAGACTCTCAGCCATAACTTACCAGTACCTATCCACATGCTTCTTTCTGTTACCTTCTCCATACATAATCCCAACTGAGAAAATGCATCCTTATTTTTAAGAGTTACTATAGCAACAAAGTGAACAGTTAAAAAGCAATGAACTTAATCAATGCAAGTCATTGTTGAAAAGATTATCTCATGAGACAAATCTCTCACTCCTAAGATTATTGCTATTTATCCGAAGTGTTTCTGAAAAGCTAAGAATCACTGACTGAGGCATTCAGATCAATGAGATGGTTTTTTTTCTTCTTTCTTGCAATGAGCTAAAGCTCCTAGTAGACCTAAGCTACACTTTTAATCATGACATTAATCGATAACAATTACACCCAAGAGAATGCCAACACAGGTTTTCCAGGAAATCTCACAGGGCTTAAGTGCTATACTTGTAGAAGTAGTCAATACAGTGTGTTGTAAAACAGAACTCAGGTTGGTTTCTTCCTATTTCCCCAGGGAAGAATTTTGGTGCTCTAGACCCAGAAATGTTAGCACACTGCTTCTTAAACATTAATGTGCTCGAGAATCACCTGGGGACCTTATTAAAATGCAGATTCTGATTCAACTGGTTTGGGGTGTGGCCTGAGATCTACATTTCCACAAGCTCCCAGGTCATGCCCACTCTGCTGGCCAGCAGACCACACCTGAAGTAGCAAGATGTCATAATACGTTACTGATGTCAGGGGAAAGCAAAAGGCATGTACTTTGGCAGAGGGATACCAACAAAAGACAGATTCTACTTCTAGATCTTCTACCTCAAACAAACTAGCTGGCTTAGAAAATGACTGAGAAAAATGCGAATACTAAACCTACCTTGAAGAGTAGCAGTTTCCAGATGTATTCCAAGGAACCTTATCTGAGACATTAATTGGTATAGGTATTGCCATAAGAATAAGATGTTAACAGAGCATCAATGATCACATACTGAGTTAAGTAATAATAATGGCAAACATTTGTTAAGCACTTACTAGGTTCCAGGCATTCATCAAAATAATTAATATGGAATAACTCATTTAATCTTCACAGCACCTCTTTGAGGCAGAAACTATATTATCACCATTTTAGAGATATGGAAAAGGAAGCAAGGAGAGGTTAAGTAATTTGCCCAAGGTCACAACATTGATCTCTGAAACATGAGCCTCTTCAGTGTGGATGGGAAGTGTGAATCACCACGCCAGTGATATAAGTACTTGTAAGTTGCCAACGAAGGGGAATATGCAATGGAGTGAAGAAAGAAAAACTCATAAGTTAGGGCAAGAGATCAAATGTAAACAAGCTGGAGAAGAGAAAAATTAGACAATGAAAGCCAAGATTGGAGGGCAAACAGATTTGGAAAGTGTGGCGATGAGGGAAACGCCATCCATCCAGACGTACACGCAACAGTCCTGGCAAGTGAGCTCCTGGGAGAGGAGAGTGAGTGGTCAGGCTGCCCAGCTCACCAACCATGGGAGGACATGAACAGTCTACTTCCCCCAAATGTAGGAAAATGCACTGAAAAACACCAGCATCATGTTTATTCTTATACTAATTACCTAATTTACAGATTATCTGGGCGCCCTACTGGTCTCTTTCTTCTTCCTACAGGATTGTTTGAGACATTTTGCTTCTAATTAACAACTTCCAGAGAGTGAATAGGGAGAAGACAAATCAGATTGTGGTTTTTGTTTGTTTGTTGTATTGTTTTTGCTCTTATTCAGGGACCCAGCAATAGTGTTGGGAGAGGAAGGTTAGAGTGTGAAACTCACGATGAAAATACTTTCTTATTAATCCTACATTTCAATGAACCCTCTTTGTCTGCTTTTCATGTTACTGGAGGAAGAAATATGCTGAGTGGATAAGAAAATATGACCCAGCATGGGTAAGAAAATAGCCAGCACATGAAAACAATATACTTCAGGTCAGGCAGAACTATAAACACAGCAGTTGTCTGGTGAGATGAACCCTGGAAAACAGCTCAGGCTGTTCAGACAAACATTAAAACAAAAACTGACCTCAGGAACTTGCCATGCAATCTATATGCAGAGATGCTCATGGAAAATCTAGCACTGGCTTAAGGAAAAGAAAAACCGTAACTGGAGACAAGGAACCACCTTCGAAGATCCTGAAATAACCTGTGGTGTAAATGTATTTACAAATACCAAAATGAAGGTCCTTTTTCCAAAGGAAACAAGAAGTCCTTAGGCCTCCAGGACTGAAGCGCGTCATAACAACACACTTATTCTTCGCTGTCACCTCACTTCCACGAAGCACGGTTGTCTGTTATTTACTGGCACCTCCACTTGTAGTGTGCTAGGGTGAAGCAATCTAATTTTGTTATGCTAGTCCTTCAACCTCCATTTACAAACTTTTCAAATATCTTAATTTTATCTAAATGTTTTCCATCAGCATGTTCCTTTCTACAAGAATCACTCATTGTTCCAAGACACAAATCATATCCCTTTGAATGCCAGATGAAAACATTTTAGGCCAATTTATGACTGTATTTCAATCGACATGCATACAGATGTAAAACAGCTTCAATGTTATTTTAAAATACACTTTCAATATTTCTCATTGTGTTGACATTATCAAGGCACTTAAGAAAATGCTCCCAGGTGGCAGGCACCTGCTCCAGCTTTGAAACACCAACCTTGAAACCTACAGTCAAGCACCAAAAGAGGCAAAGGAGACAAACTATATATTTCAGCACCTAGCATTTCTGGCAGCTCATTGGAAGTGGTTAGTGCCAGCTGGGCATTTTGCCATTTCCTCAAGGCAAAATTAAAGTGGAAGATGCAAGGGTTTTATTGTAATTTTCCACCACATATTTATATCATTATGGGTTTTGTGCCACTCTAGTCCCCACACTGTCTCACTGAATATATTCTTATTATGTCACTGAAATTTGAAGCAAATATAGGACGAGACAATAAAAACAAGTAAGCACTGTGTACAGTACACAACTGCTGCAGACCACACCACGCTGTCAGAATGGGCTACCTATCATAATTTGCAGGGCCCCGTGCAAGAGAAAAATGTGGGGCCCCTGCTCAAGAGGCAGAGGAAAAGTCCCATTAGAGGTACTAAAATACTAAGATTTCTCCTTTCTTCCACAGTTTCTCTCTCAACCTGCCCTGGTGTTGTTTATTGCTATTCAATGTCGTGATTCCTCGCACAGGGATACCCGTACGGTGAGTGCTGACCTTCCAGGGACCCCACCCCCCACCCCGACACATGCACGCAAACTGCCCACATACTGGGCATTGATTTCCCCCTCCCTCCAGCCACACATAACTAGGGGAGGGAGTGTCAAGTCAGGCACCTCCTCCGACCCACAGGCCCACCACCCAGCTCACAGACCACCAGGAGCACTGCAATCTCTATGCAAAGATGCGATAAGTCGGGTACCTAGATGGGGGTAGGTGAGAGTTCCGTCCTACTGAGGCATTGCTGTGGCCCTATGGGATGGGGACGGGCACACTGACATCTTGCCCTGAAACATCCCCAGTTCTTGCTCCAGACCCCGACACTCTCCTGCCAGGGGCTGCAGGCGGCATTAGTTGCAGGGCAGGAGCAGGGAGGAAGAGGCCTGGTCCCTCAGGTCCTAGGAGGTGGGGGAGCAAGCAGTGAAGAGCAGAAGAGAAGCCATCCCAAGGAGGCGGCCACCTGAGCCAAGGCTTCCAGTTCCAGAGTAGGCGCCGTTATCCCACAAAACACAAATTCAAACATAAAACTGAGGATTTCAGGACAGCAGAGTCAGGGCATTAAACTCCAAATGAATGCTCTGGTCAAAGCCTATGAAGCAAACCCTGGATTCATATAAAAAGCCAAGACCTGTGCTCACTTCTGAAGCATATAAACTACAATTGGACAACAGAGCCACTACCATGACCATTGCACAAAGACCACACACAAATTCGTTATGTGTTCCATATTTTTATTTTGTAGAACTAAATACAAATAGATATTTACAAACACAAATGAGTAGACATTAAACTGGAGAAATCTTAGTAGAGCTAGGGAAAGGTGAATGGTATCAATGTAGTATCCTAGTTGTGATACTACACTATAGTTTTGCAAAACATTACCACTGGGAGAACAGGTAAACTACTCAAGCAATTTCTCTGTATTACTTCTTACAACTGTATAATTACAGTCATACCTCAGTATTCATCGGCTTCAGAACTCGTCAAACCCTGTAATTGTCGCATTTTGATAAGAAAAAAATGTTTCAGCACTGGGCATTTGCTAGGGACTCATCGCACTTGCTAGAACTTGTGTGAGTCAAGATGCCGCCCCATAAGAGAAAATGCTTCAGCACTCCTCACTTGCTCAGTATTTGTCAGTTTCATCACTTGTTAGGAGCTCCAGAACAAATTAATGATGAGTACCAAGGGACCACTGTACTTCAATTAAAAAAAAAAAAAATCCAAGGTCTACTAAATGGACGAAATACAGCATAGAGACAATCATTACCAAAACTACCTATACCTGGATATATTCAGAATATTAAATTGACTGTAACTTGGCTTTGATATGATGTAAAGAAGCAATCCTTCAAATAACTAGCCTGAATACAAAATCTGCAATTAGCATGTTAACTACACAGTATACTATCAGGAAGAATGTGTTCAGCTATATTTCTTGTTGAAACTTCTCTTATCTACTTAAAACAAAACAAAAACGCACAATCTAGGAACTACAAAAGTACTCTAGAGACCCAACTGGAAGCATGCTTTTATTGCCAAAAGGGAGAGAAGTATATGTGAATAGCACAAAATCAATTTTAAAATACTATGTTCTTGAACCTAAAAGTTATCTATGCATCATTTACAACTGAAATTACATATCTGATGTGAGTATAGTTACTTAATTTGTGTTTACAAAAGATAAAACATCTTGCCTGTCAGATGCTGAAATATCACAGTAGAATAGGGAAAATCTGAAATCTCCAGGCTGAATTCCCAACTAATCGGGGCAGATGAGAAGTTTACGTTCTTTTTAGAACTGTGTGTGAGAACAAATGCCCAAAGGGGATCAATCTTGTGACAGTCTAAGGGAAAGGGTGCAACCAGTTCTGTCAGGCCTCAGAGGCAGGGACTGCTCAAAGGGCACCTAATTCTTCCCAGACTGGATTAAGGAAGGTAAGAGAAAAGACACCCTTTCACCAAAGAACCCACTGTACTGAAAGTCCTTGATCGACTTTAGCAATTTTATCAACCATGGCAGCCTGCTCTCACTCTGATGTCTCAAGTGCTTGGCACCAATTCAATAAAATTATGCATCCAATTATTATTTCTTGCTGTCAGTCAATGCTCTTAGGCAAGATAAACCCACCTTTGCTTCCAGCTAGGACTTCGCAGAGACCTGAAGAACTAATTAAACAAACAAAGAAGTTTGGGATCCAAATTAATTTTGCCACCGCTAGCTCTGTACCTCTGGGTAAAACACCAAGCTGTTCATCAGTAAAAATGAAATTTGAATTTCAAAGATGAATGAATATTCATTCACTTTGGGTAATTACATACTAAGGCATTCAAAAAATATTTGTTGAATGAAAGACTGAATTAATGAATGGATATGTACAGACTTCTCTCCAACCTGGCTTTTTTCTCTTCACTCCCTAAATTCCCTTTCAGGTTCATTTTAGAGTTAAAATATCAAAGCAGAAGGGGAGGAACAACAAATTAAATAGCACTCTGCTCACAACCTCACTTGACTATACGGTGCTGCCCCACTACATAATTAATCTCTGTCAGCACCAGTCAGATGTGGACACGCCAAGAACTCTATGTCAGGATTTGCCAGGTGTGGCAAATTACCGAGCATTCATCTAGCCAAACTTGAGCCTGGACGTCTAACAGAAAGCACTTAAGAACCTCCTGAGGCCGAAGAGCAGCGTTGGCTGCCTATCAATGTCTCCACGCTCGTGGTGCCCTAGTTTCGTTTTGGCAGGCTCAAGTTCCAACAGATTCCTAGGCTCCTGACTGTGCCAGTGCACTAGGGAACTGGACTTCCCCCTCCCAGCTCGGGCCTTCAAGTTCTGAACAGCTCAACTCTGCATGTGCCTGAACCACAGTCCGCACACCTGCTTTCAATACACTTTCTCAAAGGTATATTCAAAGTCCTCTCCACTTGGCATAGGCTCGGGTCCCAGGTTGGCCGCGTTCCTGTCTCAGTGATTCTCTGCTGCCTCCATTCCTGGCACCAAAATAAATGCAGCTTTGTATCTACTCACCACAAAAACTTTGACTCTGTTCTATTCTCTCGTTAATTCCCTAGCACTCAAAACTAAGCTAATTATATTTTATGAAATTTAACTACATGCAAAAATTGTCATGACTAAGCAAGAGACAGGTAAGAGCCAACTTGAATTTTGCCACTATATGAATACAATAAAGGATAGCTTACTACTTAAATAAATACCAACCTAAAAGAAAATGAAAAATGTGTGGTTTAACAAAGATGAACAACGCAACGTGTTTTGTGTTCTCAAAAAATAGTTTTCTGTAATGTGCCATTCAAATCAATCACAGCCCCAATCTCCCTGCTCTTCTTCCAAGCTCTATTTGAGAAGTTGCTCACTACCTTTAAAGCTAAAAATCTACTTTAAAAAGTGCATCAAATGACCTTTTAATCATCAAAGAAAAATGAGCACAGTTGAGTACAAACTACTATAACATTAAATAATTCATCATAACATGGCAAACTACCATTAGAAATATCTAAATTATTTAAGATAAATCAAATATATGATAACTAGCTATGTCTTTTCTTTCTAATCCACTAGTACATCACAGATAACATGAACACCATACAGTCTCATGATTATATCCTTCCAACATATTCTCACCTCTCCATCCCAGATATTCACTTCCAAAAATCCCTAGAGGGAAATTGTTGAAAGCAAGAAGTTAAACATGACAATGAAAGAAACAACCCAAGTGCAAAATACAAGCATTTGGCACAAGCTCAAGTCTGAATAGGAAAAGAGAAAACAGAATATGGGGGAGAAATGTATTGATAACAATTGAACCATTAATCCAAGTGGTACCTAATTAGAGAGCCTGGGACAATTTACAGACCAATGCAATGGAACATTCACTAAGAATTCAGCCTAATGCATCATGTAATATCTGTCTGTCTGGGTAGTAGAACATGTCTCCTTGTCTCAGGGTTCTTTCAAGGAGACCATTAAGAATGTATGTCCTTAGAAGTCTTTAAGTATAATCACAGTCCACTAAACACTTCTAACTGTGCTTCTCAGCACAACTCCAGGCCTCATTTCTATTTCCAGGTAAACTACACAAATTATAGTAGCTCTATGACCAATATAAATACAGTGCCTATTTTCTACATATTGATTAAATACTCACTTCTTCATTAAATTAAATAGATATATACCTTCAATGTAGGTATAAGCAAAGGAAACACTTTAATGAATGGAACACAGTCATGTCAGTTGTTAATCAAAACGGTTAGGAACTTTCTGACGGCAGGTTATAGAAACCAGCACAGAGAGAAGGCTGGCTCCCTAAGCCACCACCACTACCTAATGACAGAACTAGCCATGTGCCACATGTTCAGGAATAACAACAGAAACATGATAGTATGGATTTGTTTTTCATTATTTTTAAACAAGTGTTGCTATAACTTTAATCTATGGTTATACAATTTATGATAACATAATTAATAGAAAAAGTGTTACCAATGGCTATTATAAATAACGCTGCTATGTACACAGGGTAGCACAGGTTCTTTTGAATTGTTGTTTCGCGATTCTTAGGGTATAATCCCAGCAAAGGGATCGCTGGATCAAAAGGCAGTTCCATTTTTAGTTTTTTGAGGAAATTCCATACTGTTTTCCACAGTGACTGCACCAGTCTGCATTCCCACCAACAGAGCACTGGGATTCCCATTTCTCTACATCGTCGCCAGCACTTGTTGTTTGTTGATTTATTAATGATGGCCATTCTGACCTGTGTGCTGTGGTATCTCATTGCAGTTTTAATTTGCATCTCTGATGACAAGTGATGTTGAGCATCCTTTCATATATCTATGGACCCTCTGTATGTCCTCTTTGGAGAAGCATCTGTTCAGGTCCTTTGCCCATTTTTTGGTTGGATTGTTTGTTTTCCTGGTGTGGAATTCTTTATATATTTTAGAGATCAAACTCTTGTCCAAGGTGTCATTGGCAAATATGTTTTCCCCTATGATTGGTTCCCTTCCATTTTGCTGATGTTCCCTTTAGCTGTGAAGAAGCTTTTTAATTTGATGTAGTACCATTTGTTTATTCTTTCCTTTATATCCCTAGCCCTATGCCTACGTGTCCATAAGAAAATGAGGGGATCAAAAAACTGGTACATTTACACAATGGAATACTATGCAGTAGAAAGAAAGAAAGGAAGGAAGGAAGGAAGGAAGGAAGGAAGGAAGGAAGGAAGGAAGGAAAAAGAAGGAAAGAAAGAAGAAAGAAAGAAAGAAAGAAAGAAAGAAAGAAAGGAAGGAAGGAAGGAAGGAAGGAAGGAAGGAAGGAAGGAAGGAAGAAAGAAAGAAAGAAAGAAAGAAAGAAAGAAAGAAAGAAAGAAAGAAAGAAAGAAAGAAAGAAAGAAAGAAAGGAAGGAAGGAAGGAAGGAAGGAAGAAAGAAAGAGAAAGAAAGAAGGATCCTACCCTTCATAACAGCATGGATGGAACTGGAGAGTATTGTACTAAGTGAAATAAGCCAGGCAGTGAAAGACAAATACCATATGATCTCACCTATAAGTGGAACCGAATGAACAAAACAAACAAATGAGCAAAATAGAACCGGTGACATGGAAATAAGGAACAAACTGACAGTGACCAGAGGGGAGTGGGCAGTGGGGAAACAAGGGAAAGAAGTGGAAGAGTCTAGTCAAGGAACAAGTATAAAGGACCCATGGACATGAACAACAGGGTGGGGATTGACTGGGAGCAGGGGGATGGACAGGGCAGGGGAGAGCAATGGGGGAAGAATCGGGACAACTATAACTGAACAACAATAATTTTTTTTAAATGAAAAAAAGGGTACTCATAAACAGAATTAAATAATCTAAGAAGTTATTTGTATTTTAAGTTCTCATCATTCACTGTCCAAAATATGAAGTTTTTGCAGTTATCTGCTACCCTTATGTGCTAGGTAATTTCTTTTTCTATTAAATATATACCTTTCACTACATCATTGATAATCTTCAAAAGTTCATATTAACTCTGACGTTGCCCTTGTGTGAAGATGCTGGTTTAGGACATCTTTGGCTTTCCTGACAATTTAATATTTCAAGGAAGCATACATGTCATCGCTATAAACTGCATGACTGTGTTGCCCAAAATTCATGTTAAGATGTGAATCCCCAAAGTAAAGGGATTAGGAGACGAGATCTTTGGGAGGTAATTAGCTCATGAGGGTGGAGTCCTCATGTTGAGATGGGTGCGCTTACAGGAAGCCCCATAAGGACACAGCAAAAACATGGCTATTTAAAAACCAGGAAGAGGGCTCTCACCATACACCATATCTGCTGGCATCTGTCCTTGATCTTCCCATCCTCAAGAACTGTGAGAAATAAATGTTTGTTGTTTAATCCAGACAGTCTATGGTAATTTGTTACAGCAGCCTGAATTGACTATGACAACTGTCATCCAGGATAGTATGCCCTCAATAAAGTATATAATTTATTCCATGCAACCCTACGGTTACTAAAAATGGTCTCCACATGTTGAAATGTTCCCAAATTCCTGGAAGTTCAAGAGATCATGTCTTCTTTGTTGCTGCCTACAGTATAAATAAACTACCAGTGACCTATAAGAATTTAAAAACGATTTATTATAACTACATTTAGATTTAAAAAACTTACTAAGGTCTGAAGGTTTGCAACTAATTTTTTAACTAAAGTAAAAGTTCTTCACAAGAACTATGGATTGAGCTGCATCTAAATTAAAATGAAGACATGCTCTGAGTAAGCAGAAGTCCAGGGGTGAATAAACATATTTAGTCTTTTAATAATGCCTTCTCTCAACCAAGCCAAAGCACAAATATGAGTGGCAAATTAACACATGTCAATTTTTGAAAAGATTAAATTTTAAAAATTATCTACAGTGAAAGGGCCCCTATTTCTCTGGGGAGGTCTCTCTGAATTCAGATTTTCACTAAGTCATATTACAAAGAAAAAGGATAAGTATAGTAAGTTGCAGGAAGGGAGGTATTGGTTTTATTTAAGAAACATACCATTTACTATAATCTGGGCATTATTTTAAATAGTAAATTGTTTTACAAATATTAACTCAACAAATCCTCATAACAATTACATAATTAGGTACCATTACAGAAGTCCCATTTTAGAGATAAAAATGTACGGAACAAAGAGAACAACCTTCCCGAGACCAGGAGGCTAGTAAACTGCTTGGGACAAGATTTGAACCCTGGCAGTAAGACTACATAGTCCATGTTTTTAATAACTGCATCATTCTGTCTTTCCTGGCCCCGACTTCCCATAATTCTTCGCATAAACTCCACCAAAAATCCAGTCAAAAAAAGAAAACAACTTTATTACAGAAAAAAATTAAATCTTATAGCTTTGAAGGTTTTTCCTCCTCAGTTAAGGGTGACATAAACTATTTTTCACTGAAGAAAAAAATGACTTCCAAACACAAAATTACAAAAACAGCAGGGAAGAAAATGTTATTTTCAAGTCTCTAGGAGGTGATCATAAACAATGAAGAGAGAAAAACAAATTAAAGTTTAAAAAAATGGCATTTGACAGTATCCCTCTACCTCACTGCCTGTAACAATCTGACTGCACTGTGCACGGAGGCTGCGCAAAGCACTCGACAGTGTGAAAATGAAAGATGACCACACTCAAAAAGAAAAGAGAAGCATATTGTGAGCAAGTGTAAATGCACAGTAAGGTCTGAATATTGTGGAAATAAGCCCAGCCTGCTTCTAAATTCATGAGTTTAGCTGAGATGGCACAACAGATGACAAACAACAACAAACAGAAACACCATGCCGCGCAATTCTCTCCAATATTGGGGATAAGTATCCACAGAAGCTTATTTGATTTGATGCTAATTTACTTTCTTGTTTGAACTTTCTAAATATTTGTGATCTATTAAACATTCATGTATTATGTTCTTGTACCTTGAGGGTTTTGTTCTGCAAGGAATTAATTTATATGTACCTGTTCAAAATAGCACACTTCCCTCAAAATAACAGCAAAGGGTTTTATTCAAAAGCTTAATATCAATTAACTGGTCAACATATGGAACTGGAGGTGAATTCAATTTCTTGGAATTTAAAATGTCAAAATGCTGAAATAAATATTTGATTTGAAATGCTTCATTTTTTTCAAAACCAAACATTTATCTCTTCTCTAATACAATTATTTTTGTTCACTTTTAGTACAAGGAAAACCCAATAGTAGGCTTTTTCTCCCTTTTCTTACAGTACCAGAAAAAAAAAATCTACCAAAAATTGGTTTATTAAGTCTACTACTTCTGGATATAAGAATCTGCTTAATTCTTGTGTGAAGTTTCACAAAGAATATCAATTTACTCAAAGAAAATAAGTAACAACAATGTTAAGTAGTAATTATTTATAACAATGTGGTAATAATTTATTAGCTCAAATCTAACAATTACTTTCAGAAAATATGATTAAGCAAATTCTACTGACATTATGAAACTCTAAGAAATATTCTACTAAAAAAGGGGGGCAGATACACTACATTTTTCAAAAGTCAGTGTCATAAAACACAAAGTCTATGGAAATGTTCATTAAAGGAGCGTAAAGAGACATAACCACCAAATGCAATACCTGACCACTGGCTGGATCCTGCACTGGAGGGGAAATGCTCCAATGGAAGAGATTGGCTCGGTTGATAAAACTGTAGTTTGAATGATAGGTTACACTATTTTACCAGTGATAAATTTAGTTTGGTTAATAATTATACTATAGTTCAATAAAAGAATAAACTAAGAAAATATACACTGAAGTAGCTGGATCCATGGTGTGTAGTATCCTCTGATGGTTCAGGGGGAAGAAAGCATGAGAACAGGAAGAGAGAACACATAAATGATAAAGCCAATGAAGTAAAATGTTTAGGCAAATCTGGGTAAAAGAGGGGTATTCTTTGTATTATTTTTATTGTTTGCAAATTTTCTGTGAATTTGAAATTATTTCCAAATAAAAAGTAAAAAACAACCATGAAAAACTATAGACCTTAAGCAGCAGTATGAATTAAAACCCATGGATGGAGCTTACTCTCAATAGGACAGACATGCAAAGTCCCTAAAACATGCCCTCAAGGTATTGACACTGGATTGTAGACTACCGCAGACATTCATGTCTCAGAAGACCTTGGTCCACAGAGAGTGCCACTCATTTCTAACATTAAGATCACTCCCAAAAGGCAGTCCTCAATACATTCCAATTCCGTAGACACTATAAACTGACGGGCTCCACAATGAGAGGGTAAGGCACATCCTCTCTTAACACAATGGTTGCAAGATTTCAAAGCCCTCCCAGATCAGCCCTAAAAATAAGATTTATCCACATAACCAATCTAGATGCAACACCTTCTGGCTACAATGGTGCTGGTCACACTTAGTGAATATTTTCTTTACTGCCTATCATGTGCAGGGCAGAAGGCTGTGTGCTAGAAGAAGAATGGCAAGCTCTGACACTAACTTTAAGGAATTCACAACTTAAGGAAAAAGACATAAAAAACTGTAATTATAAAAGAAAATATAAAATGCTGCTGTGATGAATGTGTATTTCAAGTGTTTTGAGAAGGATTCAACGAATAGGTGAGACTTTGCTTCATTCAGTTCTTCAATAAGCATGTACTCTGTGTCAAGGAAGTAACCTAAGGATGAGTAAAGTACTCCTCCAGCTGACAGGAAAGGAAGTGAGAAGGGAAGTTCAGGTAGAAGCAACTAATAACGTGAAACAATGGCTTAGAGTCATGAAAAGTGTAAGCTGTTTCCATTAAATAGTAAGCGGATTAGTGTGTTTGGGAGCACAGCATCTCCTGGCGGTGTGGAGAAAACCCATTAGAGCCAGATCCTGAATGGCCTTGTAAAACATGCTTAGGAATTACAAAGCGATCCTATAGAGGGAATGGTAAAATATTTTCAGCGGGAACATTTATTTAAGGAAATGTCTGTTTCATAAAGACAATTCTGGTTGAAATGTTAACTATGAAGTATCAAGAAAAGATGGGAGTAACATCACATATTCACATGTAATTCCAACATTTGTCAAGTGCGATCAGAGCTTGAACTAAGACAACATCAATAAGGAAAAAGACATTTAAGTAGTAGAATAGTAGGGCTCAGCAACCAATTGATTGTGTCCAGTGAGATACTGTGGGGATGGAGGGATAAGATGATGCTAGTTTCTAGATTAAACTTTGGGAGTCATTAATAGTAATAAAGGAAAAGGGAAAAAAAGATGAAGTCAATTTTGAACTTATTGAACTTGAAATTCCAGTATAGTATGCTTAGAGATATTGAAAACAGAATTTAAGATTATGGGAAATATACTGAAGTCTAGGACAGAATTGCATAGTGATTAAATACAAAATTGTTTTATTTGCTAAAGAAAATTGTATAGATTGAGAAGACAGTTACAAATAGATGTTTAAAGATGATCAGAAGGAAAACAAGCTAAGAGAAGGAAGAAGAATGAGAAGACAGTTACCTGGTAACTGGTATTACATGGTACTTGTGTATGGGTTAGGCACCCAGTGATCACAATTCCATCAGCATTCAGCGCACATTCACTGAAGCCTCTTAGACCTCAGATGCTTTGCCAGATTCTGATTACAGGTTTACCTCATTTTATTGTGTTTTTCTTTATTGTAATATTTACAATTTGCATTTCTTACAATTAAAGGTTTGTCGCGATCCTGCAACAGCAAGCCTATCTCATCATTTTTCCATCAGTAGTTTCTCATTCCATCTACGTGTGTTACATTTTGGTAATTTTTGCAATATTCAAGCTTTTAAAATAATTATTATATCCATTAAGATGATCTGTAATCAGGGATATTTGATGTTACCACTGTCATTGTTATGGGGTCACCATGATCCAATGCCCTTTTAAAATGGCGAACTTAATAAATGTTGTCTGTGTTCTGACTGCTCAACAGAGCAGGGGTTCCCGTATCCTTCTCCCTCACCCTCTCCCTCTCTTAGGACCTCCCTATTTCCTCAGGCACAACAATATTGAACTTAGGCCACTAATAACCCCTCAATGGCTTTTAAGTGTTCAGAAAGGAAAAGTTACACATCTCCACTTTAAACCAAAAGCTAGAAATGATTACACTTAGTGAGGAAGGCATGTGGAAAACTGAGACAGGCCAAAAGCTAGCCCTCTTGAGACAAACGGTTAGGTGAAAGCAAAGGAAAAGTTCTTGAAGGAAATTAAAAGTGCTTCTCCAGAGAACACACGAATGATAAGAAGGTGCAATGGACTTCTTGCTCAGATGAAGAAAGTTTTAATGGTCTGGATAGAATATCAAACCAGCCACAACATTCCCTTAAACCAAAGCCTAATCCAGAGCAAAGCTCTTAACTCTCTTCAATGAAGGTTGGGAGAAGTGAGGAAGCTGAAGAAAAGTTTGAAGCTAGCAGAGATTGTTCATGAGGTTTAAGGAAAGAAGTCATTTCTATAAGATCAGAATGCAAGGTGCAGCTGTAGGTGCTGATGTAGAAGCACCAGTACGTTATCCAGAAGCTCTAGCTGAGATAATTGATGAAGGTGGCTACGTGAAACAACAGATTTTCAATGCAGATGAAAACAGCCTTATAATGGCAGAAGATACCCTCTAGGCCTTTCATAGCTAGAGAAAAGTCAACGCCTGGCTTCAAAGCTTCAACAGGCAGGCTTCTTAGGAGCTAATGAACCTGGTGACTTCACATTGAAGTCAATTCTTATCTAACATTCCAAAATTCCTAGGACCTCTAAGAATTATGCTAAACCTACTCTTCCTGTGCTCTATAAATGGAACAACATAGCCTGGATGGCAGCCATCTGTTTACAATATGGTTTACTGAATATTTGTAGCCCACCGTTGAGACCCACTGCTCAGAAAAAAAAGATTCCTTTCAAAATATTATTGCTCATTAACAATGCACCTAGTCACCCAAGAGTGATGATGGAGATGTCGGCGGCGGCGGCGGCGGCGGCGGCAGCCGTCCGTCTCGAGAGACGATGGTGTAGCTTCTTAAGAGTCTATCTGCACCGCCGAGAATGGCTGTGCAGTCCGACTCGGGAGTGACACGGTATCTGTCTCCTCCCGTGTTGAATCGACATCTTACGATGACGCTGGAGTGTCCTCTCCAGTGAAGCTGAAGCCTGGGCAGGGTGATATGGAGGGTCTGCTGTTGCCCATGCAGCAGACCCCCCCTCTCTTCGCAGCTGAAGGGTCCAAGGGAAAGACGGAGTCAATACAGCTTGGCTTCAGGTGTGCCGCAGGAGTTGCCGGTGTTGACTACAACGTCAAACCGCCTTAGGGACTCCGGCTCCGGATTTTCTGTCGGGGTTTACTCCCTTAGCCTTTCCCCTGAAGAGGTATGCCGCAAGGCAGCGGAGGTTTTTTGGAGCCAGAGTTTTCCTTCTCTGATGTGCCCTGACTGGAAGATCGAACCAGCGACACTTAGCTCGCAGGCCGACGCTCAATCCACTGAGCCAAACCAGCCAGGGCAATGATGGAGATGTACAATGAGATTAATGTTGTTTTCATGCCTGATAAACAACATCCATTCTGCAATTCATGAATCAAGGAGTAATTTTAATTTTTAACTCATATTATTTAAGAAATACATTTTGTAAGGCTATAGTTGCTATAGGTAGTAATTCCTCTGATCAATCTGGGAAAAGTAAATTAAAAACCTTCTGGAAAGGATTCACCGTTCTAGATGCCATTAAGAACATTTGTGATTCATGTAAAGTGGTCAAAAATCAACATTAACAAGCATTTGGAAGAACTTGATCCCAACCCTCATGGGTGACTTTGAGGAGTTAGAGACTTCAGCGGAAGAAGTAACTGTAGACGTGGCACAAACATCACGAGAACTAACATTCGCAGTGGAGCCTGAATTTGTGACCAAACTGCTGCAATCTCTTGATAAAGCTCTAACTGATGAGAAGTTCCTTCTTACAGATGAGCAAAGAAAATGGTTTCTTGAGATGGAATCTACCCCTGGTGAAGGTGCTATGAAAATTGTTGAAATGATGACAAAGGATTTAAAATATTACACAAACTTAGTGAATAAAGCAGTGGTGAGGTTTGAGAGCATTGACACCAATTTAGAAGTTCTACTGTGAGTAAAATGCTATCAAACAGCATAAAAGGCTACAGAGAAATCGTCTGTGAAAGGAAGAGTCATTAGGTTCAGTAAGCTTCACTGTTGCCTTATCTTATAAGAAAGCATAATCATGGACACCCTAGAACCTTTATAGACATTCAGGCTTATAAAGCAGCACCAAGAAAAATAGGATCACAAATTATTATTGAATGCATTCACCCTTCTTTTTAAAATTACTGATGGGAAAAAATGATAGAATGAGCCACGATTAAAATAATGAAAACTATGATTACAACATAACAATGCCAAGTGATTCTGGGTTAAACAATTAGCATCCTCTACAGGGAGTGCCTACAGATGCTCATGGGAGTGCATGTGTGTGCAGATACACACCCACACGATCTCCTTAAACACACAGACTTCACAGTCAAAGCAATATTTTAAATACTGTGCCTTCATCACCCACAGTGACCAATGGTCCGGTGCACTCATCTGTTCGCTCAGAGAAATGGTTATACTGTCATCAGTGACTCAGCACAGCAACCAGGCTGTATCACTGATTCTGTGAAACAGTGTGCTCTATATATAAATGTTTTTCTCTTCAAATTTCATGATTAATGTACTGACCAGATCTTCAAAATTCTTGACCTCCCAGGTCATTACAAAAAGCAATCTGATTTTCTTTTATAATTATTTGAATAAATAATACCCAGTTATCTGCCTGTAAGTATTCATTACACATGAGCTATAGAAAATAATCAGTCACAGATCAAGTTTAGCAGCTTCAAAATAAATGTCATAGACATGATTTATAAAGAATCCTTTCAGTGCTTTCTTTTCTCCAGAAATTATCTGATGTTTATCCTATATGCATTGTACAACCTTGTTTTTCAATCTGTAAAATTTTCTCTCAGGTCAATATTCACTTTATGCCTTTCTTACTCATCAAATAAAGGCTCAAATCCAAAACGCCTTAGCCATTGGTTTAGCATGATAATAGAGCAATAATTATTTTAGTACTTCAGTCTGGACAGTCAAAAAGATGACCTTATGATGAACCTCCTGTAAGAAAAACAGTACTGTTTATAAATAAAATCTCATGTTAAGAGATCCAAAGGAAAAAAGCAATCACTATGTTTGCAGGCAATTACTGTTCTTTAGGTACATAATATCTGGATTTTCATCAAAATTTTTAAAATGTTGCTCCAACTACAGAATCCTGGGTTTTGTTCATACATATCTGGAAGCTGTTATGTTTAGGGAATATCCCACTAGCAGCTAGGATGCAAAAAGGACATTCTTTACTAATTCTTGCTGCTAAGAAAATACTCCCACAGTTTTTGGTTCAGTCCCACCACATTCTTAAAGGGATATCTAACTTTAAAAAAGCTGGTTATTTCTATAAACAATCAAGATATCAAAAAATGTATATTCTCCCAGAAAATTTTAAAGTTACACCAAAAATAAATTACTCATAAGACTAATTCAAGATTGGAAACAGTGCAGATTTAAAAATCACATTTAAATTCAAATAGACCTAAACTCCCAAGTTCACAGGTTGGATGGTCTTGAACATGTGACTTGATTTTGCTAAGAATCCAGATGGAGATCATTGAATATACTATATGAATAAACTGAGTCTAGCACTTGGTACCCCATATGGCACTAACTAAATATTACCTTCCTACTTGACCTTCCATTTTGATACTGTAAATGACAACACCATTATGGAATTCCATAATTTTCTATTATGCATGTATTGTTTGCATTCCAATGATTATTTGCCACTATCTAAACAAAGAACATCAAAATATCCCATTTTAAGTAAATATCACAAGTGAATTCATGAGTTATTTTTAAAGTTAGATATTTTCATAGTCTGTGGGTTAATAGAACAACATGAAAGAAAAACCCATTCAAATGCAGATATATTAAAGTATATATTTGATCAACAAATGTAAACAAAGTTCATAATTTTAAAATACCCAGTATCCTAATCCCATCAGATTGATCGTTACAAAAGACCAAATTATTGAATGAAGACCACATTATCACTTCCTTTGTACTACCTGGTAAACTGGATCAAACACAAAACACTCTTTAGTGAGGCACTGTCCCATGACATAACCCAACTATTGACATAAAAAGGAAGGAAGGCAAATCCACTTTTGTATAACTCTTAAAGTAATGGGTTAGAGGACAGAAACATTAAGATAAGACCAGTATAAGTTGTTGATGGAAGAGAAAAAAAGGATTTTAGACTTCATCCCCAATTGTAAACATTCCCAAATTTCATATTCACATTAGTAAATATTTTTCATCTTAATGATGAATAGCTACCTGCTAATGTTGAAGAAACAGAAGCCCATTCCTAATTGGAAACTGCAAGATTGTGTGTATTTTCCATTGTGTATTTTGGCGTTCCAAATGTTCAATCTGAGAACTCTGAAGTTAAGCCTTAGAAACTCCCCCAGTTCTCCATAAGCCTACACATTCCTTGGACACACACTGAATGCATTCAGTATAATCAGAATGTGCATGGTTGGAATGTACTGCATGAGGCCCTTGCATTTTTATATCAGTTTGTGTGAATTTTAAGTGAGTTATCAGCTATGGTGAGGGTGAAGCAATTCTGTATTTGGAAACTTCTTATATAATAATGGTAATAGGATGCAAATATTCTAATGTTCCTTTATTCATTTCAGAGAAACAGCTTCTGTCACACTTGCTACCTCTTGCCAAAGTCTACAAGGATCAAACTTAGTGGTAGCAGACTAAGCTAAATAATGTTTTGTCCAAGTTTCCAAAACAAGCTTTCACAATTTTCCATTTATGAAAAAGGTAGGAAACTACATTTTATCATTTTGAACCAAAATGATTTAAAAAATAAATTTGATTCTTAACTCTCCCATCCCCCTTCAAAACCCAAACCACCACTTTTTAAGTAGCAACTTCCCTGCTAAATGAGTTCTATTAATGGAAAGTCAATTTAGAATCAATATCATTTTCTGTTCAGGGCCCTATACCAATAATGTTAGGTTCCCCAGTTATAACCTATGTAGCAAATGGTCTGTCAAAATGTTACCTGAAAAACAAACAACTTGACTGACATGAAGAGAATATATTCATACGCAGGAAATGTATTCACTAGGTTGAATAATTATTCTATCAGGAGCCATGTTAGTTAAGTACTGTTTAGGCCAGTGACATTTGAAGATAATTATACGAGGTCTGTCCAGCCATACAATATATAAAAAAAGAGATATTTATTAAAGAAGATACAAAAAACATTGTACATAGGGCAATGATGCCTCAGTCCCTTCAAAGTAAGTACCTTGGGTCCTCACATAGTTCTTCCAATTGTCATCAGCTGCCCCATCATATTTTCCTAAATCTCATCCATGGTCTGAAATTTCTTCCCTTTCAAAGGCAATTTTAGTTTTGGGAAAAGCCAGGAGTTGTAGGGTGCCAAATTTGGGCTTTAGGAGGGCTGAGTCACCCGAGTGATCTTTTTTTTCCCCAAAACACAGTGCATGAGACGTGATGCATGAGTGGCCATGTTGTCATAATGAAGCTGCCAATCACCAGTCACCCATAGCTGCGGCCTTCTGAATCACCCAAATAGTTTCCGTGGAGGAATGTTCAAGGTTAACACAAAATTTGATATAGATTCATTGCTCTACTCATTCAGTCACTTTGAAAGCAACAGCCACACAGTACACATGCTCATTCAATATGTCTACTGCCCCACTGACCAGTACAGTGAAGTCTTCACTGTTCACGCATGTACATTCCAGTCCATTTTCTTGGGCTGCCAGGGTACATCAATGTCGCACAAACTGTTCTCCTTATATTAACAATGGTTGGACTTTTTCCAGACAGACCTAATACATTTGGCTATATGAAATCCTTAGATGGATGCTTGAAAACGTATGTTGCTCAGGGTTTTGTTTGGTTTGGTTTGGTTTGACAGCCTTGTCACTGCAAATATCCCAACATTTGTCAGTAATGATTACAACATATTTAGTCCAAATGAATGCCAAGTCAGCAGACATCCTTGTGTCTGTCAGCCAAATCAGCAGACATCCTTGTGTCTGTCAGTACATACCAAAGAAGCCAGAGAACTAATCACCTGAACAGAGGATCCTTTCAGAGCAATGCAGTATTGCACAGGAGGATTTCAATATCCACAATTTACAACCTGATTGGGTCTGAGAATATTCCAAAAAGAGATTAAACTTTTGGTTCTAAAATCTATGGGCCTACAGTTTTCCTGAATAAGGAATGAAATGTGTTCTTTTCTGAGTTTCATAAGAGATTTTCTCAGATTACCTATGTCAGAAAATGTGTTCAGTGTATCCCAGTGAAATAAGAATAAAGACTTAACATAGCCCAAAGGGGTAAGTAATGTGTAAAAAGACAGTTTCTTTACAATGTCATGACTGCTATGGCAGAGGTATACACTTGACAGACAATAAGAAGTAGGGATTTGCCAGGCAAAAAGTCATATATATCTTTCAACATGTGTGTATGCATGTATGTATTTGTGTGTGTTTGTGAGGTCTCACTGCTGTGAAGCAGGGAAATTCACACTAATAAAAGTAGCATCAATTTTAATGAGACAGAGAATGATCTAATCCCCAAATGAGTAGTTATTAAAGAATTTAAAAGGGATGATGACATGGTTTGACTTACATTTTAGTTATATCAAATAGGTTTTTAAAGATTAGACTCTTTTTCAAATGTAACTTTCCGAATAGGACCACCATTATTTTGTAAATACTCTCCCATCAAGAAGTGAGGTCTGCAGTCCTCTCCCTGAAACCCTGATAGGCTTCTTATTGCATCAACCAATAGAGTGCAGTGGAAATAACGGTAGGTACCATCCTAGTCTGGTCCTTAGGAGACAATGGACCTCTGCTCTTGTAATCTCCCTCTTGGGACCCTCCCACATAGAAGGCTCCAAGTGGAAACCAGTTGCTATGCTGTCCTGACCAGGAGCCAGACATGGAACTAAAGAAGCCTCCAAATGATTCCAGTCCCAACCATTCAAGTCTTCCTGATACAGACAAAAAAAAAAAAAATCCCTGGATACTTTCTAAAACCTGACCTATTTATTTATTAAATAAAAAACATTGTTCTATGTCACCAACTTTTGGGCTAATTTGTTACACAGCAATAGATAACTGGCATAAGGTCCATCTTTAGAAGAAATAAAATCCAGTACAAGATCTTTTAGGTAGTTCACTATCAGATTTCTTTTAAATAGGATCCAAAATAAACTGCCTTATATAAACTTACTAGAAAAGTGTCCCAGTGTGCTTTAATTTTTATTTTTTTATTCGAAGACAATTTTTTTTAGATCAGTTTTAGGTGCATAGCACAATCGAGAAGGTGGCATTGGAGATTTTTCACACACTCCCCGCCCCCACATGTGCACAGCCTCCCCCAGTACCAACATCCCTCACCAAAGTGGTACCTTTGCTACGATTGGTCATCCTGTGTTGACAAATCATTATCACCCCAAAGCCAAAGTTTACCTTAGAGTTCACTCTTGATATTGTACATTCAATGGGTTTTAAGTATATTTATATATAATGTATAATGACATGTATTCATCATTCTAGTATTATACAGACTATTTTCACTCCCTTTAAAAAAGCTTTTTAATGTGGTTTTTAAACCAAAACATTTTTAAACAATATTTCTAATTTAGAGGGGAAAAATGGTTTGTCTGTTGTTTGTACCTACTTTTGATATAAGAAACAATTTTTTTAATTTTTTTAAATTATGTTTATTAATTTTAAAGAGAGAGGAAGGGGTAGAAAGAGAGGGAAATATCAATTGGTTGACTCCCACATGCACCCCGACTAGGTATTGAACCCACAACTTAGGTATGTTCCCTGACCAGGGATAGGACCTGCAACATTATGCTCCAACCAATAAAGCACCAGCCAGGGCATAATAAGAAATCTTCTTTAAGGAATAATCCTTAGGCATGAAGCCTATCATAACATAACATTTCTCCACTAACACAGAAATCTATCCTATTTCAGAAAAAGAGGAGTGTGTTTCAAGTTCAGACAACTTCCCCACTTAAATCCTAGCATTATGCATATTTTAAACCAGATGTTGTTCCTAGTTACATGTTACTTTTTTCTATTTCACTAAGTTCATATTTATTGCTAAAATATTTTTTAAACTTGCATTTGCATATCAGGAAAAATAAAACAAAAATATGAAAGAACTGATTCACTTATTTCCTCTAGGCTGGCAGATTTCATAGAAAGTGCTTTTGTAATAAAAAAAAAAAATTAATGAAGTAGCAATGTTTTGTGCAGACATTTGCTCCTCTGCTTCATTTGTAAATACATTTTAATGAGGTAATAGAGACTACACAGCTCTGCAAGTGTTCCTTTCTCTAACATTTGTTCTGAATTCAAAGATTAGAAACCGCTAATCTGCTGCATGTGGGGGGTTGGTTTATGAATACAGCATTTAAAGCACATTGTTTGAGCATCTGGAAAGCTAACATCTCATAAATAGCCCATCCTCCCAAACATATGATTAGACAATAAGGGTAATCTGAAGTTTATTTAAAATCAGTAGCCATAAAGCAGATACAGTGTACTACAAATTCTTCCTCTCTCCCTTCCCACCCTCCAACCCAGAGAGTGTATTGAAACATGCCTTAATGGGCCTTCATTTTGCCAAGAAGACATTCAGAGTGGAGTTTGTCTTTGTACAATTAAATTGTGCACATTGTCAAATCTTCTCATTTAAGAAATCTATGTTTTACACAATTGTAGCTAAGAACTAAGTCAGGTCTATCCCAAAGATACTCTGTCTCCAGTCTCATGTTAAAGGATTAATGCTGTTTTCTCAATAAAATATTTCTTCAGTCTTCCTCAAGTATGTACAAATCGACCCATAACAATCAGCAGACTTAATAAGGGACATGGTTCAAGTAGACAGTCTACCTTTTAATCAACACATAGAAAAATATTACATATAACACAATGTTTTACATGTTTCCTTATTTCATATACTACATTCTTTTCCTTTCCAGACTGAAAACTACAATCTCACCAACATTAAGAAAAAGTAGGACTAGCTTATTTCATGTAAGACATGAGTCCCTGGGAGTCATAAATATACTGTTTATTGTAATATCCTGGAAAAAAAAACTGTTTAATCATAAGTGATATTTAGGAAAATGTCTCTTATGATTCAAGTATTCCATCATTGATCTATTTCATGAATTTGATCTTTAAAGTCATGGCTGTATTAGCTTACATTTACTGAGTGATAAGCAATAGGCACAAAGCTAAGTGCTCTACATGAGTTATTTTATATACTCTTCAAAACAACACTATTAAGTAGGTACTACTATTACTCCACATTTTAAAGGTGAGTAAACTGACACAAAGGATGTTTACAAAATAGGCCTAGTGTCACACAGCTCAAAAAGTTCATAAAATTTTCAAGTTTGGAAGAAACATTTAAGAGGGCCTGATAAAATCATATTGTTTTGAAGTATGGGAACTGATACCAGTTTAAGGTCACAGTTAAGTTAGTAGCAGAACAAGATCTAAACCTAGTTTTTCTCACTCACGGTCCATCCGTCACTCAAATGTTTTTTCATTTGTCATTGTGTTTAGGGAGTTTTTAATTTTTTAGTCCCTTTTGTTCTCCCCATGTGTATCCATCCCTTCCTAAATCTGCTGTGTATTCTTTCTTCCAACCCACGCTTTAATCATTTAATGATTCATTAATAACCCAAATGTGTTTATAACTGACATACATATAAGCATGTTGCTTTGTTATTCAAAATGATGCTTGGGGGATCTGTCTACATTATACACACACACACACACACACACATACATATGTGTGTGTATATAAATAAATAAATAAATGAATATAAAAATAAATATATATATGTATGTGTGTGTATATCCAGGCCATTATGTTTAATTTCTAATTACATACATCCTACAAACATACCATGTTGTTATTTAAGTTGTTTCAGTTTTTCATCATAACAAACAATGTAGTGAACATATTCGTACTACATATCTCTTTGGGCTTATTTGCAGAAGTTTCTAACACAATATATATGTGCATTTCCAGCTTCAATAGCTGTGACCAAATACTTTTCCAAAGGAGTTGTACTGATTCACACTTCCACAAATTATACGCATCTTTATCCCTACCCAATGCCCCCAACAAATCTTCTCTAATGCTTAATATTGTCCAAACCTTTAAACTTTGTTAGTGGATAAGAAGTGGCATTCCCATTCTTATTTTATGCATTTCCCTGAGTACTGGTGCATTAATATTAATCACTTAGATTTCCTTTTCTTCGAATTCATTCATCATTCATCCATTCCTCCATTGGCTTGTTTGTATTTTTCTTACCAATTTCTATTTTTTTTTTCTACTTTTTATATATGTTGTTTTCTCTCAGACTAAGTTGCCTTTTATGTTGCTCATGGTATCCTTACAGGAACTTCAATTTTGAGATAGTAAGCTTATCTATTTTTTCCTCTTGACTAGCATAATAAATTCAAATTGATATCAGCATATATATTTGCACTTTTATTTAGAACTTCCTCAAAGAAAATTAAGAGAATAATCAGAACTGCACTAATTCTATCTTTGTATTGAGCTAAATGCCTGTCAAAGTGATTAGTATTTAAACCTTTTGTTAGTCAAAAAATTTCAGAACTCATCATTTCTTTTCACATGAATTATATCTTCATTTTATATTCTTTTATTTTAAGTGAAGAACTAAATATTAATAATTTTTATTAAAATAACTCTATCCATCTCAACAAGGATCCCACTGCCTTGTATGATGATACATTTTATCAATTAGCCCATAGGTGGTATTTTATTTTATCCCTGCTTGGACCTCAGTATCATACTTGGCATATACTTCCTTCTGTCTTTGGAGTCCAATTTTCTTATTACTAATGGGGTAACCTACACTTTTAAGATTTCAGAGAAGATGGAAATACAAACTACATGTACAACTGAAGAACATTGTATCAGGATAGAAATTATAAGGATAAAATTTATTTTCCCTAAAATTCATTTTCTATAAAGAAATTTCTTTAAAGATATATCTCAAAGGGCTACAGTTTGAAAAGAGTCCATTTCTGAAAGATGGCACCTTGAATGCTCTCTCTATCCTGGATCACTCTTTTGGAAATCATTTGGATGAGTAAACAGAACACTAAGGAATTCTACGCATCTAACACCCAGTCATTAGTTGTGAAACTACAGGTAAGTCACTAATCTCATTTGTCCTTTTTTTTGTAAAGTAATATATTAGACAAAAGGGTCTCCAAAGTTCTATTCCTTTATAA
Organism: Furipterus horrens; assembly: GCF_987537825.1. Lineage (NCBI taxonomy): Eukaryota > Metazoa > Chordata > Mammalia > Chiroptera > Furipteridae > Furipterus > Furipterus horrens. Next base: position 130,344,533 of record NW_028327173.1, on the reverse strand, counting down.
TAAGTCTGCTAAACTACACACTATTCTCAAGGGCCTAAACACAGCAGTTAGGAAACTAAAATTTCATTTGAACATTTAGCTGACCAAAATGGGATGGGCAACTCCCTTTCTTCAACATACCTACTGCAATAAAAGCCATTACTCACAAACCAAAGACAGAGTGCCTTGGAGGAAATGGATTCTGATGATGCCAGATGTTACTGTTGCTTCCAGAGCAGGCAGAACTGAACAGGCTTTCCTTCCCAACAACTAGGAAACATTTCAGTATAAGAATATGGATAATACAGGACTCCACTTCACAACTGACCACAAATCCATTTTCTGAGTTATCTCCAAAAGAACTTGACTTGATTTGTCTTCCTATACATTGAAATTGCTATTTGTTGAATTCTACCAATTTCAATTTCACATATAAAAAAAAAGCAATCCCTTCTACTCCTCTATTTTTTATCCATCAGGGCCATTACTGAATAGATAGTAGTGAGTTTGAAAAAAAAAAAAAGTAAAAGAAAAACCCTTGAGAGAGTAGCTATTCAAACCTCTCAAGGCAAAATACAGCGCAAAGGAAGACCGCTCTCTTCTGAATGTGTCCTTCTCAGCCCCCTGATGGGTCCCCTATAGATTTCCTAAAGCAAGAGACCTACTTTTCCTTCAAAAATTAATTATATGGGATTTGATATTAAATTGCTTCTCTTCAGAGAACCTTTGTTTTAAACTGCATGAATTTATTTAAAGCAGAGTGTCTCAGTTAAAAATAAAAAGAGTTATATCAATCTCTCTGCTCAAGACAAGAGCTGTCAGCTGTTTATGGTTCTGGTTGGGGGAACTCATAAATCTATGTTGTGATTCGGGCAAAAATATAGCTGTACCATTTATCTAGTTTGTTTTTGTCTTGATATACTATTATCTAACTTTTCTTGTTTACTTTGTAAAAGAGGTCTGATTTTTTAAATTATTCTTTTCCCTTTGCAAAAGTTTACAGGTATACATTGACTCAGACTAAAAAATAATTATAATTCTGTCTTATTTTTATCGCATAGTACAAATATCACTAGTATTTCAACCTTTCTTTTTCTTTAACATTAGTCCTCACATGGAACTAAGCTCTTGGTTTAGCTAGCCTTAACTCTTAGAACAAAGCAAATTAACCGAACCACACTCAGTTATTTAGTGCTTGGTTTTCTAGTTTATAGGTAATTTACATAAAATTTCCCCCCAGTTCTGTTTTATATTTCATTAAATAAGCAGTAGAGGCACTATCTCATAACACATTTTTTTAAAATAGCAATAACAGTAAGTTACTAACACTCTAGAATGATTATGTGTTAGAATCTTTACTAAGCATTGTATAAGGATTATCTCAGTAATGCTTCTACATCCTCTGAAATAAATATTATTCCCATTTTAGGGAGGGAAAAACTGACTCACACCTGCTAACAGGCATGCATCTAAAGATGGTAGGCTAAGACTCACATTCAGGCAGTAGACTCCAGAGCCGATGTTTTTAAATGCTATAAATTACCTACTGCCTTCTTTTCATAATGCTGCACTAAGACCAAGGTTTTTTTCTCTCTGAAGAACTAACTTATCTTTCTCATTTGTGAATTTACAGTCTGATAAATTAAGATAGAGAAATACAAATATAGGAACACCAACCAACAAGTACATTTAATTTAAAAAATGGCATGTAGTCATGCCGTGAATGCTGTTCCAGTACACCTAAAAAATTAACTTATTTTACAAAAATATTGGAGCAGTTATGTAAATGAAAAGATCAAAACTATTCATTGCTTTTACTTAGCAACTTGGTTGTGCTGATAGACACTAATGATATTTTCCATATTATAGTCTATTTCCCACTTTTATTGACTTGAATAATTGAAAGCTGGATGACAAGTTCAATTTTTGCTTTCTGTATTGGATAAAAAAAATCTTATAATTACATACTACAGTTTCCCTGACAGCTATGACAGTACAAATTTAAAGAAATTAGTTGTTATTTTAGAGCAACATTGATTAAAACTGGCTCCTTGTTCAAAGACTCATTTCTTCGATCTTCACTGACCAGCTCTAGAAGCCTGGCACCTCTGAGATTTGCTTTTTGAAGAATGATTTTAAAATCCAGGCATAACCAATAACATATTCTTCCTGAGGTCTAGGACCCCTTTTTACATTTCATGCCATTATAAAAACAAATAACCATATTAAAATAAAAAAGTATAATAACTATCATTTAAAAGGTATGCACTGAGCACCACAGGAGATCAGAGGAAAGAGAGGCTCACTGGACCAGAAGGTCAAGGCAGGCTCCGCCGGGAAGGTGGTAACTGTGCCAGGTTTTCACTGCTGCGGGGCTGGGCTGAAACCAAGTGAAGGGAAGAGGGCATTTTAAACAAAAAGGAGGGTACTGAGCAATATCAAGCACCTCCAGCCAGGTGTGTGTGTGGGGGGGGGGGGGGGTATTTGGAAAGTAAATTAGAAATTAGAGCTGATTTTGGGTGCTGAGGCTGTACCGTCAAGCCGAGGTTTCGGCACTCTATTTGGAAAGCCTTGAGGAGTCACTGAAGATTTTGAACTATTCAGTCTTAAATCAAAGCCATGAACTAGGGGTGTTAACGTGGTAACCAAGAGTAGTATAGAACCCAGGAAGGCATTACAAGGCTAGAGGGCTGAAAAAGCAATCGCTGGTTTGAGGACCTTGAAGGACAATTAAGTGATGTTGTACACATGGAGTTCAAGAATGATGTTAGGTGATAGGTAAAAAGAGAGCTATAAGCAAGGAATGGGCAACTATGGTGTTAGAACAATCGTTTTAAGAGTTTACCAGACCACACCAATAAAGATGAATCACAGCAGCCAGTGTAAAGTAGGCAGTCAGAACTGCTGAGAAATATAAGCAAAGTCTGGACTTACCCTTGGGAGCAGAGCTTTGCCAACACCTCCTCCTTGTCCTCAGTCAGAAGCAGGGGAAAAACTAAACAAACAAACAAAAAACAGCCTCCCTGGAGAGAGTTCTGAGAGGAAGCCTAGTAACATGAAAGGATCCAGATTTCAGGGGAAGGGGAGAAGGCGGGAACCATGAGGGCCCTGTGGGATGAACAATGGAACATGCATTCCTTATGGCCAGTAAAAAGGCCAATAGATGGGAAGGCCAGACCTGAGTGAGCTAGACAGGGTTTGGATGTGGTTTGGTAGGAAGGAAGTTAGAGGAGGAAATGGCAAATCATGTGATTCCACAGAGGATTCCTAAAAATCATAATAAAGTTACAAGCACAGACCTCTCACTAGGATGATTAGCTTAGCTTCTACCTGTAAGTTTGTTAAAATGATTCTGTCTCATTCCTTGCACAGTAAAAGATCTTTATATCCATGGCTGAATTTAGACCGCAAATGCCCTAAAAACTGAAAAAAAAAATAAAAAAAGGATCATGCACCTCCACACCATAAATATATTGACTGTGAAAGAAGTGATAGAAAAGCATCTACTGATAAGTACCTTTTTTTTCTCATGATGACTGAAGTGTTAGTTCTTTTTTTAATGATTTCAAAATTAAATTATTTCCAAAACTAAAAGAAAAATAAAACCAAACAAAACCCTTTACTTTTAGGTCTCCTCACTTTACTACAGCTTAAAGTGGATGGTTGGTTTGTGTTTAAAAAAAATAAAAGTAACGGTATATAATACATAAACCACTGCACTTTCAATCACTGTTTTCTAATAAATATTAGCCTTCAGTGCTAAGGATATTTATTCAGCTTCCTTATGTGTATTTAGAGAAGTTTAATATTTGACACTGTAAAAGTAGATAATCAAATTCATTTCTATATACTCTTGAGTAACTAAAAATCTACTTTCAAGAAAGACAAATTATGATCAAATATAGTAGCATAGAAGATTTATTTTAAATGGGCACTTATAATCTATGACTGTTTTAGGTATAAATTTGGTACAAGGTCTATATTTTGTACCTAAAGCTTATATATAATCAAATGTAAAAGTATTATCATCCATTACAGTAATATATAGAGTAATAGTAATTGATGTAAATTATTGTAACTAAAACATTAATTCTAAATCATTAATAAGATTCATTTAGGTCTGCAAATTACTTATGACATAGGCAAATATATATTTATATATGTAAATGTATATAAAATATTGTACACCTATATTTTAGAAACATTTGACTGAATTTCAAGCATTGCAGTAAAAAGATTTTCTGATTAATTTTGGGTATGCTAGATTTACTTCATCAGTACACCCATTTTTCAAACACTCTTGATTAGTCAATGTTGTACTACATTTAAAAATACTGTTACTTCATTACTGCTGGTTTTTAGAAACTAAATGGAATTCTCATTAGAGCACAAAACTCCCTGCTTACATTCACGTACTACTTTTCATAGGAGAAGATCTAAGTATACTTAGTGAAGTAAAATTGGTTCTCAGGTTTTTTCTGATTTTATAATATAACCCTTTCAGATAGGTTCCATGGGTGGTAAATTTTCTGGGTCCTTCACTCCAGGAAAATGCCTCTATTTTGTCCTCCCAAATGAAGTCCATGTCACTTATCATTTTGAAAATTAGATTTAAAACACAGAGAAAATTGCAGAGTAGAATAAAATAAACATCAATGGCACCACCCTCCCAATTTTTCCATTCTTAACATTGTGCCATAGATACTTCAGATCTCTTGTTTATTTTTAAAAAGTAAAATAAACTAACTGTCCATCTTTGACCTACATTATTCTCCAAAACTAAGCCTAACTGATGTGTCCACAGACTGTAAGTATACTGGGCGTGAAAGCAATGCTTCCTTTGAACCCCATTTTCTGAAGGAGTCCTGGGCACAGGGTTAGATACTGGGAGGAAGTGTGAAGAGGAGAAATGACTGCCAATGCAAAGCTTTGAGCAAAAGGTTATCAAAAACACAGTGTCCAAAGGTGAAATGAGAAAAGAAAATTCAGACAGATTGTCCCATCATGCATCTTACAGAAAGGGCCATTCAGAGAAAGAAAAGGTGTTATGAACTGAATAGAGTCCCAATCTCACACCTCCTGAAGTCTTAATACCTAAAAGCTCTGAATGTGACTGTTTTTGGAGAGGGCCTGTGAAGAGGCAATTAAAGGGGACAAAAAAAAGAGGTTATGTGGGTGGGCCCTAATCCAGTATGACTGATGTCTTTAAAAGACGAGATCAGGGCACAGAAAAACAGAGGAGAGACCATGGAAAGACACAATGAGAAGATGGCCATCTATATGCCAAGACAGGGGTCCTCAGAAGAAATCAACCTTCCTGATACCTTGATCTTGGATTTCTAGCCTCCAGAATCATGAGAAAATAAACTTCTGTGCTTTAACTCACCCAGTCTATGATACTTTGGTATGGCAGTTATAGAAAACTCATATAGAAAGGAAGCACACGATAAAAACTACAGACAGCAGACCAAAAACATCAGCAGATGTTGACAAATGACATGCTATGGAGCCTGAAAAATATCCTCTGCAACTTGGAAGTTCTGGATGCTTTCATAGAGTCTCTAAAACCACAAATAAAAAGAAAATTATAAATTGCTCCTTAAGCATGTTTATTTATTCAATACATCTTAAATGTATTAATATCAGCATTATTCAACAAGTGTTTATTGAGCACTTACTATGTGCCAGGGTGTTCAATGGACTTAGGAATCTTTAGTAAGCAAAAAACAAAAACAAAAACAGGTTAACATCCCTGCCTTCATTGAAACATCCACTCTGGAGGGAAATAATAAGAAACAATAGACCTAGTAAATAAACAGATGAATCATATAGTATGTTGGCCATGATAAATGCTATAGAAAAAACAGGGTAAGAGAAATTAAGAATAATGCATACATATAGCTGCAGAATAGGCTTCATTGCATGTTTAATGTACTTTCCCTCTATAAGCACACTACCAAAATAATTATTCCAAGAAAGGCTTATTATATTATAAAACATACTTTTGGAAAATCTGAAAAATTATAGGTTTTTCCACTGAAGTTCAACATTTGGAAAATATCTAGATAAACTCTCAATACAAGACAATGTGTTCAAGATCAATATTACAATTCCAAAAATATGCATAAATAAAAGACAGCATATGATTTTGATAGTGCATGATTTAGACACTGTGTCAAATTTTAGAGTAGCATATTTTGCTAAATTGATAAAGCTAATGCAGTTGCAAAAAAATCAAAATCACCATCCACATGTCACTTGTAGTATGACTTATAGTGTACAGTAAAACAGAAACAATGTCTGAGGAACATTTGTTAATGTCTATAGAATAATATGCAAAAACAAGCTGAGAAAAAAAAACTTCCAAACAACAAACTATGCATCTATTGTTATTAAATATTTGATAAGGACTAGTCGTGTATTGGTTACTCTACCAACCAGAGGCCCTATATCTTGCTTAAAATTTATAATCTAGAATGAGATGTTGATAAATCTATTTAATAACAGCTCAGAATGCTACACTATCATATTAAATACAGGCATCAACTTTAAGATGCCATTTGATTTCAAATAATAAAATATAAAATAATCATAAAATTAAGGCAATACACTATCAATGTTTAATACTAATCAAAAACAGTTGTGCATTTTTCAAAATCTAAGTGGTGATAGCTGCTGGTAGTACTTATTAATTCATTATCAAACTAAATCAATATTTATTAATATTTATTAATGTCAGACAAATCCTGACTTAAGGAGATAACATTTTCCGATGGAGACAAATAATAAAAAAAATATAGTACAACTGTAGGTGGTGATAAGTGCTACAAGGGAAAAATGAAACTGATGAGGAAAAATCACACATGATGTGAAGAAGGAAATATTTTGAATTTGGTCAAGGCAAGTCTGTCTGGGGACATGACACTTAAGAGCTCTGATTGAAAGGAGGAAAGACACCACATCAATGTCCAGGGGAAGGACAATCCAGACAGAGGGCTCATTGATATCAAAGCCCTGAGACATACATGTCTGAACAGCAAGTAGAGGGACTGGAAGGAGAAAGGAAGGCAGCCACAGGGGATGAGACAGAGGAGCAGCCTGAGGCCAGGGCCCTGGGGGCCACACTAAGATTGTTGGGTTCTAGTCCTTGTGCAGTAGAAAGCCTCTGGGAAGGTCTGCAGTGGAGCAGGGAGAGGGTCATTCACTAGAAGATCACTCTGGCTGCTGAGAAGAGAGACTACAGAGAGGCAAGGGCAGAAGCAGAGAGAACAGTTAGCTTGCGGACTAGCAGGAGAGAGTGGCGGAGCCCTTGCTGATGGTCTGCACGTGGGATGACAGTGAGAGAGAAGTCAGGCCCGACACCAGCGGGAACCCAAGCAACTGGATGAACACTGATGCCACTTGCTAAAATCATGAGGACAGTGGGAGAAACAAGCAGGGAAGAGAAATCAGGAGGTAAGCTGTGAGCATATTAATTTGAGACACCTATTAGCCATTCAAGAGGAAATGTTATCTATAATGTTAAATATACAGGTTTAGAGCAAATATTAGGTAGACAGGACTTGATGCCATCAGACTAGATAAAATAACCAGGAGTAAGTGTGCATAAAGAGAAGAGAAGTCTGACAATTGAGCCCTGCAGAATTTCCACATTTGGAGATTGGGAAGAGAAGACGAATCCAGCAAAGGAGACAAGAAGAGTCAGAAGAGTCACCACTCTCGTAAGAACAGTCAGAAGAGTGCACTCCAGCAGATGCTCGCTGAGAAAGTATTCTAAAAAGAGAAAGACAACTAAAACTGCATCAAATGCTACTGCCAGTTTGAGAAAGATGTAATTAACTCTATACCACTTGGTGACCTTAAAAATATATTTTAGATTTCTTTTGGTTACAACTCATAGAAACTAACCTGAACTAGTCCAAGGAAAACCTTTTCTTTATTCTGTCTTCTGGATTAGACAGGTACAAGGGTCTGCCTTGCAGCCAGGGCAGTTCCGGAGCTGCACATCACGATGGAGAATCATGGCCCCAGCTCCTGAATGTAAAGATGTTCAGCGGTTCCCACTGCACATAGAGACCAACTGCAGGGTTAGCAGTCAAAGCCTTAGGGAAGATAATGGAAGTGTCCCAGCTCAGATCAGGTGTTCCCCTAACAGCTTCTGTGACTCCTATAGAGCAGAGTGGACATGTCTAATATTACTGGCTTCTTCCAGGACTCGCTCACACACAAATGTGCTGGGGACCCTAACCGTAAGCAAACCCTGCCCTCATTCTGGCCATTGTTCTAAGAGCCATGCTAAGCACAGTGAGCATATTATCTCAGTAATCACAATCACCAGTTAAGCTGATGTACAGATGGGAAAACCAACACTCATGAATGCCACATAACTCATCACACAGCCCGCTATGTGGCTGAGTTGAGGTTTTCTGACTCAAGTATAAACTTACCTAAGCTAATTTGATAGCCACCACCAACAGTTAGAAGTGAAGGGTCTGGATTTTTTTCCCTGGACATCACAAGCAGGTATGAAAGCAAGTCTCAGAACAAATTGTGAGTCCACTTAGAACATTAATTAGTTATCAACTGCAAAAAAAAAAAAAAAAAAAAAGCAAATAAACAAAAACAGAGTTCTTTGTTCTTGTTTATAGAGGTCCCAGGTTTCTATTCTTTCAGAGGCTCTGCTCATACATTCCATGTAATAAGCTAAAAAAAAAGAAAAGAGGATTCAGTTATTCTTAAGTGATTATCAAGTAACCATAATCCTCCAAGTTATTAGGAGGCCAGTTTAGGATTTATGCTCCCATTGTCAATCCTGGGGCTTCACTAAAACATGTGCATCAGGATGAAGGGTGACACAATACAAAGAATGCTGCATCCAATACCTCACACCCCAAAGAGAATCAAGGAAGCCGAAATTGGCCACTTGGAAACTACTAGGAAACCAGAGAGTCCCTGCCAGCCTCTACAGTCAAAGGCAAACCCTTCTGCCAAGTTTTTCACTTGAGTTTTATCACTTGAGCCAAGAGATCATTTTACATTCCAAATATAGCAATTTGGGCACCACTGCCCATTCTCCCAACCCCCACAAAAAGGAAAAAAGAAAAAAATTAGTGCAGCCAGTTGTTGAAATACCTGAATAACTGGTAGGACAACCACGACCAAAGATTTGTCAGATGCCCTGAGTAGAACAACAGAAGCACTAAAACCCCAGATTTCTCATTAGGTGCTTTGGGGAATAAAAGTAAACAATCACTGAAAGTGTCCTCAGGAAGAAAGAAATACACACAGATAAAGGGTGTGCATAATAGATAAAACTTTATCTAAAATCTTCAGCAGGAGGTCCTATTAATAGTGAGCATGAGAAGGCCCAACAGGGTTATCAGCTCAATATACTAATCCACTGTTCCATGTGTCTATTTTATTTATTTACATTTTTATTGAATTTATTGGGGTTTCAGGTGTACAATTCTATCATCTGTATATTGCCTTGTGTGTTTACCACCCCAAGTCTCCTTCTGTCACCATTTCTATCTGCCTCCACCCCCCTTTCCCTCTGGAAATCAACACACTATTGTCTGCGTCTATGAGGGTGTTTTTTCCTTTGCTGACCATTTCACCTTTTTCAGGCGGCCCTGCCACGTTTCTCTTCTAAATATTCAAGATAGAGGGAAGGGGCAGGTTCAGGATAGAGTCCGTGCACAGAAGACCCAGAAATGTGTTGGAGTTGGGCTATGAGGGGTGGGAAGAGACCTCAGCCCAGGTCTCTGAGCCCTGGGCGAGCCGACCTGAGGAAAACCACTCAGAGCTCAGGCTGCCAGTGTTTCTTTTCTGCAGCCTGGTCCATTGGCCTTGGCAGCGAGCCATTGTGGAACAGCTTATTGATCCTGAATTAGCAGAGCTCAAGTCTCACAAGGGACTAGTTTCCCAGGAATCAACACTCACTGATTTCTAAGATAACGGAAGTGAGGGGGAAAGACTGTAGGATCAATTAGACCTGAGTTAGAATCCCAACTCCACTTATGAGCTGTGGTACCTTGGGCAGAAGACTCAACCTCTCAGCCTTCTTTATCTGTGGATGGTCTTATCACACACCCTGCAGGACTGTGAGCAAGACTGAATGAAATCATAAAAGCATGTGAAATATCAAGCATATCAGACAGTCAGAAAACATAGTTTATAATATAATCTTTGGCCCCCTGCCCACACATGGTAGCAGGCCAGACAACCTGCCTCAGAGGAATGAACTCTACCTATACCACCTCTGACCCACAAACATCCAACTTATAAAAGGCAAAGATAAAAATGCCTTCTATCCCTGCTCTGTCTCGCTTCCTTGCTGGCATGAGAGCCACCTGAGAAGAGAGAATAACTCCAGTTTTTTCACAGGTGAAAGAGAAAAGGTGAGAAGCAAGGGCTCCCAGCAGACAGAAGTGGTGCCGTTGCGAACTGGGGGCCACCCTGCCCAGAGCAGGTCATCTGCAGTGGAATATACTCTCTATTTTCATTCATCTGTGTCAGACAGCTTAAGACCACAGCAATTAGTGAGTCAAGTATCCTCTTTAGAAAATGCAAATCCCTTTGTCCGGTTAAGATTGATGCACACATTATGCTGCACCCATATACTTAGGAGAAGTAGTTCAATCAAACTGCTCTCCTCATATGGTATCTAAGGGAGAACCAGGGATAAAGAAAATGCCGGGATGCCATAGAGAAAGCTGAATGTGGATGGAAAGGCAGTGTGGCGGAATGAGGACAGTCTGGGGAGCTGAGACTCTGACAGGAGGAGGAGAAAGGAAAACAAGTTTATTTTAAAATCTGCCCACAAGATGGTCGCCAGGTGTCCAGGACAGTTCTCTCCATCTTTTCCCTCCTATGCCTCATTTCTCTCCCTTCTCTCAAGAGCCAGAGTGCAAGGTCCCATCATCAGTACCACACGGATGTTTTAACATGGGTTAAAGGGGATTTCTGTGAGCCAGCTAAGAAACTAACTTCATTTGCTGAACATTTTTTTATATAAGAAAACAAGTTATAATTTCCACAAACTCACTCATATAACTCCCTGAAAAGCAGAAACCATGACTCATTTAGGACAGATAATATATTTCATTAAATTAACAGATGAGAAAACGCATGACTGAATGAGTAAGTAAAGGGAAGGCCTTCCTGACAAGCCAGTGTACGGAGCCGCCTGATCAGTCTCTCCCCTGACCTTGGTTATGTTTTCTCTGGCCTCACAACACACATTTGCTTGTCTGCCCGTTCGTTGTCTTCCCTGTTGCAGCACGACCCGCCTGAACGTGCACACTGTTTTCCATGCTGCTAAACGTCCTCACCTAGGTCATGGCTGGCAAATCACGGATGCGCAGTAAGTATCTGCTGAATGAGTGAAGGACTGAACTGAACAGGAATTATCTTCAGAAGACAATGTGAGGTTAAACACTGAGCCTTTGGGAGCAATACACTGGGTCCCCCCTCACTCAGTCTCCATTACTTGTTTCACACCACAGGCACCTGCCTGGGCTTGTGATCATTCCTTTTAAATAATGTCCCACTGATCACTTTAAAACACCAGAGCTTACTTATAATATTGGTGATTGTCCTTGGCACAACTTCCCCCAGGAATATTATTTTGGAAAAATGACAAGCCTTCAAAGAGATTTTCCACCTATACCAAAAGTAGAACATTCCATTATATATAATGGCTTTCCCTGATTTTTTTCAGTGCTGTGACAGCTTTATCCTCACTCTTCAAAAAGACCTTAGCGCCAAATCACATAAATGAAACTGTAAGATATTCCCATTTCTTTTATTTCTTTTTAAGTAGAAAAAATAGTAACATTTTTTAAATGAGGGGAGGGGGGCACTATAACCTATTTCATATTTAATATTTGAAAGTCACTTCCCCTGAACTGTCTGCTTCAACTATTAGAGAAGTCTCCTTCATTCAAATAATGGCATAATATCATTCCTTTCTAATTAGTTATAATCTTTTTAATTATGAAAAAGGCCATGGCTATTAAGCCAACAGTAAAAGACAGGGAAAATCTCTTTTTAGACCAATGCATTCATTGCTCATACTAACTTTTTAATGGTTTATAAAAGAGTAAACCATTTCCTCACTTGAATAGACTCACACATTATGTGTTTGATAATTCTCAAAATAAATCAGGCCATCAATAGTCAAAGCCCATCTGCTTTGTAAACCATGTTTAAAAGCCTAGTAGTAATGACTCTCTTTATATTCAGTCAACCAGCTTCCTCATGTAGATAAATGGGTGATATAAAATAAGCTTCATTTTATGATCCTGATCTCATAATAAGAATTCAAAGATAGAAAGGGGGATGTAGTAACTAATTTATTACTAATAATTATAAAGTCACATGACTTGGTAATAAATCAAGGCCTAGAAAGGGACTTGTCATTCTTCTGCAGTTGGAGACAATGCTCGGGAAATAACATTTTTTTAAATCAATTAACTCTTAACATACTCAGTCGAAGCTCTTTCTTTAAAACAATGTGTAACTAATATTTCTCATGTATAATCTGAATGAGTAAACTGCTCTTTAAATTGTTGCAAAGGTGTTAAAGGATAGTTGGGGTTTTTTAGAAAATTTTCCTCTGGAATTCAGCACTAACCAAATCAACTCCTCATTCCTAGAATGAAGCAAGAGGGGAGAGGCAAGAAGTGGTTTTGGAAAATAAACACTTCACTCAGAATATACATGAGTAAGTATAGCACATCTATGGTCTCCAAAACAAGTATACTTCTTTCTGCTGTGAGTGAGTGCTATTCCTGAAAATAATCATGATTATAAGACAAGCACCTAGACATAAATCAGTATGTTGCATCGAAGGTTATAGAGGTACAGAAAGTCTATTACAGAAAATGTGGCTATGCTTTTCTGGAAGAATGAAATCCAAACTCAAATGCATAGGCAATGCCCAGCTCAGAAGAGGACATGAAGATATTCTTCTTAACATAAAGCAAGATAAATGATAACAGTGCTCCTAAGAACAAAAACTGCAAGGCAGGAAGTCATACCAGATTTCTCAGACTTGCTGCAATGCAGTATGGGGGGTGGGGGGGGGGGGGTTGATGGAAGTTCAAACTTAAGCTCATTCAGCCCAAATACCATCTAAGATGTTGTTGCCTATAACTGAAATGGAGAGACTTCCTCTGTAGCTATAACTCTAGAAATTAAGATCACATTTTAGTTATTGTCATTCTATGATTTGCATGTGTTACAAATGCCTTTTTCATTTAATAGTCTTACCTAAGTGTTTAACTCCTATACTTTGAAGTATTTTTATTCTCTCCTTATAAATAAGGCAACTGAAGCTTAAATAATTTAAATGATATTCCTAAGGTCACTTGATGAAAACTTGGACTCAAATTTAGGTGGTTTGATTTCAGGGCCAACAGACTTTCCACTACATCAGTTTCCCAGCTTTTCCCAGGTTTTTATCTTACCCAAATATGTGTTAATTCTGTAAGGATATGGGTTATATTTTCTACTAAATTTTCACTAAAAAACAAACCAGTCTAATGCTCCAAGCTCAGATCAAACAGGCCTTCCTTCCCATCATTTATTTTTAAATATTTTATTAAAAGTTATTTAATAATACACTTAACAAACCAAATTAAATTCATTTTTCAGCCAGAATATATTGACAAAAGTAGTCTAAATAAGCTCTAACTGGCACTCCTACACCAAGTATAATTTTTACCAAGTAATAGCTATGACAGAGAAGGAAAACTCTGATTCCAAAAAACCTCCGCTGCCTTGCGGCATACCTCTTCAGGGGAAAGGCTAAGGGAGTAAACCCCGACAGAAAATCCGGAGCCGGAGTCCCTAAGGCGGTTTGATGTTGTAGTCAACACCCGCAACTCCTGCGGCGCACCTGAAGCCAAGCTGTATTGACTCCGTCTTTCCCTTGGATCCTTCAGCTGCGAAGAGAGGGGGGGGTCTGCTGCATGGGCAACAGCAGACCCTCCATATCACCCTGCCCAGGCTCTGTAGCTTCAGCTTCACTGGAGAGGACACTCCAGCGTCATCGCAAGATGTCGATTCAACACGGGAGGAGACAGATACCGTGTCACTCCCGAGTCGGACTGCACAGCCATTCTCGGCGGTGCAGATAGACTCTTAAGAAGCGACACCATCGTCTCTCGAGACGGACGGCTGCCTACTATAATAGCTATGAGGAAAAATGGGAAGCAGAAATGGAAGCTCTCAGTTTGATTGGTGTTACTCATAATGAAATAAGTTGGTTTTAGCTTGTTTATCTCATTTTATAATAAGATACCCTGACTTACAAACTGTATCCTGACACACCATTTCTAGAAGCTTTCATGCCATATATAACTATCTTACCTCTTCACCAAGTGTTTTCTTCTTTGCCTGCTTCATAGACCAAAATCAACTTTGGCTTTGATAACGACAGAGGCATTTTCATAGTTTGAAATAACCTGCCACTATTCATTGAGTAATCTTACTGACTAGCTATAGCTGAGATTCAAAGGAAAAAGGTGGGAAAAAACAAATATTAAGTAAAATTGGCAGAAGAAATTAATTAATTTTAAGAGTCAAAAATCAAAGAATTTATTTTATTTCCTACTTCTTTACCTATTTCTGCTTGAATGGTGAACATTTAGGTAGATCTCCTTAATATTTTTCAATATTGTTCTTTTTGTGTTTTGGTCAAGTAGAGTAAGGTCAAAACAAGATATCAGATACAAAAGTATTTTGAAACAGATTTAAAAATAAAGTGTTTTAATTGAAAGTTTCATCTTATTAAAAAAAAAAAAAAAAAGTGACTCCCCTGAAGCTGAAAACAAGCCATCTTATTTTTCAGTTCCATTACCTATTTTTCATTGGGAGAACCATGACAAGAGTTGTATCCTTTCATTCTCACATGATTACACACACACACACACACACACACACACCACCTACTTTTCACTTTTTTAGTTGTCTTTCTAACTTTTTTAGTCAATGTTTAATGCATTGAACCAATGTGTCATGCTTCATGATGTTTATCGGGAATACCATTGAATAAAAGAAAAATAACTAAGCAAAATGGAGATGGCCAACCTATCAGATGCAGAGTTCAAAACACTTGTTACCAGGATGCTAAGAGAACTCATATAGAGTACAGCAAATAAATAAATAAAGGGAGGAAGGAAGGAATTTTATACTAAGTTAAATAAAGAATAATCTGCAGGAAACCAACAGAGAAGGGAAG
The DNA here is from genome assembly GCF_987537825.1 of Furipterus horrens. Classification (NCBI taxonomy): domain Eukaryota; kingdom Metazoa; phylum Chordata; class Mammalia; order Chiroptera; family Furipteridae; genus Furipterus; species Furipterus horrens. The sequence continues at coordinate 130,329,307 of NW_028327173.1, read as the reverse complement.
AAAGCCAAAGTTCAAACCAATTATTTGAAACATAAGGAAGAAATATACATTCAACCAGAACAAAAAGAAGAAATAAGAATTTTTTAAAAATGAGGACTTAGGAAACCTAGGACAACTTTAAATGTACCAACATTCTAATCATAGGGGTGCCAGAAGGAGAAGAAGAAGAGCAAGAAATTGAAAACTTATTTGAAATAAATAATGAAAGGTAACTTCCCTAATTTGGCCAAGAAAATAGACATACAAGTTCAGGCAGCACAGAGAGTCCCAAACAAGCTGGACCCAAAGAGGACCACACCAAGACACATCATAATTAAAATGCCAAAGGTTCAAGATAAAGAGAGAATCTTAAAAGCAGCAAGAGAAAAGCAGAGAGTTACGTACAAAGGGGTTCCCATAATACTATCAGTGGATTTCTCAAAAGAATATTTTTTAGACAAGAAGGGGCTGGCAAGAAGTATTCAAAGTGATGAAAAGCAAGGACCTACAACCAAGATTACTCTACCCAGCAAAGCTATCATTTAGAATGGAAGGGCAGATAAAGTGCTTCCCAGACAAGGTAAAGCTAAAAGAGTTCATCATCACCAAGCCCTTATTATATGAAATGTTGAAGAACACATTTAAGAAAAATAAGAACATAAAAAATATGAGCCTTAAAAAGGCAACAAATTCACAATTATCAACAACTGAAATCTAAAAAAAAAAATGACTAAGCAAACAACCAGAGCAGAAACAGAATCACAGATATGGAGATTATTTGGAGGGTTATCAGCTGGGATGGGGAAGGAGGAGAATGGGGAAATGTTTCAGGGATTAATAAGCATAATTGGTAGAAACAAAGTAGACAGGGGGCTGTTAAGCATAATTTAGGAAATGGAAAAGCCAAAGAACTTATATGTATAACCCATGGACATGAACTAAGGGGGGAATTGCTGGAGGAAAGGAGAGTACCAGGCAAAGGTGGGCAAAGGGGGAAATATTGGGACAACTGTAATAGTATAATCAATAAAATATACTTTAATAAAAACTATCAGTGAGTGGCAAGTGAGAATTAAGCTGCAACTGGTGGCAGGCTTTATAGTGGCAAGTGAGTTGATGTACTTCCATTGTACAGCTGCATCTGGAACTAGAGGAGCAGTTAACAGCCCATGTGAATAAACATACCACAGTCCTGCTAGATTTATCTCTCTGAACTCTGTTTACTACAGGATGGCTTGATTATCTCCAGGTCTGATCTTTAAGCCACAGGCTCAAATTATTTTATCAGGTTATTCCTCAAACTGCAGTATCTTTAAACAAACTGATAAATTATGGTTGTATTTTCAGAACTTCAACTATTTTCTGTATTTTTCTGGGGCTACAGTAACATATGCAAGCAACATCTAATTATAAAAATATACACAAAAGCACTACAACATATATTTATGAGAATATCAATAAGTCAGGAAGTACCTAGTGATGATATGAAAATTAATATACATAATTCAAGGGATGTGGGCACCAAAACACCACACGCTCCACTGCACACTGAAGAATGTAAGCATCATGAGGGTGGACAACTGTACTTGTGCTATTCCCTTTGTAACTGTCTCTAGCCTCCAATACAATGAAATAGGCACTGGATTAACATTTGCTGAATCAATAAATAAGTTTTCAAAAATGCTGCAAATGAGGAAATCAAAATAGTCATGGTTGTTTTAGTTGTCTGCATTTTGCCATGTGCCATATCTCTATGCTAGTTTCTGGTAATGGCAGGAAATCCCAAATTCCACTTACCTGACTACTCTCCAGATTACCTAATAAAACAAACCCTCTGCTAGTCCTGTATTTTATTGAGCAGAACTACCTATTAACTTCCATACACCTGGGATCCAACAGTAATTGTTAATTACAACTTATAAGACCTTAAAGTACTTTTTAATCAACAAAGGTTGTTTTGTGCGCATACTCTTTGAATATGATTTAATTATATTTAAAAATCTATTAACTTCACATTATCAAAAAATTACTATTATTCAATCATGTTGAATGATGACGTTCATTATACATTAATCGTTGTAAAAATTCACATGATCAGATGATGTGATCCACAGAACAAAACATGGGAATTTAGGGTATATTGCTGTTATTTCAGACCAAAAAAGAAAAAGAAAAGGATTAACCTTGAATACTAATTTGGAGACCTAGTATGTCTCTCTCCATCACTTTATTGCTAAAATACCAGGCAACACAACATTTTATAAACAAAGAAGTCAAATGGTTAATTTCTTAAGCTATATATTTACACCATATAGCACTTTGGCAGCTATCCATGAGAAGAAGTTCTCAATTTTCCATCATCAAATGTTCTTCCCACTCATTCCCTAACACATTTATTGGGACATGAAATTACAAAGATATGAATCAATAAGAAAAATATTGTAGTGGGTTTTGAGCTTTAGATTTTGTTTTGGAGTTTAGGTACCAGTGTCTAATAAAGTCTGGTTCTTATGGGACATTCTACTTTGGCAAGCCTCACTTCATTTCCACTTGACACTGGTTGGCCTCCTACAACCAGAGCCCAACGTTGTCCTGAGAACTGCTGTGCCGATAGTCTTAGCAGCTAGTTTGGCCAGTCTCCCATCTTTCTAGTTTTCTCAGACGTTCATTCCCACTATACCTTCTTAATCTAATAAAAACTTTGCCCTTACAGTCTATAAACTCCTTCCTGACACTGTTCTCTATCAAGGGAGGCAGAAAATAATAAAACAAATAAATATAAACTTGAACTTTGAATGTGCTATTATAAAAACAGGGTTACAAAAGAGTTATGGGAAGGCCTATCTACCTTGTGTGGTCAGAGAAAAAACTCTCTGAGGAATGACACTTAAGATACAGAGAAGGAGCCAACTGTGGGAAGAATAGGTACTGCAGACAAAGCCTTACAGAGGAGAAAGGGCCTGGTCTCATCTAGGTACAGTAAGGTGCCTAGTGTGGCTGGAACACAGTGGTCAAAAGACGGAAGAGAAGGAAAGGAGGCTGGAGAGGGAGGCAGGTGCCACATCGCACAAGGCTTTGTGAGCTGTGACAGGAGTTTGGAACTTAAATGAACTGCAGTGGAACTTAATCGAAATATTTTAAGGAGGAGGTAACATGGTCAAATCTGTGTTGTTAAAGATGACTGTAACGGAGGCATGCAGAAGTGCTGTAGAGGCAGAACGGATGTGAGAGGTCTCCGACACTCTGTCTAGTAATATAGAGGCTGGCATATGGTAAGTGTCCCCAAAACTGATGACAGAATTAATGAATAAATGAGCCAACAACTTTTCAAGCTGGAAGTGGAGTCACAAATTAGTTTTGAAATTATTAGTCTGGAAATGTGTTTTAGACTACAGAGAATCTATGTCAGGAAAGCATTAGTCATAGACACTGAATATCTGGTCCACTAAGAAACATTCCACAGATGACTATGTGTTCTGAAATTTTAGAGTCAAGTTTTATAGGCTTTCAATATTCCAAACACAATAACAGACTAAGAATCTTATTTATGCAAAACAGATTAAGTCACTCTGTGTAAACTGTTCCTCAAGTTTAATAAGAGTCTTTGTTTATTTTGTATCTATCTGGCCAAGTGTGTGTTTGTATGTATGAAATACATGTGTTCAGAGATGCTAAAGATTGATGGTCAATCAAAAAAAGAAAAAAAAAAGCTGAAGTTGTTAAAAGCTGGGAAGTGAGCCAGTTTGCAATCACTAAAGGAACTGCTTAAGCTGAGTTTCTTGTTGCCACCCTGGTAATGAGCCTGCCTCAAAGGATGCTACTTTGCATAGTTCAGTTTGCTCTGATGTAAAGGTGTCACTTTTGAAATCAGACTGACTTGTTTTTTTTTAAGTGTCAATAAAATTAAGCTCAACCTATTCACTGATTACAAGAACAAAAATAAATGGTGGCCCTTATGCTGTAAAAATGTCTATCAGGTATATAGAGGTGCTTTTGAGATATTTAGCTCTGAATCTGATGTTCACTGCATTTTTTTCATTTTCTTTTTATGGAATGACATAAGAGGGGCAAGCTGGTGAAAAATTCATTAATTCTTACTATGAACTGCTCAGAAGTAATACAAAAGAAAAAGATTATTTTCTTGGAGTAAAATGGAGCTTTTTAGAAGCACATATTATTTTTAAAAGCAACATGGATAGATTATCATATAACTTCATATTCTCTTGCTTTACAAAGTTTCAAGGAACAATGAAATTCTAGACATAGTAATATCAATTTATTATCTCTAGTTCTGATGGAAACATGTAATCAGCCTACTAAGGCCAATCATACAGGTATGAGTGCAAGGCAAATACACTTATGGAGAAATTGTGTCATTTATATCTCTAGTAAAATGACCGCTGAGTAACATGAGCTCTGAGATATCAGAAGCATTGTGATAGCCAAAAGGACCCATAAATCACTGTGTTATGTTCTCTGGACTTACTAACCAGTATTACAAAAACAAAAGAAAATACATTTTAGAATCCCATATTTGGCATTTGCCATGTGCAAATGAATACCATACATTTTAGAAAGATGAAGTCTGAGATTAGACCAAACTGAGGAAGGAAGAAAGGAAGGAAGACTGATTTACCTATAATGAACACTGCCTTGTTCAATAAATCTCAGTATTTAAAAATGAATAGCAATCTCCTAAATAAGGTTATATAAATAAAAGTACATACATTACTTTTTAAAAAAGCTGTTGGTTATGCAGAACTCATGACCTCAGTAGAGAGAATTAGATATAAGGTTAAAAATAATCAGCAAATATTTGTTAGAATTCTACTATGTGCTAAGCACAATGCTAAGGTCTATAAGAAAAAAACTAAGTTTTAATTCATTTTGACAAGAATTTATTGTGCATTTCTATTTTGCCATGTACTAAGATAAACATCAGGGGACATAAACTAGATATGATGCCACTGTAGCAAAACAAATTGTTTCTGACAATAATTTATGGGCAACACATGCTACTGAAGTGGCATTACAAGATGAAAAATGGGTCAAATGAACAATACAGATATGTGTACTGATAGTTCTTAGAAGAGATTATTTAGGCCTACTTGGTAAGAGAACTTTTCACAAACGAGATGGAAATTCAGCTTGAATAGTGAGTGGAGAGACATGGAAAAATGAACGCAGTTGACAAAGGTGACAGGGCAGAAATTCACAAGGTCAATTTGGGCTCTGAAGAAGCCTGAGAATTTAACTCTGAGAGAAGAGGAGGTAATGATAGAGAGGCAGGCTGAACCCAGAAAGGGAAATGCCACTTAATGGAGAGAGTTTTTTTGAATAGTTTGGAGTGATGAAAATGCCTTGGAACTAGAGAGGAGTGGCAGATATACAATACTGTGAGAGTTATGTGAATTTCACCTCAATCAATTTTTTAATGTTGATGATGGTGTTGCAAATTATCATTATTGTTAACTGCAAAATACTGGAAATATCTAAATATCCAACCATGTAGATATTGGATGTTTCAAATCTATATGATAATGTTGATAAGTCACTATGATTTTAAAACTGTGTATTCCCTAATTATATAATGCTACAGGAGAGTAGTCAATGACATAAAAATAGGTCCATGGTGTATTGTGTAAAAAAGCAAATCGCCAGTTTATCATATCAAATCTATAATAAAAAAGACTAGAATGATGTAGTTTAAAATGTTAAGTGTCATCTCTGAGTGTTAGAACTATGAATGATTTAAATTTTCTTCCTTTTCATTATTTCTCATAATAAACATCTAAAAGTTACTTTTAAGATAATTTTATTAGAAATGGCTTTTTATGTAAAAAAAAAAAATTATTAGAATACCCTCATTGCAGATATAGAAATTAACAAGATAATTCATGATCTTTTTCTAGACAGAGCCTGGCATAAAGTATAAGATTTGCACACAATATCCTATTTTTAAGTAGTAACTTATAATATTTGCTGGAATTAATAGGAGCTTTAGATGAACAGCTTATTCCATAGTACATGTAAATTTTCATTGATCTTTTTAATTTTTTAATCTCATATTTATTTTGAAGTCTGCCCCAAAGTGACAGCATAAAAATCAGCCTGTTTCCATTATTGTCTTTCTGTTCATAAATTCCTCTCAAATAACACTAACTTCCATGTAGTCCCTGTCTTCCTCCTTTTCTTTGGCCTTTGGTACTTGTTTTTCATTGACAGCGCTGCCAGAGAGGGCTCTGCCTCTCACAATCTGAAGTTAACCATCACTGCTCACTTCCCCACTTCATTCTTCAAAACTCTCCTTGAATATATTTAATTCACGTCACTACAAAAATCAATTCCAGGTTATTTTCACTTCTCGTTATTACCATGGTGTGGGGGGCGGGGGGATCAGTCAGGTAAAACCCATAGTTCAGACTTCCTCCATATTTTATGGAGCTGTCAGTAAGGGCCCAGATGACTTCACTGTAATATTAGCAAAAACACGATCTTCAGCTGCAGCCCCTCTCCTTGCGCATTCGTGTACGCCAAAATCAGAACCTACAGTTCGGGAGCTGCACATAGTTGCATCTTGTTTTGAGTTTTTGTTTGCAAACTGTCAGTAAGATCAGAATAAATTGCATGATATGCAGTCCAATATGTATATTCTTGAGCACATCTCAATGTATCCACCAAAAAATATTCATAGCTGCAGGTGTACAAAAAAAAAAAGGCAGAATTATGGCTTGATTTGCCTTGATAAGCATGGCAATTTTCTGTACACTTTTCATAAAGTGCTAATCAATTTCAGCTCAAAATAGATTGAAACACCCAACAGATTGCTGCCACAGTCCACAAATGTTTGTCATTCATAGGCTGTGGCAATAATGTGAATTCTGAAAAAGAAAACTACAACTGTACTATACCTTGCACAAATCCCTTTCATTTGCCTTAATAACCACTGAAGAAATGCTAAGAATTATTTTGAGTTCACTTGTTTGAAATTTCCATTTTTTTCTTGCTGTATCTAAGTATTGCTTTAGTAATATCTGTTGTAAGTATGGTTATGGATGGATTATATTTAGAACTCAGTGTAATGGTATTTAAGAATCAGCTATCACATCCACATTGTTTAATGTTTATCTAAAATATAATTACAGATATCACACAAACTAGGAGTTGAATCATAACAAACTACTACAATAAATTACTTTGTCTATATCTTTAACCGTTAAATGTAGTATAATTTTTGAAGATGTTTTGTCAATATTATAGTCTTTGAATTAAGGTTATTTCACAAACACTTAGAGGTGCCCATATTTCTATTAATGCACCTTTTCCAGTAGCAGTGACCCTGCTATATGAATCACTCATCTGCCCAGGAGGTTTTGGCAAACAAAGGTGCCAAAATTTGGCTGAGGGCAGTCACATTTCTACAGGGAACCTCTGCTCAAAACTGAGCATATGCTTTCCCTTTCATTAAACATAAGGAATAATTGGTAATGACATTTAGATCTAGGGATGGTATACTCTCCATGGAATTTAGGAAAATTAAATTAGAATAGATAACATTTAAAATTTTTACACTCTTCTTCAAAACTACAAAAATGATAATACAATTTGGGGGGAATAAAAGCTACAATATTTGGCTAAAAAGAGTACTTAAAAGTTGCAACTTTAAGCAATTTGGATGATTACCATCTGTCAAAAATGATTGGCAAAATTAGAGGCAATAGAGTGTAGTCAACATACGTTCTGCAGTCAGAAAGCCTGATTTCTTATGATGACAGCCATTAAATATGTGACCTTGAACAAGTGATATGTCCTTGCCATGTCTCAGTTTCCTCATCTACAAAATGAGGATTATGAGAATAACTAACTCCGGATTCAGTGAGTTAATATATGCAAAATTCTGAGAATTAAAAGAGATAATACATGACAAGTTCTTAGCAAGGTAGGTTCTAGTCAATTCTCATAAATGTTACCTAACCTTATCATCATCAGAACCATCATCATGTGAAAGAGCAGTTGTAGAATCACAGTCTGAGTACAATGATTTGGTTCTAGGTCTGGGTCCTCCTGTGCCACATATGTTAACCTTTCTTCCCAAAGAGAGAATAACATGTTTGGAAATCAAGTCAACTCTGCATGAGATGGTAAACCTCTTGGCCCAAATTGCCATCTACAAATTCTGTTAAAATAAGAATAAAAAAGGGCATGTGAAGAATAGGGAACACATTTAAGTTCTTGACTCTCCTACACAAATGGAAAATTGTCACCTTTTGCACATTCTAGACCTAATATAACAGCAGCTGTCTGTGTTCATTGGGAAGCAGTTCCCATGATGTTATTCTTCTTGTTCATTAATCTAGTCTCTGGAATTTAGGTACGCAGTCACCTTTACTAGCCATTAGATTTTTAGGAGCCATAGAGGAAAAAAATTACACATTCTGACCTTGAAAAACTAAATTTGATGCTGTTTTAGGAGAGGAAATTCATTCTATTTACCAGTGAAAAACAAACCATACCATTCAAGAAAAACTTATTAATGTTCCTAAAAAGTAACCACAAAAAAATACATTTCAAATCTTCTTAAATAATTACTACAGTCCAAAGGAAAACAGTCAACTACTCTGACTCAAAACCCATTTGCAGTCTTCACACCAAGTATTTTCCTTCTCTTTCTGCCCCTTTTGAATATTTCTATTAGGTGGTTGCCATGGAGAGAATCGATGCACAAAAACAGTCAGAGCAGAAACATATTGAGGTGAATTGTATGAATGTATTTAGATGTTGTTTTCCTGAGATCATAATACAGTCATTTGCCAGTTTCTCCTTGACGTTCTATTAGATTTTATGTATTTGTGTTTTTCTTCAAAATGCCACATATCAGCACAAACAACTTCATGAGATAAATTATCACCTTGTTCACTTTCCCAAAAACAATTTAAATACAGGTTGTAGATGAAGACTGAAAACACTGCTTTACAAGTAAATTCGATGTTGCTTACACTACTACTTTCCTTTTATAATTAGAGGCACTTCCTCAAGGACAAACTTCTGGAAATATAGCTATATATTAAGTTAAAATTCAATTTTAAAAGAGGCTACTGATTCAGAAAAACAGGTTAATTACATACTGCATATTTTGCAGAAAGCAACACAAGATCACAACACATACAAAAATGCTTTGAATGTAACAGATATTCAACACGTATTTGTGAACTGATTTGAATAACTGTCCTTTAAATGCAAAGAATGTTTTAAATATTTGTTTTAAAAAGTGCCTGAACATATCACACAATATGGCTGTTAGTCTTTTTTATCAGTAATTTACACAAGAAGGGGTGCACTCACCCCAGAAATGGGCAAAAAAACCATAGTAAAGAGAGAGAAAAAATATCTATTATGTTCATATTAAATAATGTTATATGAAATGTCATTCTTATCTTTATAAAATGTATATTATTTTTGTTTAATGTTTGATTAATATGTGTGTATATATATTTGGCCTATGTTTTCAAATGTTTTCACAAATAGTGTATGTGTGAAAACATTTGAAACTAATTTAATAAGTGTATTAATAAGTGTTTGTAGCTGTATAGAGATTTTACCCTGAGAGATGCAGAGATGTAATGTACTCAGGCAAACTTCGGAACTTTCCTATGCCTCATTCTTTACAGCTAAAAATGAAGATAATGACTCACAGATAGATAATGTTTATTCGGGTGGGGGGGCACAAATGTCTAAATGGTAGGAAGCACTATCATTATTAAGGTGTAGAAGTAATATTTAAAACAGAAAATAACTATTTGTAATAACATGGAGACACTGGAACCCTGAAACATTGCTGATGGAAATGTAATATGTTCCAGCAGCCTGAAAAACAGTTTGGCGGTTCCTCAAAAAGTTAAACATAGACTTACAATGTGACCCAGCAATTCTATTCCTAGGTATACATATACCCAAAAGAACTGAATACAGGTATTCAAACAGATACTCATATATCCATATTCATTAGCAGTATTATTCGTAATAGCAAAAAGCTAAAAAAACTCACACTGTCCCTAAATGAATGCATAAACAGATTGTGGTACATACACAGAATGAAATATTATTCAACCTAAAGGAAATAAAGTTTTAATACATGCTACACAATGAATGAGCCTTTAAACATTATACTAAATAAAATATACCGGACACAAAAAGACAAATATTGCATGCTTCCACTTACATGAAGTATTTAAAATACGCAAGTTCAGAGACAGAAAGAAGATTTAAAATTACCAGGGGTTAGAGAGATGATGAAATGGATATTTATTCTTTAATGGGTACATTTCTGTCTAGGGTGATGATAAAGTTCTGGAACTAGGTAGTAGTGTTGGCTGAACAACCTTATGAATGTACTCAATGCCACTAAGTAGTACACTTAAAAATGATTAAAGTGATAAATTTGTTATGTATATTTTACCACAATAAAAAAATTTATTAAGTAAAAATGAAATATTATTTCTTCTCCAATATAATTCTTTTTTTTTTTTTTCTCATTTGAGGACATGTTCATTGATTTAGAGAGAAGGGAAGAGAGAGAAACATCGATGTGAGGGAGAAACACCAATCAGGTTGCCTCCCCCACAACCCCAGACAGGGGATCAAACCTGCAATGTAGGATGCGGCCTGACCAGGAATTGAACCAGCAACCTTTTGGTGTATGGGACAATGCTCCAAACAGCTAAGCCACACCAACCAGTACCCATTATAATTCTTTCTACTCTTTTCTGTTCAACTTTATAGTAAAAATTCTTGAAAGGGTCATCCTCTCTCATAGCCTCCACTTCCGATCTAACTTAGCAACTCACTTCACCCTGGCCCAGAGCACAGTGCTCCTCAAATGCCTTCCGCCAAGCACACTGCCCAGCACCCGGCTGCCTAACCTCCCCTGATATGCCCACCGACTGCTGCCTCATTCCAAAAACATCTGTTTCCTTCATTCCTGAACTGACACTCAAGGTTTTTCTCCTCGCTCTCTGACCCACTCCTGCTCAGTCTTGTGTTGTCTGTTTTCTTGGATTTTTGTTTGTTTGTTTTGTTGTTGTTGGTTTGGTTAGGTTTGGTTGTAGGCTCTTCATACCCTGTTAAGTCTTTAATTTTTTTCTTCAAGTTCCATATTTTGGATCTCTTTTGGTCCCATCCCATGGACATTCATTAGATTTATCCATCCCCTCCCAACCAATGCAAATGAATGTGTTTTTACAAAACCTGTTTTTTCTGTCCTTACCTTGACCAACTGCTCCATCACTCACTCAAGTAGTCCAAGCATCGTATCATCCTTTACTCTTCCCTCCCCTACAAATACCTGCACACATGCAAACTCACACTCAGTACAGCAGTTGCCCCTTATCCACATTTCACTTTCCACAATTCCAGTTAATTGGGCATCATTCTGAGTAACATGATCAAATCTCACAAGTCCCACCCCCTCCACCCCCTTCCACCCTCTTCCACCGGGGACAGGAGTTATCCTCTGTCCAGTGTCTCATGCTGGATACGCTCCCAGCCCATTAGTCACTAAGTAGCCCCTCGGTTATCAGATCGACTGCTATGGCATCGCAATTCTTGTGTTTAAGTCACCCTAATTACACTCAGTAATATCTCATCCACCTCACTTGTCTCATCACACAAGCACTGTATCATCTCACATCATCACAAGAAGGGTGGTATAGTACAATAAGATATTTTGACAGCGACCACAGTGACATCACTTTTAGTAGAGCATATTGTTATAATGGTTCTATTTTATTATTAGTTGTTATTAACTCCTACTGTACCTAATTTATAAATTAAACTTTATCATAAATACATATGTATAGGAAAAAACATAGTTTACATAGGGTTCAGTACTATTCACAGTTTCAGGCATGTACCCTGGCTCAGAATGGCACCTGCAACCTTTTGGTGTATGGGACGACACGCCAACTGAGCCACCTGGCCAGGGCATGACTACTGCATTCTTAAGTCTTGTTAAGACTAGCTTTTTAATTCACTTACTCTTTTCTATCCCCAAAACCAACGTCTGTATTGTCCCCACTGCTGCCTTATAAAGTGATGGTCCTGGCTCTTGCTGTATCCCAATCTCTTCTCTTGAATGCAGCCACACTCAAATTTCTAAAGTACCTATTTTTCCATACTAATTTCCTCTATAAAAATCTTGCATTGTTCCTCATTGCCACCAGAACCATAATATAAGGTGGCATATATCTCCATTATATAATGTCCTCTTACCTATGGTGCCTCTTTACCTGTCCCCAAACACAATGATCCAAGCATAGTAAAACTACTCTCAGTTACGAAGCCCTGTTCTCTGAGCCCTACGGCCTGACAATCAAACCTGGACTTGGGAGAGTGAAAAAGACACCACGGACTCCAGAACAACAGGCATAGAGGACAATGGGAAGAATAGAAGCTTGTGCTGCCTATAGACCTTTGCACTTATTGTTCCTTCCATTTTCTCCTCCAACCATTTCACCTGGTGGACTTCCATTTCTCATAGAACTAAAGTCAAGTCTTCCCGTAAATTCTTTCTAGAAGCCTCATAACAGAAACTCTGAATTTGTAAAACTTCCTATCTTTTTATCACTGCACCCTTAATTTTACCTTTTATAATCTTTATGGTACTTTATTATAATTTTTCTGTTTACTTGTTACTATCCTCCTACCCCATTCCAATCCAATGGACTTCAGCCTCCTAGAACCCTAGACTTAACCTCATAATATATCTGAACTCCATTCAGTCACTAACACAATAAAAATAAGCAATCAATAAATATTTGAATAAATAAAAGTTTCTGGGTTATAAAGCAAAGGATCCCTGTTAAATACATATTTGGACATGCTGATTTCAGTACTTCAATTAGCTCTTAGTTATTCTATCAATAATAAATTATTATGTCCAATGCTTTTCATCAAAAATAAATAGGACATTTTAGGGACGAATGACTTGCCACAGAACCTTAACTATTATTTTTCTATGTATCTTCACTTGATCAGTAAACATGTACCATATCAAAACCCTGTTAAAGACTCAAGTCCATCCTAGATATTTAATCTATAAAAATAATTATAGCTAAAAATAAATAAGCTGAGGTCTAAAAATTGCATTCTCCCCAGTTTCTTTCTTTTTTTATTGTAGCAAAATACACATAATACAGAATTTACCATCTTAACCATTTTTCACTGTACAATTCAGTAGGGTTAAGTATATTCATATTGTTGTGCAGCCAGTCTCCAAAAATGTTTCATCCTATAAAACTAAAACCTATAAAACTATCTATTAAAAAACAACTTCCCATTTCTCACTCTTCCCAACCTCTGGCAACCACTATTCTCCTTTCTGTTCCTATGAATTTGACAATCCTAGGTACCTCATATACGTGGAATCACACAATATTTGTCTTTTTGTGACTGGCTTATTTAAACTTTAGCATAATGTCCTCATGGTTCATTATACTGTAGAATGTTTCATAATTTCCTTCCTTTTTAAAGCTGAATAATATTATGTTGTATTTATATACCACATTTCATTTATCCATTCACCCATCAATGAATACTTGGGTTGGTTCTGTCTCTTGGCTACTATGAATAATTCTACTATAAAGATGGCCTCCAGTTTCTTTTAATAACAGAAAATAACAATATCACAATTATTAAAAATAAAGAAGTAAAAGTTTACAGAAGAGTATTTTATCATGTGCATATTTGCTTTTTCTATAGATATTATTTTTAGATGAAATTTTATCTTTGTGACTTACACTTTCACTAACAAACATATGTTCAACACAGTCCAAACATCATGTCTATTCTAAAAATGAATATTCATTCACTTTAATGACAAAGTAACTCTTTACAGCTACATTTAGAAAAAACTTACTTTGGGAAAATGCTCCTTTTTCTGATTTCTGGGTATCTTTGACAAGTCGTAAAATACTTTATTTCTTGCATGAATATGTAAATGACTACTAACCCTTTGGGGTTGCATCTAAGATTTGACACCTAACTTTGCACAGTCCAAAGACCCCAAGACTGGAAACAAAGATAAGCAAAAATGAATTGAGAACACAATTCACAATTGTGAATCTGCAATCTGTCTTTACTCGCTGCTCTCAGACACATCATTGTCAGCATCTGACCCCGTTAGGTAGCTGATAAGAGGATTTTGAAGGCCAGCAGATTTTATTTTTAACCTCTCCATATGGTTGACCTTCTAGTTTCAATGTGAGCATCATCTGCAGAGATGATCATCAAATGGCAACTCCTACCCTAAAATGTTCTGGGTAATTTGATCAACTCAAAAGTGATACTCAGTTAAAAAACAATATGTAGAGTGTGATCTTTCCACTTAAAAGTTTTACATAATTACATTTTAAAAGTTCTGCAGGGCTACATACAGAAACTGCAAGTATAATTTAATGACATTAAAATTTAAAATTTTTTTCAAACGTATGCAATGTTTTACTTATATAATGAATAAAACTTTTAAAGGTAACTTTTGCTGTTAAGATTTTCTACCAGCTAACTTCATTTGTAATATGAAACATATATGATAAATACCTCAAATTTAAAACTGAACTCCAAGACTTCCGGTTCAGATGGCGGCATACGCAGACACGGCTCGCCTCTTTGCACAACCACATCAAAATTACAACTAAGACATAGAACAACCATCACTCAGAACCATCAGATATCAAGTTGAATGAAAGTCTGACAACTACCATCCAGAATGATAGGAGGGGCGCAGATAAGGAACAGGCTGGTCCCTCACACACAGGTGAATTAAAATTCTGGAGGGATATCTCAGGAGCAGGGAGTCCCAGCCCCATGCCAAGCCCCCTGGCCCAGAGTTCCAGTGCCAGGAAGATAAGTCCCCACAACTTCTGGCTGTGGAAACCAGAGGGGATTGAGTCGGTGGAAGAAACTGCTGGAGCTCCAAGCAGTTTCTCATAAAGAGCCCACACACAGACTCACCTACTCAGGCTCACTCCCTCTGAGCTCCAGCATTGAGGTAGCAGCTTGAAAGACACCAGGGGCATATAGGGAGGAACTGAAGTGTCTGGCATCATAACAAGCAGAGACCATTACCCCTTTTCTAAACCCTCCCCCCTCAGAGCAAGCAAGCCCTGCCATCAACTTGGCTAACACTGTATGACCCACCCTAGAGATCCCCACAGACTCCGCCTTACCTAGTTTATGGGCCCACCCAAACTGCTTTTCACATGAATGGCTGGTCTTGGCTCATGCTTCACAACTTAAATCCTATCAAATGAGCAACAGCTGGCCTCAGTGAGCCTAAGGCCAGGCAGTAATAGCAGCCTGCCTAGATTCACAGTTTCACTTTGCCTGGGAATCTCCAAGGCCAGCACAATTAAGCAGCCATCTCAAATTGCTCAGGCAGGGCGGACCCAGGCAAAATACAGGTGGGAGCTGACCTTGGTAAAAAGTACAAATCTATCAACAACTGAATCTAAAAAACAAACTAAGCAAACAAGAAGAACAGAGACAGAATCATAAATACAGAGAGTGTTTTGATGGTTGCCAAATGGGAAGGGGCGAATGGGTAAAGAGGTGAGGGAATTAAGAAGTACAAATAGGTAGTTACAGGTAGTTACAGAATAGCCATGGGGATGTACAGTACAGTATAGGGAATGGGGTAGCCAAAGAACTTACATGTATGACCTATGGACAGTGGTGGGGGATTGCCTGAGGGAGTGGGGTGTGCTGGGTAGAGAGGGGGGACTGGGGGAAAAATCAGGACATCTATAACAGCATAATCAATAAATATAATTTAAAATAATAAATAAATAAAACTGAACTCAAACACAGAAAAATTAATAAGACTTCATTAAAAAATATACAAAAGTACTGTGATGTATTAATATTTCAAGTCTAATATTAGCACTATCAATGGCTACTAAATATAACACATATGTTATTGCAATTTTGAAAATTAAAGGATACAAATTATTTTATGTGCAACTTATGATCCACAGTTTTATACACCCCCATGAACCTTAATGATAAAGATAGCAAAGATGATTTTCCATATACAAAAATTTTGCATAAAATATAAAATTATTCATCTATTTATTCAACAAACATTTAATAGATTCCCATTATGATCCACAGACAGATTCAAAGTATAACCTAATAAAACAGAAGAGAAAGGCAATCTCAACACATCAAGGACTTCAGGTAGGTGACAAAGAAGAATGGAAGCAGTTCACGGAGAGTGGAAGCAAAGGAAGCTGGGGTTATAGGATGGAGCAAGCATAGAATTATTCCCTGAGAGGTAAAAAAAGAAGAAAAAAAGGCATCTTACAAAGACTACAAGTAAGTTAAGTCTTGACAATGAGTAAAAATTCACCCGAGGTTAAGCCCAGAGCTGCCATAGTGAAGTGACAAGTCTCTAGGCAGAGGGAACAGCAGGAGAGAGGCACAGAGGTCAGCAAAAACTGTTGAAAAAGATTTTTCTTTGCAGGATCTATTCCCCAGTCCTCAGAAAATAAAATGTAGAATTTTATTTCCTTCTAATGTGACCTTTCAAATGATACTATTATTCAAAATGGTAAAAACAGTGTAATTCTTTTAACATTTATGATCTCCTACTCATTCCATAATTTTTGGACCCATCTGGTTTTTCCTTAATATTCCTTTGTAAATTTCCATTTACTCGGGACTTAAGAATAACATCCCATAACAATTATAGGACCAAAAGGCGACTTCAGAAATTCATCCAAGGCAGTCTGTAGAAATAATTATAAGTTAAAATGCCTAATCTCCTGAGAAAATTTGAATAAGAACAGCATTTAGCTGGGCTAAGGGGGAATTCCCAATTCCTTAAGTAAAGGATTAAGTCCTTTACTTCCTCATACAATGGTTGGAACATGTTTCTAGAATACCTGAACTATGAGAAAATATTCCCTAATGTCCATACAAAAAGCCCCTTCAGCAACAGCAAAAATCTGCAGAACAAGCAATGAAGAACAGGAGAGAAAGAGACGTGCTCCCCACTCATACATTCTTGCACAAGGAAAGCTCATAGTAAGTTCTAGCCACTGGCAAACACTGTTATTCATTAATATTCTAAAAATCAATGGAATTTTAGGGTGTACCTGGTATGTTCAACAGAACAAATTGCTTCTGTGCCCTGGCATTCTTTTAATGCTTAGCAGTAGCTGCCAAAATTAAGAAGATATGAAACTAGAATATAAAGGACTTCTCTTACCCCCTAAACATAGGTACATCTATACTCAGGTAGAACAGGAAAAGATTTCAGATGAAAGTCAATTGTGACTGCTTCTTTCTCTCTCTCTTCCTCTCTCCTCTAACCAAAAGAAACAAAAACATAGTTTCACTAAATTAATGACTTGTCTTTTATGACAACAGAGTATGGATGAAGAACCTGTCAGTGTGTTCAAATGAACAAGTTTATTTTCAAAAATCATATTTGGGAAAGAGTTCCTGGAAACACACTCAATTGGGCAATGATAAAAACCCACTCGTGCCTAGCACCATCTGCTGACACCCTTCCCAACAAGCCTCGTAGTATAATAAACTGTACATGCCAAGAAATGTAAGGGAGTCAGCAGGATGTAACCACACCCACAGTCCATGTATACTCAGAGACTGCAAATTCTATAGCTATTCTGCAACAGAACAAAAGATGAAATGAGCGATTACATTTGTTAGTCAGCCACATTTCAGTTATCATAGTGCTAGTCATCCAGACTGGTATATGATGGTAAAATAAAAACATGAATTGTAATTGTTCTCCCTCCTCTGATGGTGTTGTCATTTTAACTCCAATGATTGATATTTGACATCAAGCAGTTTTCTGGAAAGGAACTTGTTCACCTCTCAATGGCACATCTGGCAGCTGCAGATGGTGAGGTTTAGCATAATTTTCCCAGCAACGGTGCGCCAAAGCAAAACACAAATCAAGACTTAAGCCTGATGTCAATCATTTGTGTCTTGTCAAAGATAATATAAAGTCTTCTAGAGATGGTTCTAATGCTTTCTATCAGGTCAAACTACATGAAGAAAACTCAGGAAGCAATCCCAATGGCCCTGGGGATGGACATGAATTAACATTTATGGCAGCCGATCGCTACTATTGCTCTCTCTTCCTCCTACACAAAAACGGTCAAGCTCCCCACTGAGGAGGTAAGAGGTACACGAAGGGGAGTCAACACAACGCGTGGAGATTTTATCTGTATTGTACCTGCATGTGTGTGTATTTGATATGTCCATTTTACTGATGCAGTAGGAGCAAAATTTCTTTCAAATAAGCACTAAATAAGCTATCTGTTCTGTAAAGACAAGGACACTGAAAAAAACTGAGCATCTAGTCTATGGAAGGAACAGAAACAGGCTCCTTGACAAATGGAAAAGTATGTAAGGTATAGAGCCTCAAAGACTGTAAATAAAATCAAGAGAGAAAAGCTTAAGTTATTAATACATAATGTATTGTCCTAAGTGATATGATCCCTATTCAGTAAGACTTGAAGCAATGTATAAATGCCAATATGAGTTGAAAACACATAATAATACAAGGAGGCCTGCATCTTTATATATCAACTTTTATGTGGAATAGGTTAGAAAGGCATCCCATGAAGGAAGATACTATATGTTTGAGACCTGCAGCATAGGTTGCATTTTGGTAAACAAATACTTTCAAGAAAAGAAAAAATATTCAAACCTAAATTGGTTTAATTCAAGCTTAACAGGACAGCAAATCACATGTGGTATTTGAGGAAATTTGGGACAGCCATATTGACCAAGAGGGATGACACAGGTGAGTACTGGGAACAAAATTCCACACAGCAATAAAATAGAATAAAAAACTAGAGGAGTGATTAAAAGAAGATACACCACACAAATCAGAAATTCAGTTCCTAGGTGATGCATAATTTATTATTATTACAACACTAAGTTATTTATAGCTTACCTAGTTCTAAAATTCCCAGTATTTACTGATATTCAACCCTGTCTCTGAAATGATTTTAAAAATAGTTCACAAAAAGATATACAACTTATAAAATGAAAATAACTTGGATAAAGCTGGGCAAAGCCAGGCTGTGTTAAACAAGAAGTCAGGATGAACTAAACCTTTGAAATATATATCTTCTCCTGTTCCGTAAGTCAGTTTCTAATGTGTGCAAACATCCCACAAGTGTTCCATGTTATGTTCTCTTCAGATTATGCTTACTAAAGATGGCAGCTTTGTCCCTTTGTCCTGTACTACTTGAGCTCTTGATACTCCTAGCCTATGACTGGAATTATGACTTCAAAGGTCATTATGTTTCACATCTAAATTAGGTCTATTCTCAAACCAAAATTCTGATGAAGATTTGTAGCTGCAATGATCTCTACCAATGTTTCTTTGGGTAATATGTTAACCCCTATTATTATTGGGGATAAAAAAAAAGTTTTCATTTTACATGAAAAAAATCTGTATGAAACAACATCTAATATCATTACTTGATAATGAGGTACTAGGAGTATTCTTCTAGAAATACTTTGTTCCTCTCTCAAACCTTTTTTTCCAAAACTTTGGCCAATACCATAGATATATAAAAAAAAAAAAAAAAAAAATGACAGTATCATTATTTGCAGTATAACTGCATCTAAAGAGAAAAGCAATTGAGAAACTACTACATAAGTGTTTATTTCCTTCTTTGCAAAAAAGATAGGTAAATGAATACAATTCTATCTTCCTACTAATTCTTAGCTAAGTGATCATTTAAAAAATTGCTTTATTCTAATTTCCTCATCTGTAAATATAGGCAAAGTGCCTAATATATATTGTTATTTTCCTCAAGATAAAAAAAGTTGTTGGAAAATCAGGCGAGAAGTCAACACACCTAAATGATTTTGTTATAGATAAATTCAGGTAAATTAATGAAGAATTTTCAAAACTGGAAAAGGTATCAGTTTAAAGCTATACCAATGTTGTTTGCAATAGCCAAGATCTGGAAGCAGCCCAAGTGCCCATCATTAGATAAGTGAATAAAAATGCTGTGGTACATTTACACAATGGAATACTACTGAGCCATGAAAAATGAGGAAATCTTACCTTTTGTGACAGCATGGGTGGACCTGGAGAGTATTATGCTACGTGAAATCAGCCAGTCAGAGAAAGACAAATATGATATGATTTCATTCATATGTAGAGTCTAATGAACAAAACAAACCAACAAAAAATAGAAACAGACTCAGAGCCGTCAGAGGGGAGAGGGTAGGGAGATGGGTGAAAAAGATGAAGGAGCTAAGGAAAAAAAAAAATCTCATTGACAGACAACAGTATAGTGATTACCAGAGGGAAGTGGAGGTGGGGAGAGGTAGGAAAAGGCAAAAGGGGAATAAATGATGGTGGAAAGAGACATGACTTGAGGTGATGGACACACAATACAATGTACAAATGATGTATTATAAACCTACACTTCAAATCTATATAATTTTATTAACCAATGTAACCTCAATAAATTCAATTTTAAAAAGTTATAGGCTGTTAAATGACAGTTCCATCCTTTACAAATCTTTTTGGAGCATTTAGAAAATAATACAGCCAGGAATGTTCTCAAAGGGAGTCTTATCTAGCCTACGCTAAAAATCCTTTTGGTCACCCAACAAGAATACAGAGAGCATATATTCTATCCATACACTCTTTTAGGCTTTTGATCTGTATGGGAAAAGTCGGGCCATTGTTAATATAAGGATAATGGTTTGTGTGACATCGATGTAACCTGGCAGCCAAGGAGAGTGGACTGGAATGTGCATGCGTGAACACTGATGACTTCACTGTACTAGTCAGTTGGGGCAGTGAGTATGCACTGTTGAGTGAGCATGTGTACTGTGTGTCCCTCGCACTCAAAGTGACAATGAGCAGAGCAACAGATCTGCATCAAATGTTGCATTAAGCTTGAACATTCCTCTGTGGAAACTAGTCAGATGATTCAGAAGGCTGCAGCTATGGGCAGCTGGTGATTGGCAGCTTCATGATAACAATGTACCGGCCCATGCACCATATCTTGTGCAGAGCTTTTTGGAAAACATCAAATCACCCATTTGAGTTAGCCTCTCTACAGCCCAGATGTGGCGTCTTGTGACTTCTGCCTTTTCCCAAACCTATAATCACCTTTTAAAGGAAGAGATTCAGACCATAGATAAGATTCAGGAAAACACGATGGAGCAGCTAATGGTGATTGGGAAAGCTGTGTGAGGTCCCAAGGTGCCTACTTTGAAGGGGAGTGAGGCGTCATTGTTCTGTGTACAATGTTTCTTGTATCTTGTATTTTCTTCAATAACTGTCTCTATTTTTCATATTATGTGGCTGGATGCCTTCTGGAGAGACAGTGTATAAGGAAACTGAAAACTGTCCTTTCAGAGCACAGAGTCCAATAGAGGAGACAGACATCAATTAGAGAATTACACAAATAAATGAGAAATTACATTGTGGTAAGACAATAGCATGATATATGCTACTAAAAAAAAGAGGCACATAGAAAAAGTCAAAGGTCTATACTACTCTAACATAAAATAAGTAAGATCATCTCACTATAAAAACTGTTCACTTTGAAGATGCAATATGACATAGTCATACTGCCCAAAATTATCAGAAGCATAGAACTATACCCTAGGCTGCAAACTGAGAATAACAGCAATAATGGCTGGCAATACTCCAGGTATTTAGGGAGTTCTAATTTGAAGATGTCAACCACTACGATCCTCATAGATACACTTCAGTCCTGTCTGTTCTCACTGACTTTTCAAAAGGGAAAGTTTTGGACAAACTCTATCCCTAAAAAATCTAGACAATCACTTTAACTAAAAACCTTTCATTGGTAATTCTCTAAGAAGGTTCTCAAATAACTTGTGTTACATGTATGAACATCTTCAATCCCTAGATAATAATATTATTATTATTACCATAGTAGTCTTTTAATATTTTTGCCAATATTATAGCAAATGCAGCTCTCTACAGACACTGCTAGTTTCTGAAACGCTCAGATATTTCAAATGTTTTATTTTTTCTCACTGTTGAGAACTTTTATAAACTCTCCCAACCTGCCATAAGTAAAAGAATAAATCTCTGGGTAGCATCTTTTGAGAGTGAGAACCCCCTCAAATTATCTCTCTAGGTTCAATTCCTGCCCATAACCTACTGTTTACTTGCTAAGCCCCCTCATCCTCAATTCTTCATCTACCAAACAAATATGCTGGTAAGAATTACAAATGTGGCCCAGTATGTGACATAATAAATGGTACCCAAAAACAAATATGTGTGTGTGTGTAGATAGACAGACAGACAGGTAGACAGATATAGATAAATGATAACTCTTGACAATGTAGAGTTAGACTAC
This sequence comes from Furipterus horrens, assembly GCF_987537825.1. Classification (NCBI taxonomy): domain Eukaryota; kingdom Metazoa; phylum Chordata; class Mammalia; order Chiroptera; family Furipteridae; genus Furipterus; species Furipterus horrens. The sequence continues at coordinate 130,306,928 of NW_028327173.1, read as the reverse complement.
AATCTTAGAAAATTCAGATACACTTTAAGGACAATCACAGGACTGAACCAATCCCCTCGACTTCTCTCTCTCTCTTTGCCAATAATATGGTTAAAGATAAGTTATTCAAGTATCTTCCAAAGGAAGGAAAATAAAATAACTCTTCCTAGAGAAGACACTGCCTAAACAGCATGTGAATGGATAAGAGTGCAAACACTGAAACAAATATACAAAGAAATCTGATTGCTGTTTGACCTTGCATACTCAAAGATATGTAATTTTTTATGAAACTGATCCACTGTTGTGAAATTAAATATTTTGTATGACTGACGATTATATCTATCACCATGGTCACAGTTTCTTACGTCATTTTACTTGCATTTCACTGAACATTAAATATCAAGAAATAACCCCTACGAAAGCATTAACCAAGTACTTAACAAATACCTGCTAATTCAGGCACTGTTCCAGATACTACAGACTTATCAAGGAAGAAATGTACCAATGCACAACACCGCCATACAGGGCACATATAGAGCAAATAGATGCTAGTAGGATGCCCCAAAACAGCTATGTAATGGCTGCAAATGTAACATGAGCATAAATATCAATGGTGTGGCATTGGTACAGGCTGCTCAAAAATGGAGCGACATTTTTTCATTAAAAGCAGACCCACCATGGATAGCAACAGCCTCTGACCAATTCAGCAGCACAAACCAAAAACTACAAGAGAAGTATGTGGTTATTAGTTTTCCTTATCCCTCTTTCCCTGGCATAACACATGCATGTACTATTCTTTACAGCCCATTATATAAAATCATGGTGTCTCTTCCTTCTCTGTCTTCATATAAACAAATAAGTCTCTCCCTTAAAGGTCTATTGCAATAATTACCTCTTCCAAAAAGTGTCTCATAATTTCTCTAATTGACAAATCTGCCCTCCTTTGTCTCACAAAGACATGGTCTCTCCCAATCTGCATTTACTACAGAATGGTAAAATTTTAGTTGTTTCTAGATCATTTTGTTTTCATATATGCACTAAATTTCTAAAGGATGTATGTACCTTACCACTACTTTCGCCCTTACAGAAAACACACATTGCCTGAAAAACAGAAGGTACTGGAGAGATATTTGAGGAATTAAATTCAGAAACAAAGTTTACATATAGTTATCTATTTACAAATACATACATATATAAACATATCAAAATAATATAATTTAAATAATAATATAATTTTTTAATAAAAACTTCTAAAGGATTTTCCTATTCATCCCCTTAAATTTCTAAGACTTTCATTAAAAGTTTTAAGGTCCACCAATGCTGACAAATATATCACTTAATTGACTGTCACGGTATTAATGGTAATAACTTTACTTTGGCATAAATTAAGAACTACTTAGTTACACCAAACTACATAGCCTCTTCATATATGGGGGATGTCATATCGCACATTCTCCAGGTGTTTTTATCCTACACAAAGCTCTTCAACACCTACTTTTCTTACATTTCATCATCCATGTCTAGACACACACCGTTCTGTCTTCCTTTTGGAAAAACACCAATGCATTGAATGTGACATCTTGATGAGTGAATACACAGTAGACCACGAGATAAATAATAGTTAATTGGGTTTTCTCTTTTCATTTAAGGACTGATATTTCCCAAACACCTTGACCAAACTACTGAGGAAGTTTCTCCTTGTATTAAGAACAATCTTCTGTGCATAGTTCTACCAAATGTAGAATCATTTCTGGCTATCCACCCCCTCCTCCAAAAAAGACAATATAAAAGAGTATTATAAATCAAACTCTCTTAGGAGTTTGATTTAAAGTTTCTGTGCTGACAAGAGTTCATAATAAAATTCTTACACAAATGACCTTCCTTCACAGTGCCAAGAATGACTTAATGCTACAAGATCTATTACATATATGGTCTGACCGTCTATCATATATTAACTGGTGGAAAAGGTACAGGCTGAATCATCTTCTCGGGTGTGCATTGGCTCTGATGTGCAGAAACATGGTACTTTATAAGTGGACCTATTAGACTGCAATCACATCAGCTGTGAAATAGTGCCTAGTTGGTACTGATTATTACCAAAGTTAATAATAATAAGTATGAATCGTCATTCATTGCAAAGGAGGTCACTAAAATTCTAGGTGGCTTCATTCATTGCTTACAAATAAGAATGTCGGCATTTCCATCTAACACATCTATTTCTAGAATGCTATAGCTACAAAAGTTGTTTTGGAATAGAAGCACAAGTTAAAATGTTCATCAAAGACTATTTCTTCATCAAGTTAAAAATAAGTTCCATTCAGCTGTATGATTTCAGATACTTATCTGAACACCATATGTATTTCAGTAAATATCTGTGTACTTGCTTCTGAAATGATGTTGATGGACCTTCTCAGGGTACAATTCAAAGTTTTAAAACTGAATCAATAAGGTAAAATTGAGCTATACTCTGAGACATTAGATTTCTGTTTTCTAGTAGAAAAGAAGTAAAATTTCATAACAATAAAAAAGTACAACAGCAGATTTCAAAACATCTAATGATTGTAATAGAGTAGTTTATTACCAACAAAACAAAATTTTCTTGTTTAGAAGTTATACTTTGTTAAGTGTGTTACTGATCAAAATTAACCTTTTAAAAAATAACTGGAATTTTTCATTGAATTATTGAGAAGACACTGGTTCAAAAAACCATACAGGTTCCAAGAGTACAACACAACAAAATATCATCGGCACACTGCATCGTGTGCCTGTCACCCAAAGCAAAGTCTCTTTCCATTCCCATTCCCCCACCCTTGGCCCACCTCCACCTACCCTTCAATGCCCTTTTCCTCTGGCTATCACCACACTGTAGTCTGTGTCTATATGTACATAAATGATTTGTTGCTTAATCCCCTCATCTTCTTTCATCCAGCGCCCACAAACCCTTTTTCCCCTCTGACAGTTGTCAGTCTGTTCCATGTATCCACGCCTCTGGTTCTATCTTGTTCATCAGTTTATTTTGTTCCTTAGATTCCACATATAAGTGAAATCATGTGGCATTTGTCTTTTTTCTGACTGGCTTATTTTACTTAGCATAATAATCTCCAGGTCCATCCCTGCTGTAAGAAAGGTAAGATTTCCTTTTTATGGCCAAGTAGTATAGCACTGTGCAAATGTACCACAGCTTTTTTTATCCACTCATCTACTGACTGGCACTTGGACTGTTACCAGATATTGGCTATTGTAAATAACCTGCAATGAACATAGGGGTGCATATATTCTTTCAAATTAGTGTTCCAGGTTTCTTCACATATATTCCAGAAGTGGGATCACTGGGTCAAAAGGCAGTTCCATTTTTAATTTTTTGAGAAAACTCCATACTGTTTTATACAGTGCCTGCGCCAATCTGCATTCCCACCAACAGTGCACCAGGGTTCCCCTTTCTCCACATCCTCACTAGCACTTTCGTTTGTTCTTTCATTGATGATGGCCATTCTGAGTGATACGAGGTGGTATCTCATTGTGGTTTTAATTTGCATCTCTCTGATGGCTAGTGATGTTGAGTATTTTCATATGCCTATGGACCCTCTGTATGTCCTCCTTAGAAGTCACTATTCAAGTCCTTTGCCAATTTTTTAATTGGTTTGTTTTTCCTTTGATGTCAAATTGTATAAGTTCTATATATATATAGGAAATTAACTCCTTATCAGATATATCATTGGTGAATATATTCTCTCATACAGTGGGTTTCCTTTCCATTTTGTTGATGGTTTCTTTTGCTGTGCAACAGCTTCTTAGTTTGATGTAGTCCCATTTGTTTATTTTTTCCTTTATTTCCCTTGCCTTAGGAGATATATGAACAAAAATATTGTTATGAGAAATGTCCAATATTTTACTATGTTTTCTTCTAGAATTTTTATGGTTTCACAACTTACACTTAAGTCATTAATCCATTTTGAGTTTACTCTGTGTATGGTGTAAGAAGCTGATCTAGTTTCTTTCTTTTTCTTTTTTTAATTGAACCCCTTCCCTTTTTCTTTTTTTTTTAAATTTTATTTTTTGGTTTTTCAATTACAGTTGTCCCATTTTTCCCCCGTTGCTTTCCACCCAACCAGCCCACCACTTCTCCCGCAATCATATCCCTCCCCATTGTCCATGTTCATGAGTCATTTATACACGTTCCTTGACTAAACCCTTCCCTTACATATCCCTCTTCTCTCCCTCCCCCTCCCCCCTATTGATCGTTATTTTCCTCCTTGTCCTATTTAGTTCGTTTGTTTGTGTTGTCCTTTAGTTTCCTATATTAGGTGATATCACATGGTATTTTTCTTTCTTTGCCTGGCTTATTTCACTAAGCATAATTCTCTCTAGTTCCATCCATGTTGTTGCAAATGGCAGGAGTTCCTTCTTTCTCTCTGCTGCATAGTATTCCATTGTGTAAATGTACCACAGTTTTTTGATCCACTCACCTACAGATGGGCACTTAGGCTGTTTCCAGCACTTAGCTATTATAAAATAGGGCTGCTATGAACATAGGGGTGCATAAGTTCTTTTGAATTAGGGTTTTAGGATTTTTCGAGTAAAATCCTAGCAGTGGAATCGCTAGTTCAAAAAGGCAGTTCCATTTTTAGTTTTTTGAGGAAATTCCATACTGTTTTCCATAGTGGCTGCACCAGTCTGCATTCCCACCAACAGTGCAGTAGGGTTCCCGTTTCTCCACATGCTGGCCAGCACTTGTTGTTTGTTGATTTGTTGATGATGGCCATTCTGACTGGTGTAAAGTGGTACCTCATTGTGGTTTTTATTTGCATCTCTCTGATAGCTAGTGATGTTGAGTATTTTTTCATGTGTCTATGGACCTTCTGTGTGTCCTCTTCGGAGAAGTGTTTGTTCAGTTCCTTTGCCCATTATTTAATTGGGTTGTCTGTATTCTTGATGTTGAGCCATATAAGCTCTTTATATATTTTGGAGATCAGTCCCCTGTCTGAGATATCATTGGCAAATATGTTTTCCCATATGGTTGGTTTCCTTTTCATCTTGCTGATATTTTCTTTTGCTGAGCAGAAACTCTTTAGTTTGATGCAGTCCCATTTGTTAATTTTTTTCCTTTATTTCTCTTGCTTTAGGAGATGTATCCATGAAAATATTGTTACGTGGGATATCTGAAATTTTCCTGCCTATGTTTTCTTCTAGGACTTTTATGGTGTCATGGCTTACATTTAAGTCTTTGATCCATCTTGAGTTTTTTCTTGTGCGTGGTGTAAGTTGGTGGTCTAGTTTCATTTTTTGCACGTCCCTGTCCAGTTCTCCCAGCACCATTTGTTAAAGAGGCTCTTCTCACTCCATTTTATGTTCCTTCCTCCTTTATCAAATATTAGTTGACCGTATAGTCCTGGGTTAATTTCTGGACTCTCTATTCTGTTCCATTGATCTACATGTCTGCTCTTACACTAGTACCAGACAGTTTTGATCACAGAGGCTTTGTAGTATTCTTTGATGTCTGGTATTGTGATTCCTCCTGCTGTGTTCTTCTGTCTCAAGATTGCTTTTGCTATTCAGGGTCTTTTTTGGTTCCATATGAATTTTTGGAGTATTTGTTCTAGGTCTGTGAAATATGTCATTGGTATTTTAATAGGGATTGCATTGAATCTGTAAATTGCTTTGGGTAGTATGGCCATTTTGATGATGTTGATTCTTCCCATCCAAGAACATGGTATTTGCTTCCATTTATTTGTATCTTCCTTAATTTCTTTCTTCAATGTTATGTAATTTTCAGAGTACAGGTCTTTTATTCCTAGGTACTTTATTTTTCTTGTTGCTATAGTAAATGGTATTTTCTTTTTTGTCTCTGTCTTTGATATTTTATCATTGGTGTATAGAAATGCCTTCGATTTCTGTATATTTACTTTGTACCCTGCTATTTTGCCAAATTCGCTTATTATGTTGAGGAGTTTTTTAGTGGAGTTTATAGGGTTTTCTATGTATACTATCATGTCATCTGCATAGAATAATAGTTTTACTTCTTCTTTCCCAATTTGGATGCCTTTTATTTCTTTTTCTTGTCTGATTGCTGTGGCTAGGACTTCCAACACTATGTTGAATAGGAGTGGAGAGAGTAAACAGCCTTGTCCTGTCCCTGATTTCAGGGGGAATGCTTTCAGTTTTTGTCCATTGAGTATGATGTTGGCTTCAGGCTTCTCATATATAGCCTTAATTATGTTAAGGTATGCTCCCTATATTCCCATTTTGCTGAGTGTTTTCATCATAAATAGGTGTTGTACTTTATCAGATGCTTTTTCTGCATCTATTGATATGATCATGTGATTTTTGTCTTTCATTTTGTTTGGGTGATGTATTATATTTATTGATTTGTGAATATTAAACCATCCTTACATCCCTGGGATGAATCCCACTTGATCGTGGTGTATGATCTTTTTGATGTTTTGCTGGATCCTGTTTGCCAATATTTTGTTGAGGATTTTAGTATCTATGTTCATCAGTGATATTGGCCTGTAGTTTTCTTTCTTTGTTGTGTCTTGACCTGCTTTTGGAATTAGGGTAATACGGGCTTCATAGAAAGAGTTTGGGATTTTTCCCTCTTCTTGGATTTTCTGGAATAGTTTGAGGAGGGTAGTAGTTAGTTCTTCCCTAAATGTTTTGTAAAATTCACCTGCAAAACCATCTGGTCCAGGGCTTTTGTGTGCTGGGAGATTTTTGATTACTGTTTCAATTTCCTTCATTGTTATTGGTCTTTTGAGACTTTCTACTTCTTCTTGATTCAGTTTTAGAAGGTTATATGTTTCTAGAAATTTGTCCATTTCTCCTAGGTTGTCAAGTTTCTTGCCATACAGTTGTTTGTGGTAATTTCTTACAATCCTTTGTATTTCTGTGGTATCAGTCATGATTTCTTCTTTTTGTTTCTGATTTTGTTTATTTGGGTCTTCTCTCTTTTTTTCTTGATGAGCCTGGCTAAAGGTTTGTTGATTTTGTTTATTTTTTCAAAGAACCAGCTCCTAGTTTCGTTGATCTTTTGAATTGTTTGTTTGGTCTCTATGTCATTTAATTCTGCTCTGCTCTTGATGATTTCCTTCTTTCTTCTTGCGCTAGGCTTTGTTTGTTGTTGTTGTTCTGTCCTAGTTCTTGTAGCTGTATAGTTTTTTTGTTGTTGTTTTTTTTTCCGTATGTATCTCTTCAGTTCACCAAACACCATTTATTGGAGACTGTCTTTAGCCCATTGCCTGTTTTTGCCTCCTTTGTCAAATATTAATTGATCATAAAGGCATGCGTTTTTGTTTTTGTTTTTTCAGTGTTCTCTATTCTTTTCCATTGATCTATATGCCTGTTCTTATGCCACTAGCAGGCTGTTTGGATTACTATGGCCTTATAGTATAATTTTATATGAGATAATATGATACCTCCAACTTTTTCTTTCTCAAGACTGCAGAAGCTATCCGGGGTCTTCTGTGGTTCCACATAAATTGTTGAAATATTTTTTCTAGATATGTGAGCTGTGCCACTGATATTTTAATAAGAATTGTGCTGAACCAGTAGATTGCTTTGGGTAGCATGGATATTTTGATGTTAATTTTTCCAATCCATGAACATGGCATATGCTTCCACTTATTTGTATCTTCCTCAATTCATTCTTCAGCATCTTATAATTTTCCAAGTACAGATCTTCAATTACCTTGGTTAAATTTATTCCTAGGAATCTTTTTTTGTTGTTGTTGCCACTAGTAAATGGAATTGTGTTCTTATTTTCTATTTCTGTGTGTGTGTTTTAATTTTCTAAATATTTATAAGATAGTAACCTAGTTTTGTTTTTCAAATATCACTAATGTAGTTCATTTTGTCATCACCCACATGTTTGATGCCAAAGATTTTCCTCCCTTGTTAAATATAACTTTGCTCTTAATTAAAGTTGGAGAGCTTCCAGTCAAGATGGTGACGTAGGAAGACACACATCGCCTCCTCACGCAATCACAGAAAGAATTACAACCAGATCTCAAAAACAAATAACAACCAAAACCATCAGAAACGCAAGCTATATGGAAGTCTGACAACCAAGAATTTAAAGAAGTCACATTCAGTCAGACAGGTAAGAGGAGCGGAGTCATGGAAATGGGGCGGAGATGCTGAGTGGATCACACAAGTGGCCGCAGTAGCAGAATGAACAGTCCCACATTCACAGGTGGTGGATAAAAATCAGACAGGATGTCCTGGGTGCCAGTGATCCCAGCCCCAGGCCAGACCGCACAGCCCAAGGTTCCAGCACCGGAAAAATACCCCTCATTACATCTGGCTATAAAAACCAGTGGGGGTTACGACCATGTCCAGCTTGAAGCAGCTAGAGGAGCTTGAGACCTTCACCCATTGTCCTTTACAAGATTACAAAGGGTCCTAATATTTGAGAGGGGGGGGGATAGTTAATTTTTACGAACCAGGGGTATGGACTTGCGGGGGATTGCTGGGGGAGGGGGGTGCTGGGTGGAGGGGAACAAGGGGGAGAAAATTGGAACTGCTGTAACAATATAATCAATAAAAAACATTAAATAAATAAATAAATAAATAAATAAAAAACCAGTGGGGGTTGGGACAGTGGAAAAAAACTGCCAGATTTTTACTGCAGAGAGGACCCACATTGGATAGTGAAAGAAACTGCAGGATTGTTGCTGCTTTAAGGGTCCACGTGGTCTTAGAACATACACAGACCCCAGGGCAGCAACTGGAAGGATGCTAATCACACACAGGAAGTGAGAAAATTTACTGGAAATGGGGTGAGTGCCAAGCAAATCACCAGAAGCCGGGCAACAGTATTGTCCCCTCTCCGAGCCCCCCATCACAAACAGAGCCACAAAGCAGTGAAGCAGTTGGCCCCACTATGGAATTTATCTAAGGCTCCATCCCACATGATTTACAGGTGCCTTTACTATATAGGCCACACTACTAAGACAGGGAGTCAAAATAGCTCTACCTAATACATTGAACCAAACACAGGGAGGCTGCCAAATTAAAGAGGCAAAGAAATATAGTTCAAATGAAAGAACACAACAAAACTCCAGAAAAAAGACTAAATGAAATGGATAGCCAACTTATCATATGCAGAGTACAAAAAATGGTGACAAGGATGCTCAGAGAACTCATAGAGTACAGCACAAAAATAAAAGAAGAAATGAAGGTTACACAAAGTGAAATAAAGAAAAATATAAAGGGAACCAACAGAGAAGGAAAGGAAGTTAGGATTCAAATCAACAATTTGGAACAAAAGGAAGAAATAAACATACAACCAGAACAAAAAGAAGAAACAAGAATGAAAAAAAAAAAAAAAAATAGGAGAGACTTAGGAATCTCTGGAACAACTTTAAACATACCAATATCCAAATGATAGAGGTGCCAAGAAAAGAAGAGGAAAAACAAGAAATTAAAAACTTCTTTGAAAAAATAATGAAAGAAAACATCCCTAATTTGGCCAAGAAAATGGACATATAAGTTCAGGAAGCACAGAGAGTCCCAAACAAGTTAGACCCAAAGAAGGCCACACCGAGACACATCATAATTAAAATGTCAAAGGTTAAAGATTAAAAAAGAATCTTAAAAGCAGCAAGAGAAAAACAGAAAGTTACCTACAAAGGAGTTCTCATAATACTACCTGTGGACTTCTCAAACGAAACTTTGCAGGCAAGAAGGGGTTGGCAAGAAGTATTCCAAGTGATGAAAAGCAAAGACCTACAGCCAAGACTACTCTGTCCAGCAAAGCCATCATATAGAATGGAAGGGCAGATAAAGTGCTTCTCAGACAAGGTAAAGCTAAAATAGTTCATCATCACCAAGCCATGATTACAGGAAATGTTAAAGGAACTTATCAAAACTGTGAACATTAAAATGACAACAAACTCACAACTATCAACAACTGGATCTAAAAAACAAAAACAAACTAAACAACCAGAATAGGAACAGAATCATAGTTTTGGAGAGCATTTGGTGGGCTATCAGTTGGGATGGTGAAGAGAGAGAATGGGGAAAAAAGAACAGGTACTAAGAAGCATAATTGATAGGAACAAAATAGACAGGAAATGGAGAAGTCAAAGAACTCATATGTATGACCCATGGACATGAACTAAGGGGGGGGGGGGAATTGCTGGAGGGAAAAGGGATGCCAGGCAGAGGGAGGCAAAGGGAGAAAACTTGGGACAACTCTAAGAGCATAGTCAATAAAATATATCTAAAAAATAAAGTTAGAAAAATATCAATAATTCCAGTCACAAAACTATAAGCATATGTACAAAAGAAATTATATAGTCTTTCAACTTCAAAACTGAAAGATTAGAAATGTCTTGTTTACATTATTTTCTTTAGCATTGGTTCTTAGGATCTTACAGAGTATGTACTGCTGGATTCACATGTATCAATTTCAGCACAGGAAAGAATGCACACAGATGGGTTCTAGGTCTAGCTCTGGTTGTAGTTCTGAGTTCTAGTTCTGTTCCTAGGTCTGTCCCTACACTAAAACATTAAAATTCCTTGATTATTACAACCTGTGAAGGCATCTTTAATTTCTGAATGCATCCACAAGTTAGAGCATGCTCTGTATGTATCTAGTACTGCCTCTGAAGCAGAGATTTAAAAGACAAAAATGTTTATATCTTGACCTCAAGAAGCCTGGAATCTAGCATGGAAGAGGACTATTATGCAAAACTTTACATGAATATTTATGCATAGTCTTCCCACTTGTTACAAAGAAAAATTTTAGTGTTGAATGGCGTATATTACCAGGAAAGGTTTCCCTGAGGACACAACAAAGCCAAGACACTCAGGATGAGCAAGGGTAAGACAAGAGAAGGGGAAAGGCAGTGGAGAGTCAGAAGGGAAGAGATGTATGAACCCAAGGAGATAAAAGATTTGGGGTCTTTAAGGAACTGAAAGGCAGCTGTCAGAGCCAGAGATGGGAAAAGAGGCGAGATGAGTGCCCTGCATAGATCAGTCAGATTATGCAGAGCCTTCCCTGGAGATCATCATCCATGTCATCAACTGTCAACTTCATCCTAGAAGCAAGGAGGAGTATATGATTTTCGGTGGGAAGCTAAAAGCCAAAAGAGTTGGTGATGCAGTCTGTGCCTTCTGAAGTACAGAGCAGGGCAGAGGAAGGCAGAGAATGGACAGAAGTAAAGAGATCTGTGCTATCACTTGAAAACATAGTGGACAAGACCTGGTGATTATAAAGCAGAAAGGGGACAGAGAGAGTAGTGCTGAGAATGACCGCTTGACTTCTGAAACGAGAAATACTGAGTCATCCCTGAACCATAGGGGAGGAACCACAAAAGCAATCTTTATTGAGCTTAACACCTAATTTCTTCACAAGGGATTTAGTAAAAGCAGTCTAAAACTATGATGTCCCATTTCATTTCTAGACATATGATATTAAAATGTGTACAATATATATATGCACATATACATTCACATATTATATTTAAATTCTAAATCCTGAAGAAAAGCCTTGAAAAATGGATACCTACTAGCTCAATACAATTTTTATAAGAATAAACACACCTTCATTTATATTGTGCTTCATAGGACTCCTCCCTTTCATCCAAACCTCTGTCTGAATTTATTTAACTTATTACTTATCATGCTCATTTTTCATTGTTCCCTCTACCCACTACAATGTTAAGTTCCAAAGGAGCAGGGATTTTTGTCCATTGTATTCACTGAGAGGCCAGGTGCCTGAAATAGAGCCTCATTTATAATAGGCACTCAATATATATTTGTAGAACAAATGAGTGAAGGAAGGACAAAGTGTTAAATGACTGAATCATGTTAGAAACCCTGTAACTAATACAGGGACAATTATCTTCATTTTGCAGATAAGAAAAAAGAACCTACAGAATTTAAATAACATTCTTGTATAGTAAATACACGAAACAAGAAGTTAAATTGAGATTTCCTGACTTAAATATGGTAAATCCATTTTTCATTAATGCTTCCCAGGCATCAGATTATTAAGGCTCCTCCATGTGCACGCATATGCGCGCACACACAAAGTTGTTAGCCTAAACACAGGCTTGTGTTCCCTTCTTATACTTGGTATCTTCTTATATGACAGGAGAAGAAACAGACCTCAGTGGTTTTCTCTCCCTAATAATCAGTCAGCCAACAGGAAAATAAAGAGAGGACTTATTTCTCCCTCCATTAGCAAAATCTTCAGATATGGTTATAAGCTGGGCCACCACGATGCAAAACAAACAAGATATGTGACAACCAAGTAAAAGTACATTACATTGTATTGGCTGGGCATTAGTTATTTAGAATGGTCTAAAAGGACTGAACTTCACAACATCCTATTTATAGTGAGAATCATATACAAAAATCAGGAAGAGTCAGTAACAGCCTTGCCTTCTGTCACCACAACTAACATGCAAATGATTCTTCGTATAAGAGCCTTAGAAGACAAAAAACCAAAGTATTATGTTTAGCAGAATAATGGTGGGTGGAATGGGCTACAGACATAAAGTATGAGAGAAAATAATGACATAAATCAATAATGTAAGTTCCCCAAATAGGTATCCCCTTAAAAACAATAATAAATTGCTTTCTTGTATTTATGATTATAAAAATTTATAATTTTTTCATATTTTATTAAAAATATCATAATAAAAATGTAAATACCTATAATCCCATCAGAGAAAAACCATTTACCATTTTAGATTATCAGAGTATCTTTATAGACTTCTATGTACATATACAAATTTTAATTGACTCACTTCATGCATGTTTTATAAACCTTTTTCACTTAACCATATATAACTGACATCTTTCATGTAAATAAAGTTCTATATCTACATTTTAATGTCTGCATAATTCTTCAGTATGTGGATGTAACATAATTCATTTACATAGTCTTTACTGAAAGATATTTGAGTCATCTGCCATTTGTTTCCTTTCATGAACAACTATACAGGATATTCCTGCACATATGAAAGTATAACATATGGGATTTTCATTTATAAAAATTCAAGAAATGAAATTGCTAGCTGAAAGGGCAAGAATATTTCTATGTCTTTTAATACATATTCCTACTCTATTCTCCAAAAAGGTGATTCCAAGTTTATATTCACATCAATGACATACAATAATAGTCATTTCTCCACACCAATTATTATTATTTTTTTATTTACCCATTTAATAGGTGAAAACTAGTCTCTCAAGGATGTTTTATGTTTCACAGGATTATCGGCATAATCTTCTTTTTCATAATGGCGTGTTTCTGTGCCCCAAATCCACAGGAGTAGAATCTCTGGGAGAGGGGCCCAGGACTCTGCTTTTTTTAACACACTCAGCAGATGACTCTCATAAACACTCGGATCTGAGAATCGTTATCCCATATGCTAAGTGTTTATAGTGCTGAACGGCTTACAAAAGGTTTGGCTTACTTTGTCTCCATAGATTTATCATACTCGATAAGCAGGTGAAGCAGAAAGATCCAAAGATACTTCCAGAAATTTAAAGAAAAAAAGGCTCCAAGAAGCTTAGTAACTTGCCCAAGGTCACATAGCTAACAAAAGAACTCTTCACAATGCTATAGAACAAAGATAATATATTCTTCAATTTCAAAAATCTTAAAATTGTCCATCTTATGTTGGAGAATATTTGGTAATAAACTGCGTGACTCAAGCAACTCATATTTACCCTTAGACTTAAAACTCACCATGTATATTATATAATGCTTTTATGTTTCAAAGTGATTTCTTTTTTAAGAATTAAAGAGAAACATTCTTACAGAGAGAAAACAAAGAGTAAGTATGTGTTAGGGAGGAAGGCATGATCAAAGCCCCCACTTACAGCTCATTACACAGCTATAAAGTATTCAATTCATTTTGAAACCAGAGGGTTTTCCATGACTAGATGACAAACGCCACACTGAAGACAACTCTGTGCATTGCACACAATGATCTCTGGTGTGGAGCCACAATCCAGTAGGAAAGTGGGTGTTTCGGAGCAAACAGACCTTTGCCATTTACTAACTGCAGCCTTGTTATTAAATACTTAGTGCAGTTTCCTAATCTGTAAAACGAGAACAGTTCCAGACTGAGTTTTATGAAGATTTTTTTTAAGGGAAAAATTAGGTAAAGTGCTATGTATCTGGTAGGTATCTAGTTATTTTGTTTTGTGTTTTTTTTTTTTCCTAAAGATATGATTAAGAATTGGAGTTGTTTTTCCAAAAGACAAACTAACTAACTTGGCAGAAACCGACTGTTTCCATATAATCTCATAGTATTTTGACAGCTTATCTAACTGGTCAGTGCACAAAAGCTGTGGTAAACTATCAAGCAAAATAAAACTCACCAAAAAGTATATTCGACCATCCAAGAAAAGCTGGGTTATTGCTGAAGAGTGTAGTATATAGTTATCAGGAAAAGAAAAAAGAAAAAACACCTTTGCAATACTCAAAATATTATCTGTACATGAAGTTTGATTTGGAGGGCATTTCATGCAAAAATGGAAAATTAACAATGTTTTCCTTTATTGAGCAGATGAGCTTAAATGTTAAAGTAATGCAAAATATATACACATATATGTGTATACACACACACACACACACACACACACACACATAGTTTACATATGCTATATCACCAAATCTGGGGGGTGAGGGGGACTAAAGGTTTTATTTTTAATAATTTGGGAAGTTCTTTCCTTCAGCAGTACTCAATGTGTACCTTTGCACATTAAGACAAGTAGTCAGGGACTCTATATAATGTTTATGCAGGTCATTAAATGTAATCATAACCTAAGCTTGAAATAGCAAAAGAGGCTACTTCTCTTTTTAAAGGATTCAAAAAAATGTCACCATATTTTAGCTAATGTGCCTAAGGAAACCACGGAGTGGTTTGTGGGTCCTCGGGGAGCAGCAGGTCTGTGTGTGCCCAGGGCAAGAAAAATACATTACAAAATGTTTACTGAATATATGAATCCCACATTATTCAAATACTGGTGCTTTCAATGGATGAAATGTAAAATATACCACATATGTCTTAGACTTCTTAAGACAAAGCATATCATCAGTTATCTGTGTTTCACCTTCAATATAAGATTGATAATTGTGACTGAAAGAGAAGCCACTGTTATCACCATTCACACTGGTTTTGTTTTTAATCAAGCTGGCTGAGAATCTGACTAAACAGGCTCCAATCCAGTCATCTGATTACATCAGTATGTCCACAGATAAAAACCACTTGAGCCTTCCTTTTCTAGTTAGCACAAAATTTTTCAATATTTCTCTTAAAACAAAAAGAGAAGCTGATTTCAAAGAACAAATTAATATTAAAGACTTTTATCCACATGCGATTTTAGAGGACAGAGGCAGAGATATCTTTGTAGTCTGGCAAATTTTAATACTCATCCGAAAGGTTGATTTACAAGACCTTGATCACTACAGTGTTCTGAAGTCTAACTGATTAATATTTATAAAGTGCTCAAAGTGAAAATCCTAACACTTATGATGCAAATATGAAAATATTTATATCAAGATTAGTACTTGCTATTTTGAATTCAATCCACAATTCACTAAAAATCAATAAGCACACACCAGTAGAAGGCAGTTTACTATTACAGTATTTTCTTAACACTGAATTTAAATACATTTGTAAATAAAATTTAAACATTTCTTCTTGAGAGTTACTATTATGTAAATCAATTTTCCAGTTTTCAAACCTCATCAGAAAATGGTACAATCAATTTCTTTTACACAATACCCTCATAAATATAAAGGGGGTTGTTCATGTAAAATAAGAATTTACCATGTAGGGTTTTCCCCATACAGACCTGAAATTATGACCTTAATAATTCTATGAATACATCTGTTATCATAGCTAGCATGGATTGACTGCTTAGTATGTGCAAAGCACTGTGTATTCTATAGAAGTTATTAATCCACGTGATTAATCTTATAAAATAGTTATAATGATGCAAAGACATTTCTTACCCCCATTTTTCAGAAAAGGTGATTGTGATCATAAGTTAATTCCCTATGGTTTCAGAGAAAGCAAGCAGAAACGGGATTCAACCCAGGCTCATCCTCTTAACCAATCCCTTAAAGCGTTTGTAGTGAGAACCAGGTTTAATAAAAAATCCTTGGATTTGGAAAAGGAAAAAGAAAATCTTTACAATAACCCCACTATAAAGTAGCTTAAAAGGTAAAGCATAAGAAGTCTATTAATTCTATGAGTTTTCAATCCAAATTTATCATTTAATCGACTTACATTTGCATCTGATCCATGGTAACATGAAAATGTCAAACTATTTCACTCAATAATATCACCTTCTAATTATAAACGTTGCTGGGTCATTTTCAAATTTACTCACTCAAGCCATTTCTCTTGTAATCCCTGCAACAACAAAGCCTGGAACAACAGGTACTGCTATCCCTGTCAGATGAGACATTGTTCAAAGGCTGTGGGTCCCAAAACTGTTTGAATTTATATCTCTGGTGCTTAGAACAAAGGTTTACACAATAAGAACAAGACCATAACCTTGCCCTGGCTAGTCAGCTCAGTTTGTTAAGAGTGTCGTCCGGAAACACCAAGGTTGTGGGTTTGATCTCTGGTCAGACACGTACAAGAAGCAACCAATGAATGCATAAAAGAAGTGGAACGACAAATTGATGTTTCTCTTTCCTTTTTTCTCTCTCTGAACATATCAGTAAATGGTCTTAAAGCCATTAAATGTCAAAGTTTCTTAGTTTAAAAAAATTATTTAAAAAAAAAGACAATAACCTAAGTCTTCTACTCCTAAGTCATTATTCTCTTTTCACACTGTCACTCTTCTCATGGGGCACAAGGCATGACTTAGAGCAAGAAGCACTGGGATTGTGATTTATTCATTTTCATGGTGAGAAACCCATTTAAAGTGCATTATGTTTACTGAAAGAAATAGATAAAATTATATTTATCAAGCATATGGCTCATGAGAGAGTACAATGCCTTCTAAAAATGAGGCAAAAACAGTAATGCTAAAGCATCAAATTAACAGTTGTTTAGCTGCAGTTGTCATTTCCTTTAGAAGGTATTTTGAGAATGGGTTGTTATATTTTAAAGTTTTTTACTGACCCACGTCGGACAGATTGAAATTTTCTCTCCTATGTGGGTGCTCCAATGAGGGAATGAGATACTGTTATGAAAGTGCACAATATACAGCCCTGTTGCATAAAAGTTTATTTGGTCATTTCAAATGAATCTAATTCAAAATGACAAAATAAAGCCTGCACCCACAGATTCCTCAATTCTCACATGACCCTCCATTTCCAACCATAATTTTATATTAGTTGTTCATTATTTAGATTTAATTTTTTAATGCATCTTTTCCTTATTACTTTTATAATGAAGCATACTGTAAGAAATTCAGAAAGGTAAAAAAATAATAACAAAATCATCTGTCTTACCCCAAACCAGAGACACTATTAAAATTTTTGTTGATCTGTTTATATTTTGCGTTAACTTAAAAGGGAAAAAGAAAATCAAGGATGAGGACAAAAAGGAAGAAGGAACAAACTTTAAAAGCCATGCCGTAAAGTCCTATACACCTGCTCTTTAGGGCCCAAATTTGTCTCTAACATTTAGGGCAGTCAAAACAAGATGTGAAAATGTCACACTTCACACTGTCAGTGAGATAAAAAGCATAGGAATGGTCAAGAGAGGAACAATTATTCTTGGAATTAAAATTTAACAGGAAAGTCTTCCCCAGCTTCCTCAAACAGAAGACTGTACACTGAGGATGTGGAGAAAAGGGAACCCTCGTGCAATACTGGTGGGACTGTAAATTGGTGAAGCCACTATGAGAAACAATACGGAGGTTCCTCAAAAGATTAAAAATAGAACTACCATATGATCCAGCAATTCTACTTCTGGGTATTTATCCAAAGAAATCTAAAGCACGAATTCAAAATGATACATGAATTCCTACATTCATTACAGCATTATTTACAATAGTCAAGATATGGAAGCAACCTAAGTATCCATCAATAAACAAATGGATAAAGAAGATGTGGTACATGTATACAATGGAATATTACTCAGCCATAAAAAAGAATGAAATCTTGCCATTTTCAACAACATGGATGGACCTAGAGGATATTATGCTAAGTGAATAAGTCAGATAGAGAAACATAAATACCATATGATTTCACTGACATGTAGAATCTAAGGAACAAAATAAATGAACAAACAAAACAGAAATAGACTCATAGATACAGAGAACAAACTGATAGGGTTGGAGAAATGAATGAATAGGTGAAGGTATTAAGATGTACAAATTGCCAGTTATAAAAAGTCAGGGGGATGTAAAATACAGCACAGGGAATCTAGTCAATAATACTCTAATGATTATGTATGGTGCCAGATGGTACCAGACTTAGCAGGGCGATCAGTTTGTAAGTTAGATAATGTCTAATCACTATATTGTACACCTGAAACTAATACAATGTTGAATGTTAACTGTAATTAAATTTGTTTTTAATTTTTAAGACAACTGTATATGATAATGAACAATGCACTGGGCCCTACCTTAAAGCTGACTTTCATAAAATCATGTCGTCTAACAAACCTAGAAATGGTTTAATGACATCACCACAAGTATTTCTGCATTTCACTAAGGCAATACCTTTCAGCACACAACTCTTTAACATAACTTGATTGAGGCATGTGCTTTAAAAGATCTGGGAGAATGAACAGTCTGTACGTGCTTCCAGCAATTCCTCAGGAAGACCATCTCTCTCACATGAGATACTACTAAATAGCAAGCACCACCTTAATTCCTGGAGTTTTTCTTGTTGCTAGCTGAGCAGAGAACTACATGTCCAAACAGACAATAAAACTAAAATGTAAGTAGCCTTACAAAGCTGAGCACCTAAATAAATGCAAGGCATCCCCTCTTCAGAGGGAGTACTACTGCAACACCACAATTCATTCTGACGACTCTCCAGGCCTTAAAATAAATGTATTAAAAATAAATCTTGATATTTAGCTTCAAAATAATCTGGAGATAAGAGAATGAAGGAGTAACGACTGGGGAACTAGAAATTAAATTTTAATGAAATAAGACTGGCTATATTTTGAAATTTATTAAAGTTGGGTGAGGAGTATATGAAGCCCAAAATTAAAAAGTGAAATTAAAAATCCAATAAAGTATCCAAAGAAAGCCTAATATTGTACAGTACTAATCATAAAGTACTCTTTAAGATAATGTATTTGCAAAGATACATGAAACTTAAACTATAACATACACTTAAAATATAATTATATATGTTCTTACAAATACATATAACATAAATATTTTACATATACACACACATATATGAGTAGTTCTAAAACCAATTACAAGCTTGAAAATTTGTCAACATAATAAAATTAGACTTGGAAAAATTTGTAGGTATCCATCTTTATGGCAATAATTAATTAACAGAGTCGGTCTCAAGTGCGAGCTCCTTCTAATTTCAAATAATAAAATCTATTTATAAAAGAATATTTTCTTTGTGTTCTCTATTACAGGCATCTGGTTTATTCAAAACTACTATCAAATGATTAAGAAACAAGCTAAAGGAACTGGGGCCATTGTTTTTAAGATTTATTAATCTACCTGAAAATGTTTAGGATGTTCTCTATATGTAGTCTGATGGTTAAGTACATAAACTTTGCGGCATTGATATGAAAATTTAAATCCCAACTCAGTCACTGCCTATGTAATCCTTGACAATTCTTTCCACGTCCCAATTTCCTCACTTGTTAAATGGGGGTAAAAGTAGTTACCCACCTCTTGGTAAATGAGTTTGTGTAGGTAAGCCCTTTAAGAGAATAGTATAGTAAGGCTGATAAATATTAGCTATATTAAGGATAATAATTTTCATAATAATAATAATTGCTATTACTATTTTAACCTTTCAGAAGTTGATTCCTACTGTTTATGTCAATGGTTCCTTCTGAACAGGTTCTGACAGAGCTTTAATGATCAAGGTTATATGCTGACTTCAAATAAGTTAGCTAACAATTGATTCTTATTCATGGATTCAAAGGCCAAGGTGAGACTAATAAAACTGAAAGCAATTTGATATTATTCTCGGTTAAAAGAAGTAGTACAAACCAGAGTTTTGCCCTGGATAGTGTGGCTCAGCAGGTTAGAGCATGGCCCTGTGGACCAAGGGGTTATGGGTTCGATTCCTGGTCAGGACACATGCCTGTGTTGGGGGTTGGCGGTTGGTCCCTGGTCAAGGTACAGAGGAGGAGCAATAGATTGAAGTTTGTCTCTTACATTGATGTTTCTCTCCCTCTCTCTCTCCTTTCCCCTCTCTCTACGTTCAATAAGCATGTCCTGGGATGAGGATTAAAAAAAATAAAAAAGTAGTAGTATAAGAACAGTATCTATATCCTGACTGCACCTAGTGTAAAATAATTGGCCTAAAATATCCAAATTTAGATATTTAGTTGGAAATCAATTTGGTCAAAAGGCCAATAAATCAATTTGTGGAGAACACGTAGTTACTTCTTTTGAAAATAGTTTAATTGTGATTTTCAGGTGCACAATCACAATGGTTGTGTGAGATGGACCCCCACAAGATGAAAGACCACAATTTCAAGGGAGTCAGAGAGAAAATTCTTGGAGGGGATAGGCAAGAAGGTCACTACACAGCATCAAAAGTACTGTCACAGCCTAATTTCCTAAAATTTGATCAAGTTTCCTTCTAGGAACTCTAGTCTTCCATGTCCATTCACCCCCAAGGAATTTGGGGGTAGGGGGAGCTATAGTCAATAATCCAGGTGGCATGTTTTTTGTGTATCAAGAGTCATCTTCTTAAAATGCCTGGATAAAAGATACGTTTGATGTCTTTAAACAATGATTTCCCAGTGGAGAAAAGATATTGCACTGTGAAAACCCAAGTTAAGATTACACCTGTTCTCATCAGCTTTTTAGCTCTTTGTAAAATCTTTCCAGGAAAGATGGGGACCATCCTTATAGATAAGGAGGCTAGAAGCAGAATAGTTTCAAACACGGCTACAAAATTGCTACTCTTCCACCTCCATGAGTGAGTGATAAAGGGTGTCATCTCTACTGGGTTAGTACCCAGGGCTGGGAGGAGCCCTCCCCAAAAGTGACTTGGAGAGGTTACACATCCTTCCGGCTTACAGCATTCTTCATCCAAGGACTAGGTGTTACGTTAAAAAGCAACAGGGCTCCAGAAAATCAAATACAATAACCACCCAGTGGGCTTATGACTGGAGAAAATCAACTCATAAGTATCTATGAGACATTTAGTAAGAATGTCTGAGAAGGCTCAGAACTGCATGAGAAAGTAAATTATGAAGGAGAAAAGATACAAACAGTGGGGCAGAAAATGTGAAACAGATGAGGTGTAAATCTGAGTTGTCAAGAGCTAAAATTATAAAGAGGAAAAATTTAAAAGAATTAGGAAAAGACGTTTTAAAGTTCCAAAAAATAAGATAAGAAAACACAAACACACACATATATAGTTAGATAATGAAATAACTGTCATCTAGTATAAATAAGTATTGAAAGTATAAATAAAAATGATTTTCAGAAATAAGCATAATGTTAAATCATTTAAAAGCTGAAATCTAACTTATGACATATAAAACACAGAGATTTATGTGCAAAAAAAGTAAAAAATCCAAGTAATTGAGGTTAGGAATGGGCAGGAAACAAAGAGAAGGTCATTGTTTTTAAACTGTAATCCTACTAACTCACATCCAAGCAACAAAAACAAAAACAAATCAAAACAAAACAAAACAAAAAAAACAAACAGCAAAGGGACGTCTAGCTAATATTGGTTGAGTTCTTCTGATTTTTCCCCCCAAAGACCTCCTTCTTTCCTCTCCGTCACCACTATATTTTATATGTCTGGCTTTTTATTATTTCCATAATTATGCTCTTAAAATCTACAGGTAAATTGGGCTGAGATTTGACAAGTAAAACAATGAAGTGTCTTTCATAATATTTCAACAAGTCATCCACTAACAACCACAAAGACTCCTTCTGTTTCAAAGACTCAATTCAATTTAACAAATATTTAATCAGGCTCTATCATAAAATGTTTTCAGGAAGGAAGGCTTTCATTTTGGCTGGCTTTAAATCCTTGGCCCAGTTATATGAGAGAAATAGCAACATCTAAGAAGAAACTCCAACCCCGGGCTTTTGTGTTTGTTTCCTCAAAAACAGTTCAACATTCTAAGTACATCTTATCTCCCAAAACAATTCTAATTCACTTTTAAAAACACAATTATTTGAATACTACTTATGGATCAAAGGTAGAAATGAGGACTTCCTAGAAAGCAAATAGCCTAGATACAGCAAAAGACTTGCGCACAGAATGAGCACACAGTTCTGCTTCTAGGAACTTAACCAGTAAATAAAGGGACAAATCATCTGTTCAAATCATCAGTGTCAGGCACTGTACTAGATACCTGAGATATAACAGTGAAAAGAGAGGCCAAAATTATTGCCAATATGATGCTTACACACTTATGTGACTAATTCAGTCTTATTTAGTCCATCTAATAAAGATGTTCCTGAACCTTTGTGCGTAAAAGTTTTCTCAATCAAAATATATTTTAAGTTAATGACAGCTCTACAGTATTTAATAAGCAACGTAACTGCTTCTTTTGCAAAAGAAAGAACCTAGAGGAGAAACTGGACATGTCAAAGTAGACATTCATACTAATGTCTTTAAAAACCTGTCTTCTGTATTTCAGTTTTCTAAAGGACACAATAGAAAAGTAATAAAAACAAACTATGGTGAAATTTTACTTTTAATAAACTATTCTATGGAATGTTCTTAAATATTTATAGGAATGTTGTGTTTTTAAAATATCAAAGTGAATTTGGATATACAGAGAAAATATCAGGCTAGTTCTTATGAAATAAAAGCAAGAAAATGGAAAGTGTTCATCATTTTTTAAAGGTTATATTTGTTCATTATGAATTTACTAGATATGCCCTTTCATGTCATCTACCCAATAATGGATTTAGTGTTGGCTGTTAAATGTAAGCTTATTCTGCATCTTGCTGCTTGCTTCACTTCATTTTTTAAAATAAAGAGCAGAAAAAAACAAGGTCAATACATTTGTACTTTGCAAATTGAAAAAAGCAAAGAATCACTATAATTCTCAAAGAAAAACTATAATCTAAATATTAATCTTAGGAATATCAACAGACAATATCAAAATACTGGGTTGGCCAAAAAGTTTGTTTAGTTTTTTCTGTAAAATCAAAGATACATTTTTTTTTAATTTCGCCAATAACTTTATTGAGTTGGATATTTTGAGTATGTTAGCTATCCCCTGTGTGGTACAACATTGATTGCTCTCAATTAATGTCTTGGTTTGATCGCTATCAACTTCAACTGTTCTACCCAACTGTGGAGCATCATCCAGCGAGAAATCTCCAGCATGAAACTTTGCAAACCACTTTTGGCATGTTCGATCAGTCACAGCACCTTCTCCATACTCTGCACAAATCTTTTTTGTTGTTGTTGCGTTTCAGTTGCATTTTTACCTTTCTTGAAACAACAAAGCATAATAAGTATGGCAAAAATGTTGCATATTTTATTCCATCTTCAATATTAAAATGGATACACAAAAATTCACCAATTTTGACTTTTTAATGCAGGCTGCTATGATAACTATCACAATAGAATCTAACAAAACTGTTTCAAATGAAGTTAAAGACAGCTAAGCACTACTAGAGCCATCTTATGGAAAAAAGGCAAACAACCTTTTTTGACCAACACAATATTAAAAGACTATTAATCTTGGGAACACAAAAGTTCAAATATAAATATTATATAATATATGTAAGTGGTAAAAAATTTGCCAAGTCATATGCATAAAAATACTTTAAAAAAAAAGAAAGAATCCTAAATACCCTAGAGTATGGGACAAGTTAATATTGTAATAAATCCACATAACAATTCTATTCAAACATTAGAAAGTGATGCCCTGACAGTTATTTTATTTACAGGGGCAGTTATCAAGTTAGAAGAATGACCTTATGAGCTGTGAATAAAAGAATAATCTTATGAGCAGTGAGACTGTCAACACTCGATCACATACTCTAAAAATTATGTAGCCTTAAGAGAAAAACAGAATATGAAAATGCAGTATTCCATTAGATTCAAAGGTCTTCAACATAGGAAAGGGATTAACCTATTTTAACAGCTAAACAAATTCAAAATCCAATCAAACGATCAATCTGCTTAGGAATTTGACACTTTCCCACACAGAGAAGTAACACATAAACTGAATCCAGGGATGTGGGATACATGATTACCCCCTTTCTTGAAGTGATGGAATCACTCACACAAATAGGTCCCATGGACATCTTGATCTACACTGCCAAGCGAATCCAATTTTGTGCCAGCTAACAGCACTAGGGTTTATGCAAACTGAACTAAGACAACTGCAAAATTTACATAGGAAGGGAACTTCACAAGTTGTGTGGGATCCATAATTATTTCATGGGTGGAAGAACATCTTTCAAACATAGGAATATTTTAAATTAAATATAGAGAAGTGTAAGGGAATCAAAACCATAATAGTAATACTTTTATGTATATTATATACATATAAGTAAGCAATTCATTTTGGCTTATGTGTATGGCACTGGAACATTTAAGAGCTTAAACACATTCTAAATGAATTTATTGGGGTAACATAGGTTAATAAAATTATAGGTTTCAGATGTACAATTTTATAATATGTCATGCCAAGTCAGGTCGCCTTCCATGACCAAATCCCCTCTCATACATCCTCCGACCCCCATTTCCCGCTGGGGACCACCACACTGTTATATGTGTCTATGAGGGGTTTTTCTTTGCTTAATCCCTTTACCTTTTCTCTCCCAACCCCCAACTTTCTTCCTCTCTGACAGCTATGAATCTGTTTTATCTATGAGTCTGTTTCTATTTTATTTGTTAGTTTATTCTATTTATTAGATTCCATGTATAAGTGAAATCCTATGGTACTACCTGTCTTTCTTTGACTGTTTATTTCACTTTGCATAATACTCTCCAGGTCCAACCATACTATTGCAAAAGGTAAGATTCACTCCTTTTTCACAGCTGAGTAGTAGTATTCCATATTTACATACTTATATTTCATTTATTAGATATATAAGAATTACATAATAACATGTAAAGGTTTATCAAGCAGGTGATTGCAATTTTTAAAGGAAATATGTTAAATTTAGAAATTTAATTTAAATTGTTAGGAAGTGTCTAATTATTTTGGTTTGTAAAGGATACTAATAATTCTTCGGAGTTCCTTAAATGGAATAGTTATAATATGCTAGACTTAAAAAAATAAAACTATTTATAAGTTGCATCAGAAGTTTAAAACTAATAACTGAATTTGTAATATTAACAACTTGAATATTAAATTCTAAAAGCAAATATCTAGAAAACCTTTTCTTCGCACAAAAATTACCTCAAGAGCACTGAACATTTTATATTTAAAAACTGGCATAGAAAGACACAGTATAAATGAAAAAAGCAAATAAAATATGAATTAGGATGAGCATATTGATTAACTTATAGAAAAAGAAAAAAAGCATCCTAAGATATTCACCAAAGCGTTAACTGTGTTTAACTAAGTGGTGTGATCCTTTTGGGGGCTTGTCTGAATTTCTCACCTTTTCTGCAGTGAATGTCACAAAGCAGTTTCCTATTACTGCTCTAACCAACTACCTACCACAAACTTAGCAGCTTTAAAAAACATAGATTTATTCTCTTACAGTTCTGGAGATCAGAAGTCCAAAATCAGTTTCAGTGTATTAAAATCAACGTGTGGTTCCTTCTCCCAACTAGAGGAGAATCGCTTTTCTTGCCTTTTTCAGCCTCCAGCTTCGACTCTTCTGCTTAGTTCAGGACCCCTTCTTCGTATCACTGCAACCAGTAGTTTCTGTTGTCACATCTCTCATTCCCACAAAGCTAACTCTTCCTGTTCCCTCTTTTAAGAACACTAGCATTTGTTGGCTCTAGGCCCATTTTCTCCATCCTCAGTCAGTAACAGGCAATCGAGTCTTTCTTATGCTTGGAATCTCCCCTGCTTTTCAGATCATCTGTCTGACTTAACCTGAAAGATTCTCCACCTTTAAGGACACATGATTGCATTAGGTCCAAACAGATACTCCAGGATAATCTTCCCATTTCAAAATCATTAACTTATTCTCACCTACAAAGCCTCTTTTGACATAAAAGTAACATTCAGGGGTTCAGTAGATTAGAATATGGAGATCTTTGAGGGCCATTATTCAGCATATTAATGTGGTAATTTTGTAATTCTTAAAATAAAAAAACAATTATTTAATTGAAGTATAAAATTGTAATTTTCTATATGGGGACAATTCTAAACAGAAATGATTATACAACATCAAGTTCTTTTTCAAGTGGCTTTAGACCCATTGAGTTGCATTTTTTTCAGGAACCAGAGCATTCAACAATATAATTTCTAAACCTATAATTCTTAATATTACTTCAAGAGCATATTCACCAACAGAAACCAAGTACAGAGTAATAGGTATAACCCATGTATTTGTTTCATCCAGGCAACACTTGTGAACGTTGAAAAGAAAATATTAACTACAGTCTACACATTGTCATTGCAGGACAATACAATTTCCAAAATTTTATCTTCCTTATTTGCCTAATTGTTTTTAAAATATAAAACAAGTTTTTAAGTAATCAGGGACATTTGTGTACAACTTCTCTTTTTTTGCTAACCATGTTGTAGTTTCTCCAGAGCAGAGAATCAATAAAGTACAAGTTAAAACTATGATAACGCTATCCACATGCTGCATGTAAGCCTGTGTTTTGCCTTTGTGGTGGTTGCCAAGGATGCTGAGGCTTCAAGGCTGCTCTTTCTGTTCACCTGTTTGAATTAATAAAGGGAGCATGAACTACCAGAGTAAGTACAATTATTTGCTGCTTGATACAAAAAAAAAAAAAAAAAGGGTACAGTATCTATCATAGTATCTTGACTTACATTGATTGGTTGGAAAAAGTAGAGCTAAAATTACTTTAGATATTACATTCAAGTGAGATCTAACTACTTTATGAAATCAATTCTAAATGTTGATTGTCTTTTCATCTTTAAGTTATACAGAAACTTTGGGTCAAAGAAAATTACATCCTAACCAAATTAATGTTTTAATGTATTTTTGTTTTTAGCTTAAGACACAAAGTGACATGGTTAATATACAGAGGTGGACCAACAGGTTTACAGTTGTGAGTACATAAAACAGAGTTTATTTTTGTATTATTTATTAGTTATTGTATGTATTTTTTAACTTTTTTTATTTATGTATTTTTAGAGAGAGGGGAAGGGACAGAGAAAGAGAGGGAGAGAAAGATCGATGTGCGAGAGATGGGGAGAGAAACATCAATGTGAGAGACAGAAACATCAATCAGTTGCCTTTCCCACACACCCAGACCAGGGACCGGACCCACAACCCAGGCATGTACCGTGACAGGGAATCAAACCAGTGACCTTTCACTTTGTGGGACAATGCCCAACCAACTGAGCCACACTGGTCAGGGTTAGTTCTTCTTCCATATGAACAACTGTAAACCTACATTTGCCAACCCCTATAACTTCCTATGAAATAAACTCTAAATGTTAAGTGTTGTTTTTATTTTTAAATATACATGGCCTGACCATAATCACTTCCAAAAAACACCTGTGTCCACATCTCATTGGAAGTAACTGTTGTGAACCAATCTAGGCCAATTTAATCACACAAAGTAATTAACTTCTTTGGATAAATAACAGTAGTGTCTGAAAAATCTATTTATTTTAGTAGTTCATTTTTTATTGTATTTTTTCCATTACCATTTAGCCCTCTTAGGCTCTCTTCCACCTCCACTTACCCTCCTCCCTCCCCCAACAATCCCCACACTGTTTTCTGTGTCCATTAGTTGTTGTTGTTGGTTTTTCAGGGAGCTCATATGTGGAATCTAATGAACAAATTGAACTAACAAGCAAAATAGAGACAGATTCATAGATCGAGAACAGATGACAGCTACGGAGGCGGGGGATTTACAGGGTAGAGAGATTGAGCAAAAGGAAAGAGGACTCGTGGGCATGGACAACAGTGTGGTGATTACTGGGAGGAAGGGAGTATAAGGGGACTAATTAGTAATGGAAAAAAAAAATACAATAAAGATTAGATTAAAAAAAAAAAAAGAACTCCAGGTCCTATCCAAGAAGCCTTTTAAGACCATAAGACTACAACCATTTCTTAATAATCTGAGGATTTAAGAGAGGGAAAAAAAAAAACTGCTCATGTTTAGTTAATTAAAAGTTTCAGATGGTCTCATAAATAAACTATTTGACCAGTGATAGGTGGCCTAATTCAATTAATCAAGTTCTCTGGAATATAATTCAAGTACCTGAACCAGAGAGAACTGAATCCATGGTCTCTCTCTGGCTATAATTATCCATTCAAAACAAAGTGAAAATTCCATTGTCATCCAGTAGTTGCTCTATCATTTAGTGTGACTGATTTAGACAAACTAGGAAAAGGTTTTAATTTTTTGTATGTCTAATATTGACCATTTAAAATCTTTCTTAACACTTTAATGGTTAATCTTTATTAATGATTAATGAAAAATATTTTGCTTAAAAAGTCTAAATTGATATCAACATAAATCTAACCGAATAAATTTCAAGCAAAAAATTCTTAAAGTCAACTTAAATCATTAAAAACACACACACACATAAAAAGCAAACCAATGGTATATGGATTTTATGTTTGGGTGAATTGCTGTTTTATTTGATGTACAAATATGTCTTTGTCTGTGACATACCTTACCAAATCAGGTTTTGATTATATGCAGATTTTTTCCATCCCATTGTTTTTGAAAAAGAAAACAGACCCAGATATTTATTTCACATGTTTAATAATACTTTTTAATTGGATCTTAACTGTCTTATTATTTCTGTGACAAACATTACAGTTGACCCTTGAACACCATAGGTTTGAACTGCCTGGGTCAACTTATACATAGCTTTCTTTTTTTTAATAAATACTGTAAATATATTTTCTCTTTCATCTGATACTCTTTTTTCTTTCCTCTAACTTACTTTATTGTGAGATACAGTATATGATACATATAACATTCAAAATATGTGTTAACCGACTGTCTATACTACCAGTAAGGCTTCCAGTCAACAGTCGGTTATTAGTAACTCAGTTCTGGGAGAGTCAAAAGTTATACATGAATTTTAAACTGCGTGCAGGGGGCAGGGGAACAGTGCCCCAACACCCACATTGCTCTAGGGTCAACTGTATACTGAAGCAAGCTTCAACTGCGTTAAGGTATAACATTTCATATGTATGCTACAGTCCCTCCAACAATCTGAACCAATGAAAGGTACATATAAAATTTTTCTTCTTTATCAAAATAGCTAAACAAATTCCTTGCTAATGCAACTTACGTTTCTTTCAGTAACAAGACAATGCACTACATTGTATTACAGCCTTAGATTATCAATATACCAATTATTACGCACATTCATACCTTTTGACCATACTTTATCTCCTTCATACATTTTATTCATTTTATGACATATATATATATATTTTAAAAAACTGCTGACAGTTAGGGAGAGAGGCATTTAGAAATTCTTGAAATTATGCCTAAATCCAAGCAGTAAATTCAACAAATTCCTCATCAATCGGTGGTTTAGTCAGAATAAAAGCCAACGAACCAGTAAAGAATGCATCACTTTTTTTCCTTTTTACCAAAATAAGTTGGACAAAATTCCTGTATGTTTGCATATTTAAAAATCTAATCTTCATATTTGCCAACATTGCTAATCTGCTATATCAACTGTCTAGCTTTAGACAAATAAAACCTTTTTGCAACTTTGGAAGAACCTTCCATACAGGAACTATAAATCTGGACAGGCATAACTGTGTCTCAGTGTGTGGTATTTTATACCAATTCTTATCTTTATAGCTATCCACATTATATCATATTCCACAATGGCCATAGTGGCCATTTAATTAAAGCTTTGTTCTTTTAATTATCTGTTTTCTATGTAAGACCAGAAAGACAAATTAAGAAACAATATAATGAGGGTTTCTCTGACACCAAGTAACTTTAAGTGATGCTGTCATTATTGGTTTTTAATGGTACAAAAAAAAAAGTTTTTGTTGGCAGTGTTAGAGGAATTTCTGGAAGAAATGTCACATATTCTTGTAGATGAAAAAGAATTTTGAATATATGTGAGGAAAATAACCATTTTCTCTGTATTCTAAATTCTATCAATAGAAAAATAAAATTGATGCATTTTTTTGTGTTGTACTAACATTCCAACATTAAAGAAATACTTAAAAACTGAAACCTCAGTTTGTAAGCCTCTCTAACATAATGCTAGGAAAATTAAAAGGTGAGAGCTATCTTTTAAAATGTCTTATATTTTTACCTCTGTTTTCACATTTGGGCTTAGAGGGTCCAGATGAACCGAAATGACTGTCAGAGGTCAGAGGTCAAAATATTTGTTATCCCCAACACATTAAAACAAAGCAAACAGCAAATAAACATAAACATAAAACAAAGAATTCTCATGTTATGATCAACTCCCGTGGAACTGCATTTTACCCACTTCTAATACAATCTGAATCCAGCCCCACTATCTTGATTATTAGACTAGCTTCTTGGTATAGTTTGAGAACCTATTTAATGACTACAGTATAACACACACACATACACACACATACATTTCATGTAATTATCTATTTCACTGTTCTTTAAAAGATGGATAAACTGCCCTGACCAGGTAGCTCAGTTCACTGGAGCATCATCCCATACACCAAAAAGGTGAAGGTTTGATTCCCAATCTGGGCACATACCTAGATTGCACCTTTCATCCTGAGTCAGGGAGGTAAGGGAGGTAATCGATCACTGTTTCTGTCTCAGATCAATGTTTCTCTTTGTCTCACTCTCTCTCTAAAATCAATAAACATATCCTCGGGTGAGGAGTTCAAAGTTTTTTTAAAGATGGATAAATAATTACTGATTGTAGCTACCTAAAGGTTTTGTAAATGGGGGCATGGGCTTCTATGAGAGGTAAGTGGTAGTTACTGAAAAGATCTGGAAAAAACTTGTGTTGGCTTAGCCAAACTGTTAACTTAATTGTTCCCCAGTAAAATTGCCTCCCATCCCAATTTAATACCTCTGTGTGTGCACAACCAACTTATGTCATATTAGCTATTCATATTAGCTATTCATCATATATAACAATTTACAAAACAGCATCCTGGATGCCAGCATGACAGCCAAATCAGATCTGTTAAGTCATTTCCAAATTACTTTCTCTTTATATCAAAAGTTTATTTGCAAAGGAACTTCTGACTTCAGTGCTGAGGACCAGATTTGAGAATCATTATGTTGCTAAATGTTGCACCATTAGCTACTTTATATTTTATTTCTTTTCTTTTTTATTGCTGTTTATTTATTGAATATTAATCCATCCTAACATTTTTTCTTTTATTCCCCCGTTGCCCCCCTCTACCCAGAACCCCCCCACTCCCTCAAGCAATCCCCACACCTTTGTTCATGACTATGGGTCATGTGTATAAGTCCTTTAGCTACTCTATTCGCATACTGTACTGTACATCCCCATGGCTATTCTGTGACTACCTATTTGTACTTCTTAATCCCCTCACCTCTTCACCTCCCTCCCAACTGGCAACCATAAAAACACTCCCTGAATCTATGAGTCTGTCTCTGTTCTTCTTGGTTGCTGTTTTTTAGACTCAATTGTTGATAGATATGTATTTATTGTCACTTTATTGTTCA
This sequence comes from Furipterus horrens, assembly GCF_987537825.1. Lineage (NCBI taxonomy): Eukaryota > Metazoa > Chordata > Mammalia > Chiroptera > Furipteridae > Furipterus > Furipterus horrens. The sequence continues at coordinate 130,275,091 of NW_028327173.1, read as the reverse complement.
TAGTTTTGATCTTTTTTCTTAAATAAGTCCCTTTAACATTTCATATAATAATGGTTTGGTGATGATGAACTCCTTTAGTTTTTTCTTGTCTGGGAAGCTCTTTATCTGCACTATTAACTATTTTAATTTCCCTTTTTTATCAAATGAAATATCATTGGAATTACTTGCAATTGGAAAGGAATTAAATGAACTTCTTGATAAAAATAATACAAAGTGATGAAGATATGCTCTACTTTTATTATCATATGTATTTTTCATTTCCTAATGACCTAATTACTTCTTCAGGAATTCTGAAAGGTTGAAATTTGAGAGGCAGTTTCAAAATGGTACTACTCCTAAAATTGCTCTGTTATGGAGGGCAGAAAAAAGATAATGTCACTTGGGCCTTACAGCCACATTACTTTTTGATACTACAATTTTAATTATGTATTGAGATAAGAATAAAATAAGAAAGTACACAGTTCTGTTAGCAAGACAGTCTGCTAGTATGTAAAGCCTTAGAATACCAATAATCCTACTTATTATGCACCTATTCACCAGGCAGGTAACCCTGGCTGGTTTGGCTCAGTGGATTGAGCGTCGGCCTGCGAGCTAAGTGTCGCTGGTTCGATCTTCCAGTCAGGGCACATCAGAGAAGGAAAACTCTGACTCCAAAAAACCTCCGCTGCCTTGCGGCATACCTCTTCAGGGGAAAGGCTAAGGGAGTAAACCCCGACAGAAAATCCAGAGCCGGAGTCCCTAAGGCGGTTTGACGTTGTAGTCAACACCGGCAACTCCTGCGGCGCACCTGAAGCCAAGCTGTATTGACTCCGTCTTTCCCTTGGACCCTTCAGCTGCGAAGAGAGGGGGGGTCTGCTGCATGGGCAACAGCAGACCCTCCATATCACCCTGCCCAGGCTCTGTAGCTTCAGCTTCACTGGAGAGGACACCCCAGCGTCATCGCAAGATGTCGATTCAACACGGGAGGAGACAGATACCGTGTCACTCCCGAGTCGGACTGCACAGCCATTCTCGGCGGTGCAGATAGACTCTTAAGAAGCTACACCATCGTCTCTCGAGACGGACGGCTGCCGATACCGATACCGATACCAGGCAGGTATTTAATGCTTTACACTTATTATCCTTTATCTTCAAAGCAATCTTAGATAAGTCACAACCACACATTCAGAGGCTTACAAATGTGTTTGGATCCTTTGATAAGGTCATTAAAAAGTCAGTTATGCATAAATTGGAGAGTACCTATATACAACTATCTCACAAAAAAAGTAATAATAATCAGGAAAATGAAGTTTTAATCTACCTTAATAGTTACAACAGGTGTCTGCTGACACCAAACCACACAGTCATCAAGTATAGGGCAAGTTTTCAAACTTCCAGCCCCATGTCTATCCCCTCTACTATATATACCCACACACTATAGCTATCACAGAAAATTCTTCCATATTTATTTCATTCCTGTATCTAAAGGCCCAAATTAATTCATATATATGTCAAAACAGCCACTAAGCCAATTTTTCCCAGCCCAAAGACTGTAATGCTAAATTCCTTTAACTTTACAGGCTCAAAGGCTATTTTCCTTGTGAAAACTGTTAAATAGTATACAACTGTGAGAAAATGTTTTTAGTTATGTGTATTGACAGAAAAATATAATGCACAGTTTTTCTTTTGGATTATAAGATATTGAATGAGGTCCCATTTTTTGGCAGCTACACATGAACAATTAGGCTTTTATAAATATGTTTTAAAACACATTTAGAAACTTAGATAATATAATACATGTACATGCATAACATATACACATATGTTATATATAAAACATAGGCATTACATATACACCAAAATATAATCCTATTACACTACTATACTTGAAAAGAAATTACAATTGTAAATATTAATGTTACATTACTTCAGAATCACTTAATGAAGTGACAAATCCTATATTTATCATTAAATTAGAAATCAATACACAATAATGACAAATATAAAATCTGAATTAAAATATACATCTAAGACCCAAACACCATCATTAGCTTAAAAGGACTTTGTTGTCCCATGTATATTGGGCAGGTCAAGCAGCTAATTACTTCCAGCTCTCTCAATCTATGTAGCAGTAGAATAGCTAAAATTAATGATAAATATAATAATGACACTACAACTGTTAAGAAAACAATTTACAATTAAGAAAGTAAAACAAATACAAGCAGAGTAAAGCTGCTCTCAAGCCAAGGCATGAACCGTTGTTATTCCTTTAGCGAGGTATCTTCGATAAAATCTCACCCCATAGTTTTGGTCAGATGTATGACTGTACAAAGTTAAACTATCAATATGCCAGGTGTCTTCCTGATGTCATTACTCCATTTAAGTAAATTGAAAAAAGAAATGTAGTAAGTTGGCCTTCTATTAACTGCATCCCACACTACTAAATCAATACTGTTTATATTTTTAAGGGGGGAGGGGTGGGGGTGGGTGTGTGGGGGTGTGTGTGTGTGTGTACGCACATGTGCAGAGATAGATAGATGGTATACTGTGAAGCCAAACTAATTTTTCCTTTGGACTACTGTTCCTCACTTGGAAACAATTCCTTCTTAGTCTATATTTTCAAGGTTCCTTTGATAGTAAAAAGTAACAGTGTTTTAAAGTGAGGTCAGTTACTGTTATTTTTTTAATAATAATAATCATGTACACTAAGAATACATGTCTTTATATACAACCAGCCTTCAAGGTTCCTTGCTTACAAAGTAAAGAATAAGTATAATATAAATATAACCTTGGGCAAATACTTCCAAAAAAGGAATTAATTACCTCTTATATATTCATACATTGTTACATACAAAGAGCAGAACTAGAATTGTCATCTAAACTTCAAGATAAAAGAAATAACAATTTAGTTATATAATTCAGTACATACTTAGTATACAGTGTACTTTTATATTAAAGTAAGAATATTTTTGTTAAATTACCATAAAAATTTTTCAAGTACAATCATGTCTGACACTTTTCAAATCTATATAAAGAAAAACTATAGTCTAAATTTTAAATAATAACAATAATACCTTAAAGATGTGTTTGTTCAGATACAAGATCTCTCTTACTAAGCCCTGTACCCCTCAGTGACTCATTCTACAGGAAACAACTCATGAATGTTGCTGAAATAAACTGAATTGTCAGCTAATACTTCCAAAGACTTAAGCTAGTCTGATCTTAGTATCTAGGGAACTCTCTAACATATATGAAAACTCTCTTAACACATTATAGAACAATGAAAGCAGGGGACTCTGCTGAGATCAGCATGACTCCAGTCTGTCTAAACAGTAAATTGTAAATGATCAAATTCTCTGCTCTCTCCTAAACATCCATTCCCCACACCTTCTCTTTCTTTCCCATCATTCCTCCTCACATTGTTACCTTCAGAAAACACTTCAAGGGAACCTGAAATTAAGGGACAAAGGGCCACCTCTCTCTTCCTTAACTCCACAATGACCATCTCTGCCATTTCTACTGTCACAAAGCAAAGAGTTCCATGCTGTCCTATGATGGATCTTCAGCCCTCTTAACCTTGTTTCTACCTGGATGATAATGTATCTCAAGATAGATGAGAAGACAGATAGATGGAAATATTCCTGTCTACACACGCAATCCAGTAAATATTTACTTACAGTATCCTGAGTATTAATAACTCTCCAGTCCACATCTCTGAATCTATCTCTCCCCTTGACATAACCTTTAAAAATCAAAGTGCAAGTGAGATCTCACCTTGGCTATCCCAAGCAGTCAAACTTTTCAAACTCTTCTTTTAGAGATGGAAGAACTACTAGAGTAAATACAAAAGAAAGGGACTCCCCTTTTAAATTAGCCACCAGGGCTGATGATTTTCCCTTTCCAGTATTTCTCCAGGTATGACAACCCCACGCCATCCCACCCCCAGCTTTGGCTCAGGTCTCAATTAGCTCATGATGGAACTCCAGTTTTCTTTCTGCCATCCCATTTTTGGCATTCTAAAATACCCTCTACATAGTATATCCATCTTTCAGCTGTCCTTGGTTTGATATCTCTATGTAGAAGATTACAGAGGCTTCTGGTAATATGAGCTCCTTTTAATTTCAAGGCCTTTTCATAATTATACTTTCTCTAGAAATATCTGAGTCACACCCTCAAGCCTACTGTGTTCCACGGGAGCCTATAACCTTGCTCCCTTTGCACCTACATAGGTTCCTGCATATAACATCAGCCTTGTTAGCTACTAAGATAACTGAGATTCAGAATTCACACTCCACTCAACATCCCAGTCCCAAACTTCTTGAATCATACATGCTTCTCCCCATCCTAAACTGCATCAACATGTGTGTGTTAAAATAGATCAAGAATAGCCTGTCCATATTAATTTGACCCAATTTGAATATTCCCTATAATTCTATCACTTGCTTTAGAATTTAGGTAAGCTAAAATTCTATACTATTGCTTCAGCTCTTGGGGATATTTTATTATACATTGTTTATGTGCTTATCTAGTATTCTCTATTTTACTGGTTTGCACCCTAAGAGACACTGTTGTAGACTACAACGCCCTTTAAGGGAAGGCTTTCAGTGCCTAGGACAGTGCTCTTGTTCATCTGCTACGTTTTGTCCCAAATATTGAGAATGAGGAGGTACCTAATATGACTTGTACCAGAATTAGACAAAATATGTAATTTATGTGCAAGTTGCAAAAAACTGAGTCGCATGAAATATAAACTATCACTCCATTCAATAAACAAATTCGCTGGCTCTCAGTGCTACCTTAGCCTGGGCTCCAGAACTTTTACAACTTCCTAGATTAGTGATTTTTCCCTGAGGTTTTTCCAAATACCCCAGTGCAGAGTGCCACAACACTCAGGTTTAGCAAACTCTGTTCCAAAAGTTTAAAGAAAGTATTCATGATTATTGAAGTGATCTTTATGAAGCAAGTACCAGCCAGGCCTCCAGGGTTGAAATTCAGTACCTTTATAGACCTGTCTCCACCCCCTAAAGCTTGGCTGTTTACACTAAAAGGACTGGCGCCACGGTCCCCTCTCCTTTATACTCTTATCACCCCCTCCATGCAACATTCCTCTGAATGGCTACAGAAACAACCTGAAATTCAGAACTGCACTATTAACAGTGGTGGGCGGCATGGGTCTCCTCCCCGGGTGGCCTGGCCTAGGATAATGGCCCTTTTTCAACCTGCCTTTGATGGCCGCTGTCCAAAGTTCCACGCCAAAAACTTCAGCGCTGTCTCCCGAGTGTTCCAGCGAAATACCCCCACCCGTTAAATGCCTGCGCTCCCCACTGTCAATGGCCCAGCGATGAAAAGAAAGCTGCAACTTTCAGACTTGATGTTGAAAATTCTGCTCCCATATTCATGTAGAGGTAGGTAGTTGTGGTCTAGTCAGTTGTTTGCACAGCTGGCCCAGTCAACCATTCTCTCTTAAAAGATTATTTGACAGGTGAGAAGTTCCTCGTCTCCAAATTATTCCAGGAACTCTTCAGCATCAGTCTGAGCTAGAGAGAGGCCTAAAGTGGAAGGGAGTGGTGCTGAAATCGGGCTAAGCGTGTCCCGGGGGTACTTTGTGCAGACAGGAGGGAGGATTCCAGCGCCAGGAATGTGCTGGTCCAGGGGCAAGAGAGGGGAGCGCCGGGGAGTGTTAAGGGTAGGGAGAGACGCGACAAGAAAGGGGCAAGATACCTGGAAATGTCCTAAGAAAAATGAAAATGGGTAAGAGGATGCAGACTGGAGAGAAATCGGAAATATAAGATGGGGCAAAGGAGAACTGGAGGAGGGCTGTGCTTCAGATGCGGCCGTCCAACCTCGGAGGGTGCCAGTCCCTTCCAAAAGCGCCGGTGAGGCTGGCTCCCGGCTGAGCCCTCCAACGCGGAGGGCGGGCAGCGCCCCCTGCGCCGCGGGAAGGGGCTGGGCTCGGAGCGGCGCGCCTTACCTTCTGGTCGACGATGGAGCAAGCCATCTCGCGGACGTGCGCCAGGCTGTAGTCCCCGGACGAGTCCTGGAGCAGCAGCACAGGCTCGCGGCTCAGGCCGATCTGCAGATGGAACGAGATGCCCCCAGCAGGGGCTGCGACGGCAGCCAGGAACGGCGCGGGCCCGGGCCCCGACCCCGGGACCAGCGCGGCGGCCGCTGCTGCCGCCGCCGCGGCCACGGGCAGCAACGGGCTGGGCGGCCGCAGAGCCGGAGGGGCGCTCATCGCTTGGCCGGGCGCGCGAAGGGCCGCGGGTCCGGACAGCCGAGGGCGGGGGCCGGCAGCTGAAAAGTTTTGCTGCGGCGGAGCCGGGAGCGTCTTTCTCCAAGAGCCGAGGCGGAAAATAAAAACTTTCCGGAAAAGTCCCCGCGCGGGGGGAGGACTATGGGTTGAGGCTCTGGAAGGGGAGAGGGAGGAGGGAAAATGGCCGAGACGGGAGAATTGCGCCGCCGGGAGCGCGGGCGCCGCGCTAGGGAGGCGCCGCCGCCAAGCAGCAGCCGCCGCGGCGGGCTCGCAAGGACCGGGCTCAGGTCAGCACGGCCCGGGCGCCGGGGGGGCGGGGCAGGGGGCGTGGGGGGCGGGGCGGGCGAGCTAGGGGCGGGCACTGCGCAGCCACCACCCGGCGGGCGCGGGAGCGGGTGCAGTGGCCGCAGGGTGCTGGGTCGCCGCCCTGCCGCCGGCGTTTCCTGTGACCTGAACTCCACTAGTCGGGGCATGACCGAGAGCCGGGGCTCGGAGCCGCCTCCGCGGGCGCGGTTCGTCTCTCCCCGCATGGACTCCTGTCTACACTAGCCAGGCCGTCCAACTGCAGACCGAGGGGACAGAGCGCCTCCTGCGACCGCTGTTCGTGGCCTCGCGCTTCCCGATTCCCACAGACCCCACCGCCTTTTTCACATGCCTGTGGACTGGCACTTCTACTAGTAAGGTGATCTGTGATGGACCCAAGAATGCCGAGCCCCTTGGGTCTTACCTTAGCAGAGTCATGAGAGGATGAAAACAGAGGGTCCTAGGAAACCCACTTACATCCTTGGCTCCTTCCAGGAGCCCTGGGGTTAGTTGCCAGAGCGGGTGGGAAGCCAGTCCACGGAAATGTATTTAAACCTGTCTCTACCGTTTTTGTTTCTGACACGCCCTGATACCCACCTACTCCACCGCAACTCCCAAGGCACCAAGCATACACAGTGGCTGGATTCAGAAGACCTCTTTATTTAAAAAATAAAAAAAGAAAAGAAAGAAAAAAAAAGGCACTTTCTACATAAAGGCAGGAGGACAGTCTAATGCGGCCTCTTTCCCCTACCTTATCCTCTGTGTCTGGAGCGTCTAGTTCCTGAGCCTCAGAAACTGTTCTCTTTCTTCTTCTATCACTCTATAAGTCGCTTTGTTGGGGTGGTGCTCCCAGCTCCTCCCAGAGCCACCACTATCAAAGTTGGGCACTATCCACTCTAATTGTGATCATTTTCCCTGTTGCTGTTTGGAGGTGATGGGGAAGTGAGGGCTGATTCCCAGACCTTAAAGATGAATTCTAATAATCTCGCTAGGGTAGGCTTCATGACTGGGAGGGCCCGACCTCAGAAGGACACTGCTAGGTGTAATGCTCTGCCACAGTGGTCTGCTGCCTGTCAAGGTCGAGGCAATTTTGATTTTTTATTTTGAAGCTGGTGAAGCAAATAAGGTAGCCAGACCCATCTCTACTTCCCTTACACAAGCACACTCAGGCGTATCCAAGAAACACATTATGTATGTTTCTTTTGTATTTGATTACATTTTATTTTTGCTCTATGTATTTTTGTTTGTTTGTTTATATCTTGACCTCAGCTCCTGGCTCAGTATACAGCATTGCAAGGTAATTTTCTCTTAGAGTTGTTCCCTGGGTCAGTAATAGAGCCTTGAATGTGTCCAACAACATGGTGTCATTCACCCTCTAGAATGATTTGAATTTATTCTCGCTGGATTTGATGTTGTGAGGAGGTCAACATGTGTGCATTGGTATTGTCCTTGCTTATTTATTTATGAAGTGTTTCTCTTCATCCACAGCAAGGTATAATTTTTCTAATGTGCTAGGTGCAGCTAAGCTAGAAGAACTGTGGAATTATTCTTGGTGCAATGCCCTTCTGAATTCTCTAAAAAGATTTTTAATGACAGAAAATGCATTTCATTTTCCTTCAAAGTTGGAATAAAGTCACTATTCCCACAGTTTCCTACTTCCAGGAAAAAAATTCTGCTGGTCAATTTGCAAGATTCTTACAAAAGCCGGTTTTGCTTGAGGTTTAGGAGACCTGAAGACATTCATGTTTTGTAGATATCACAATGATGTTATTAAGGCCTTCTCTTCACCATGCACTAACTATACTGGCACCAGCTATGCAGTTATGAAAATGTACAAGGTCCCTGCCATAACATTAAAAAGGAAAACAATAAATAAGATTATCTATGGTAATCATAATTGCAATGTGTAAAAATAATGCAATAGTAACAATAATGACTTATGGGGAGAAGGGTGGAGAAAGAGGCATTACTTTGAAAGAGATATAGGGATAAGAAGTTAGTAATTACTGAGTTTACGTTTGAGCTAAAACCTGGGTGATAGAAGGGAGCCAGTCAGAATAAGATCTGGGGAATTAAACTCCAGGTATTGGAAACAGCTGGTGCAGAGTGTAACACAGGAATATACTTGCCATTTTCAAGGCATGGTAAAAGAGGGGCAAATGTGTGACATGAAGTCAGGGAGCTGATAGAAGCCAGATCTCAAAGCATCTTCAAAGCCAAGGTAAAGAGTTTTTATTCTATTCCCAATGCACTGCCAATTCATTAGAAGGTTTTAAACCAGAGGTTGTTAAAACATAATTAACACTTTTGAAAGATTACTCTTGGGCTACTGTGTATAAGATAAATGACTGAAACAGAAGATAGGGAGGAAAAAGATTTCTGCTTTGATCATGTTCAGTTTGAGATGCCACTAGCCATTCAGCCTAGAAATAACTACTAAAGCTTAAGAGAGCCCAAAGTTTAGGAAAGAGAGGACCAGAAATACATTTGGATGGAAATCAGTGTGGAGGTGTTTCAAAGTGAGGTTAGGTGAGATCTCTAGAAGTGGGGCTTAAGACACCCATCAGTTATATGAGACTCACAGGAACTTACAGGCTCTACTTAGGAAGAAAATAAATTGTGTAAATAACTGCTCCTTGTGCTATAATTTTTCAATAGTATGAAAGATTCTTGTAGGGTGTTAAGGAAGCAGGGGTCGGGGAGGGAATTTGAAAGACCCTGGAGAATTAAAATTACTTTTAAGAAGCTGATAAGTTACTGAATGCAAGAGTGAATAAAAAGAAACAAGAAGGAAAAAAATCTGAAAACTAACGGAGCTCCCCATAGCAAGCAGAAAATTCCCATGGAGTCAGCTATTGCCATTTCTATAATAGCACCTGAGATTTGACAGTTTGCCAACTGCCATCCACTTTTGCTGACTGACAATAGAATGAAAAGTAGTTAATACCTGAAAGAAACCTGGTGTATATCTCTGGTGACTTTGAAATTCAACCTAGAAAAGTTGAAGGATTTGAGAAAATTCAGTGGTTTTAATCCCTCTGGATGTTTGAATCTTGGAAAAGAAAAAGGATTTAGAAAGCAAATAGCTGCTTATATAAATTATATTCATGAATAGGTATATTATTTTTTGAATCGTGGCTAACATTACGGGAATAACGTGTTGGCTTCTGGCAGTAGCTGGCAATACCACCTTATAAAGAAGGTTCAATGTTCAATGCCCTAATCCAGACTTCCTGCAAATTAATTTGGATGTGCAGGAGTATGTGGAGGGACAACAATTTTAAATAATGAATGATAATCCCGTTGGATGTTTCTCAAAAGAGAGTTGGATATTGAAATAATTTTGGAAATAACTGCATAAACTTTTTTTCTTGTATAACTTATTAATTAACATTTATAGGCACTGAGTTCTTTACAAAAGTTTTATTTCTTTTAACCCACTACTCTCCAGACCTTTTTTCCTTCAAAATCCCACTTGTTTTTTTCTACTATTTTTGTTTTGTTTTATGTTTGGTTGGTTGGTTGGTTTTTGATTTGTTTGTTTGTTTGTCCTGTAGACTTTCTTAAAATTTCATATAGTAGGTGTTCCACAGAACACACTTTGGGGAATGAAGTACTGTAAGACAAATGTAAAAGAATATAAGTTAAAGTTGAAAGTAAAGAAAATTGCTCAAATAATTAAAAGCAGGTAGTTTAAAGAAAAGCATGAATGGCAAAAACAGATGCATAATATTGGGAGTGTCCAGTAATTCACATTTAATGATCAGGAAGAGGATTGAGAATAGTTCCATTTGAAAATGAGTCAGTCTGGAAGCACTATATGCTTTGTCCAGATGAACTGGACAGCAGGGGAAAAAGTGACAAGAAAAATATGCAGTTCTATGGCTGTAAGGATCATATCCCCTGGTACTGTACAACCATTTTACAGCCTCAGAAACTGAGGACCAGAGAAATAGACCAATGTGGAAATCAGAAATCTGAAGGAGAAAGTATGGTCCCAGGAGGTACTCCTTTTCATACAGTCGAGCACTGGAAGTTGTAAGCATCAGGTTGAAAATGATGGATAGAAGGAAGGATGGATGGATGGATGATAGATGATTAATGTATATGATAAACATATTATATGGTTGTTTGTTTGCTTCAGAGTGTTCGTAAACAGTAGTCTGTAAGACCAGGTTATGTAAGGATAATGTCATGAAACTGGCACACAGAAAAATAAGGTTCTAATGGAGACATCAATCATACAAATAGCAGCTAAAATCTTCTGCTAAAACTTTGGCATGTGACAAAATGTTGCCTTATCTTACTGATAATTTTATGGAAAATAAAAAAGAAAAGAAGTGGACTTCAGAAGTTAATTTTCACCAAAAGAAAACTTTATTTTTTAAGAAAGCAGATTTCAAAGATTCACAGACAGCACAGGTATGATCCTAGAATTAGAGACCCCCAAAAGGACAGAAGACCCTCAAAGACAGGCTTTCGAATATGAAATCAGAAATGATCCAGGTGAGAAACAAATTCAGACAACAGTGTGACTATACTTTACGTTCTGGATGAATACAGATCTGCAAAGAGAATGAATAAAAATAGACCTAAGCTATATGAACAAGAGTAAATAAAAATAAAGTTTATTTTAAGCTAATAATATGTACTAGCTATGTAAGAGAGCTAAGTTTTTAAGCACCCTCTCCAAATAATTATAGACAATAATTGAATTTTTCATTTTAATTGTTACTTATGCAAGATTAAATATTTTATGTGTTTATTGATCACTACTTGTGTCTTTTTTGAATATTATATTTGAAGTTACTTATATGTTTATATAATATTTCTTTTCTGCTTATAAATGAATAAAAGATTATTATATAAATAATGTTACTCCTTTGTTATATATAAAAGGCAAAAGTTTTCTATCATTAATCTTTTAATTTTTATGGGGTTATATTATAGATTTCAAGCTTCTTTTGAACAGCCTTTTTTATGCCTGTGTTTATATTGTTTGGAAAGGTATTCTTCCCTATTCTGAGATCAGAAAAATACCCATCTATTGTTTTTATTTGCCATTATTACTCTTACTATTATTTTGTTTTTTAAGGACTGAAATGAATCTGAGTAACTCTATTGATTTCTAGACCTTTTTTATTTTTCTAAAAATTCGATTGTCTCAGCTGTTAGGAGACATTTTTATTTTCTTTGATACTAATCAGTGGGCTAGCTGCCTGTGTTAAATAGCTTTAAGTTTTAAAATGTATTCTATAACCAATATTTTTCTACTTTTAAGGCCATGAATAAACTTTAAATATTTCGTTCAAAACGCTGAAGATTTTACTTTTTGCACACATGCAAAATATCTACATTTACATTTCTATTTTATACTGTGTTCTTTTTGTTAGACTTGATTCCCTAAACATCATTCCTTTTCAGAGAGTAACAACTTTGACTCTGCTGTTCTAATAAGAACTAATAACTGCTGGCTCCACAGTATCATAAAATTTGTTCAGGTCCCCTGTAGAAAACAGAATAAAACACTTTTTCCTTGAATTTCAATATACAGTATTCCCTCACTTATCGCGGGTATTACATTCTGGACCACCCCCCCACCCCCAAAATAGGTGAAAATCCGTGAAGTAGGAACCTTACATTTATTTTAGTATTTATATATATTTTAAGGCTTTATAAACCCTTCCCACACACTTATAAACTGTTCCCAGTCCCTTATTAACCTTTCCAACTCCCTTATTAACCTTTTCCACACCTTTATAAACACTACTTATGTTCTTAAACATATTCTACACTCTTAAACCTACGTAACTTTAACAAGATATGTATACAGTACCGCAAAATACCGCGATATAGCAAAAAATATTTAAATATTAAATATAGTATTTTTTAAAATCCTGCGATACAGTGAGGCCGCAATAAGTGAACCATGATATAGAGAGGGACTACTGTACTCAGAAGGCTATTGCTTAGAGTTGCCAACTCTATTTGTACACATCAGCTTTTAGTAAATCCACCATTCAAATTCAAAAACCATTAAAAGCACATTTATTTTTTTATAAAGATGCAATTCTTCCAATCTTATATTCAAGGCCCATTAGTTCCATGGATACAAACTTCTCCATTCTTATTGGATCTTATTTGTTTTCATAGCCAAATACTTTTCAACTCTGAATATCAAATACATCCCATTGGTTGATAATATTCCATAACCTAATTTATTCTATTTAGTATATGTCATTTTGTCAGACTTTACATTCTTTATTAAGTACATTTTATAAAGCACTGACTAAATTTTGAAAAAGTAATAAAATAATAAAAGAGGTACAATTAACCCAAAGTTATTTTTTGGATCCCTGCCTGGAAAAACATATTTTTGAGCTAAAATTTCTTGTGAGGTTTGTGATGCTTGATTTGGAAAATGAACTTTTTAAGGGAAAGAACCTGGCAGATTTATTTCTTCATGTCATAACCAGGAAAAATAGTTTTAGCAGTGTAAGAAAAAATAATTTGCTTTTCTTGGCTTAGATAAATTTTAAATGGCATTATTTTAAAATTGTCATTATTATAAAACTGATATTCCATTAGCATGTGAGGCTGAATAACTAAAATAAGGTAATTTATATGGAATGAAAGCCATATTTGATTTAGTTATCATGCTGTATTTTTTATTAATTCTTACCCTCAAATATACAATCCTAGAAAATCATATTATTGCAATCATAGTAAACCTTCTTTCCCATACTTTACTATTTTAAAATTGAATTACTTACACATTTGATCATATGCATTCAAACTAGAAATCTTTGCATCATACAGATTTAAGTAGAATATTTACTTAATCATTAATTTTATATTTATTTTAAATATGGTATATCATTTCTCATATTTATATGATACGCATACTTTTTATGAATATATTGTGTTTTGTTCAACCAGTGAGTCATCCAGATTGTCGAGGAAGAATGAAGAAGTTCTCATAAACTGAAAAAAGAAAAGAAGAATCATTAAATTCGAGACTTGTTGCGGTATGTATTCAAGAAAAAAATTATGTACTTACTCTTTTAGATGAAAGAAGAACATTCTAGGGTGCCTTAGCCTTTGCCCTTTGCTGTGCTGGTTGAATGTCAAAGCCAACAAGTGTAGATAACGGGATTTGCATGCTTGTTAGCTTGTAAACACAACAAACAGCATTACCATCACTCACAGCCCATTTTTGTCATCTTTATTTTATTACATGCTCATCTACAACTAATCTTGCACGTTGGGCTTTAAAAATAATTTAGTTATTGAAATTAATTTAACTTGCTTTGAAAAAATAAAACAATTTAAGTCATCAATGAGGAATATTCATTTTAACCTTTATTTCCCTTACCGAACATTTTCTTTGTCTTTATATAGAAATTAAATCATAATGAAATGACAAATGTATTTATGTAGTTTTAATTTGTGATTTGTCACCTGTGTCCTTTTCAAAAAAACCAATAAAGCTATTTTAATCAGTAAAAATTCTTTATCAAAATAAATAAGTAGTGCAAACATCTGGACTAGTACCATGATTTCCACTGTAATATTTAGCTGTAATGTTCTGCACAGCTGAAACAAAAAAAAGGAAAACAATGTGTTTTCTAATTTTTATTGTCTGATTTTAAGCAATAATTTGGGGTGAAATCACATGTGTCTGTATTACACCCAGGACAGAAAAATATTTGATTTGGATTCTGAGCTTCCTGAGAGAAAGACTTGTTTTACTGACCTTTCTATCCCTTAGGAGCAGAACATAATAAATACTTACTAACATGCTTTTGGAATCAAACTGTTCAACTATAGTTTGAAGATTAAAAATTGGAAAACTTTTTTTCAGAATATCTCTACCCTGGCCAAAAGTTCGACAGAAACCAATTCTAAATCAGACAGATATTTCCTTGAGGGACTAAGTTAATAAAGTTCAAGTAAATTCTATTCTTGTGACCTAGTCTGACTCAGACTGACACAGTTAGCTCTCCTGTCCAGGTATGCTTATAGCACTTTCTTAGCACTATTACTCTAGTATCTATCACATACTTTTGATTTTACTTGCATCCTATACCTGTGAGAGCCATTTTGTAATCATTTCCACATACTACTCCATAAGTGTCTGCAAAATCAATTTTTATATCTGGTATGAAATAGGGGCCAATACTTGGTAGTAGTTCAAAATTGTTTACTGATGAGTGAATGACTTGAGCTCAAAAAGCCTCCAAAAAATGTAAGACATAATCTAACAGCTTACCTTCCCCCAAAATCAATGATCTCAGTTGCACGTCTATTTTAGAATAGGATTTATTGTTCTTTTTCTGATATGAAGGTAATAAATGTCATTTCACAAAATTTGGAAAAAAACGAATAAGTAAAAAATAAAAATCAACTATAATCTCTTAACTTAGAGATAATTCTAGCCTCTTTTATTTGGTGTGTGTGAAATGATATCAAAAATATTGTTTTTAACATTATTCTTAAACTAACTTTACCAAGATATTTTTTCCAAAGTCAGTATTCTTTGGAGACATCACTTGGGATTACTACAGAGTATTCTAGAATATGGTTTTTTTTGACTCCCTGTGCTTGAACATTTACTTTATTTCTGTTTTTGCTAGCATACTTTTTAAATATGAATAACACTATTACTTGGGCAGAAAATATATTCATAAATTGAAATAAAGATTTAGAAACTCAGTTGCAGAAAATGTATAATCTAGTAATTTTGGGGAAGGATTAGGTTTGCTAACGAGGATTATATCTGGAAGCTTTTAAAACAGAATCATTTAAAGATGCAAAAGAAATTCAAAGAATTTATAATGGTGAAATACATTAAGCTGATATACAATCTAAAAAACATTTTTTAAATATTAGAAAGATTTTTGCAGTTTTTAAATTGAATATTCAAATCAAACTTGACACCTCATGAGAATATCAGTTTTTTTTGTTTTTTTTTTTTTTGGTCAGAAATCAAAACAGTGATGTATGCTATGTTTGGAAACTATAAGTGATAGAATATGAGTGTGTG
Organism: Furipterus horrens; assembly: GCF_987537825.1. Lineage (NCBI taxonomy): Eukaryota > Metazoa > Chordata > Mammalia > Chiroptera > Furipteridae > Furipterus > Furipterus horrens. The sequence continues at coordinate 130,259,510 of NW_028327173.1, read as the reverse complement.
TGTGTAAGCATGTATGTGTGTGTGTGTGTACACATATATAACTGTTTATTATGACAGAAATTAACTTTGTGAAATATCACTGATGAATGAAATTGAAAAGTGTTTGCTTTGCTACCTTCCATCCATACTTTCTGTCATTTGGCTAGAAATATAAGTGTCAATCTAAGTTTCTTTATGCTGAAGTATAGTATTCAATTCTTTTAAAATTATAAGTATGTGGCTTAAAAACAGGTGGAATAAAAGTTGTTAAAATTGATTTTTAAAAAGTAGTAAAATTGTGTTAAAAGAACATTTTGTATTTTAACAAACCAATCCTGGTTTCCAAACTTACAATGCCATAGATTACTGAGTAATGATACAATTGACGGAACAATCTAGTTTCCAGTTGAAAAATAATTAAGAAATATTATTCTATTTGGCCTGTAAATTTTGCTTGGTATATCCTCAAATTATGTCATTGTAATATCTATAACTAGCCCATGTTTGAGGTGCTAGTTATATAAACTGCATATCTGTGGAGTATTTTGTCAGCCCATTGCCTTGAAACAACCTGGGGGAAGACTGCTTTCTTTTGAACAGATATCACACACACACACACACACAAAATCCACTCTACTATATTTGCCAAACTAAAGCCATGGTCATTATAAAATAGTCCTTATAAGCCTAATCTCAAAATCTAATTCATAGAATTTACTTTTTAAAGGCAGAATGGTGCATGTGGCTGTTTTATGCTAAATTACGCCCACCAAAAAATTTACATGTTGAAGCCCTAACCCCCATTACCTCAGAATGTGATTGTATTTGGAGATAGGACCTTTAAGTTAAAAATGAGGCCCTATTCCAATCTGACTGGTGTCCTCCTAAGAAGAGGAGATCAAGACATAGAGAAAGCTACTAGGGGCATGTATGTCCAGAGGGACAAACATATGGAGAGGCAGGAAGAGGACAGACATCTGCAAGCCAAGGAGAGCGAGCACTTAACAGAAACCAGCCATGCTGGCACCTTGCTCTTAAACTTCCAGCCTCAAGAACTATAAGAAGATAAATTTCTGTAGATTAAGCCATTCAGTCTATGGTATTTTCTTATGGCAGCCCTAGCAAACTAAGACAGCAACATATAATGCATTAGGGTAGAACAGATATATTTTACGTATACATACAGAGCACAAAAGACAAAGGTAGTTTTTCTTGGACCTCTAGGTGCATAGTACAATAGCCTATCTGATTTTTGATCTTTTTAATTTCATCAGAAAAGTGTGGGAGGGTGCATGTTACTGAAAAAAATCAAGGAAAAATGCTAAGTTACTTAAGGTAATGTAAACTTGAACCTAACAATTCGCAGAAAATTAAAATGAATAGTGGACTTTTAAAATCAAATCAACTTTGCTGTTTTGTGTTACAAATTTACATATAAGATTCATTTGATTAAGTTATAACACAAATTGGATAAATGTTTATCCTTGAGGAAATAAGCCTTTTCAGGATTTAAAAATACCTTAAATAAAAAGAAGGGAAACAATTTTCATGTGGTATTTTACATCCTTTAGAAGGAATACTAGTTGGCATTATTTGTAGAATTTTAGGAGTGAAAATGATATTAGAGAGCATTTTACCCAATTACTTTATTTTGGAGGTAAAAGAGAGTTCTCCAAATCACATAAGTTAGAAGAGCCAGGACAAGAAATGCATCTACATTGCACTGATTACACCAGTATTCTGCAATCTGCATTTGGCTATGCACCCCACTGGTGAAAAAAATTGAGCATCTACCTCCTGTATATGTGTGTATATTTATTTTTAATTTAATATATAGTTATATGGCTATATGACTAATGTAAAAATATATACAAAAATAGAAACTTAAAAGAGCATATACAGGGCTTCTGGTTCTGTATAGCATAGAGGAAATACACTTCTTATTCCCACTGCTAAGTACAACTAAAAACCCTGAACATTGTATATTAAAGGAATAGTGAGACTATGAAAAGTAGAGAAAAAAAAAACAGACCAACTACAGATTTTGATACCCAAAAAGTAACATGAATGTAAGTTCCTTGTGTTTTCTATTTGGCTCATGTGTCTTGAGTATTGGTCAAGCATACAACCTGGGAATACCAACAGATGGAAACAAAAAAAGCCCTAAGAAAAGTCTGATCTTTCTAGCCAAAGAAGAAAGAAGAAGCCTCATAAGACAGAAAAAAAACTTAGAGGCAGTAACTGCCCTATTTCAGCCTCACACTATATGAAAAATTCCAGGCACCATCCTCCGTCACTATACACACAAACACCCACCACTCTTCCCCTGGGATGATACCAGAGAAGGCCTAGAGGTGAACCTGGACTTTTAATCCTTCCAGGTATCAGTAATCTCTTATGAATAAGGAACCTAGACTTCTACCGCTTCCAAGTGGTGATGAGGCATCCTTTCCCGTACTGCTGGGGTGGTGTGAGCAGAGGCCTAGCGGGGATTCTGAAATCCACACCGACCCAACACTGAGTAACAACCAAGAATGACTAGGGAGTTAGACTTCCATCTCCAACTGACAATAATTAGATGGCCCATCTATTCCCCTCTTGCACTGTCAGAGGAGACCTGCTAAAACAGAAGATTGAAATAAAATTCGGAGTATCGTGACACAGTGTCCATAAGATTCAAGATGCAATTGAAAATCACTATAAAAAAAAATAACAGGAAATTCTAACCTCAATGAAAAAAATTAACAACCACTACAACCAAGATAATCAAAGATATTGGAATTATCTGACAATGATACTAACTTATACATTATATAAAGGCTATAATGAACAATTGCAAGCATGCTTCAAACAAAAGAAAAATTAGAAGACAAAAAGCTTTAGAAACTTCAGCAAAAATTAAAAGAAATATAGAAAAACCAAATTAAATTTTATAACTGGTTAAAAAACAGAACTGAATAGCTAGTAAATATCTCATGAATAGGCTTAACAAAATGAAAAAGGTGAGGGGAAAAGATTAGTGAATTTGAAGATAGAACAATAAAAATTACCTAGTCTCAACAAGAGACAAAGTAGACTGAAATAAATTTAAAAAATAAATAAGCGGGGCATAAGCTATGATGGAATGAGATGGAAGTCTAACATTTATGTCAATGAAAACCCACAAGAAGAAGGAAAAGAGGATGGAGCTTTAAAAGTATTCCAAGAAATAATGACTAGACAGGTTCCAAATTCATTCAGGAATTTCATACCAAGATATATCATAATCCAATTTCTAAAAACTAAAGACAAAGAAAATACCTTGAATGCAGCCAGAAAAAAATGACACCTCACCTCTAAAAGAAAAACAAATTTTAATGACAGTGGATTTTTCATCAGAAAACCATGGAGTCTGGAAAGAAGAGTCACAATATTCTTTCCATGTTAAAGAGAAAAAGAGCTGTCAACTCAGAATTCCATATCCAGTGAAAATATCCTTTAGGAATAAAGGGGAAATCCAGACATTTTTAGATGAAAGGAAACTAAAGAGAATTTGTTGCCAGCAGAACTACCCTAAAAGAATGGCTAGAGGAAATTGTTAAAATAGAAAGGAAATGATTCAAAAAAGGAAACAATGGCAAAATTAATCTATAGGTAAATACAATAAACTTTTCTTAAGATTTCAAAATTAGGCTCTGATAGTTGAAAGAAAAATTATAACATTGTATGATGTAATTCTCAGTTTACCTAGAGGAAATAGTTAAGACAATTTATATTATAAACAGTGGAATAGAAAGAGACTTAAAAGGAGATAAGGTTAATATACTGAAATGTGTAAAGTATTGATACCTGTATACTATAATAAGCTATGTATGTATAGTGTAAAACCTAACACAACTGCTAAAAAAAAAAAAAAAATCAGTGGGAACATATATACTCAAACATGAGAAAAATAAAGTAGAATTACATAAAAAGTTCAAGTAACACACAGGAAGGCAGGAATACAAAACAAAAAAAAAACAGGAAACAGAAAAAAAACAGAATAACAGCTATTATATATCAACATATTAATATGTCATATTAATATTTCAATAATTACATTAAACCTAAATGGCCTAAATATACTAGTTAAAATTCAGATTGTCAGGGTGGATTAAAAATAATGACCCAATGTAAAATGTCTACATAAACTCACTTTAAATGTAACACTATAGGAAAACTGAAACTAAAAAGATGGAAAAATATACCATGTAAATGCATATTAATGGAAGCAATAGTGCCTATATAAACATCAAATAAAATAGACTTCAGAGTAAAGAAAATTACAAGACAGAGAGAGACATTACATAATGATAAAAAGGTCAATCCACCAAAAAGATATAGTAATCTTAAATGTATATGCCCCAAACATCAGAACTGCAAAATGACCTGGGGGAAAAAACAACAGGTAGAAGCGAAAGAAGAAATAGAGAAATGCACACTTAGAGTTAAAGGTGTCAACACCCAACTCAACAAATAATAGAACAACTAGGCTGAAAATCAAATATATAAAAGAAATCAACAACATCATCAACCAACAACATTGAATTCACAATTATAGAACATTATCCCAATAAGAGCAGAATATACATTCTTCTTAAACACCCTTAGGGCATTTATCAGGATATACCATATCCTGGGCCATAAAACATATCTCAACAAACTTAAAAGAATTAAAGTCATACAAAGTCTGTTCTCTGATATAATAGAACCAAACTAGAAATCAATTACAGAACAATAACAGAAAATTTTCAAAATACATGGAAACTAAGTAGCACACTTTTAAGTAAACAAGGGGCCAAGAGGAAATCTTGAGGAAAATCAAGAAATATGTTGGATTAATTGAAAATTAAAATAAAACATACAAAAATCTGTGGAATGCATCTAAAGCAATGCCAAGAGAGAAGTGTATAGCACTAAAAGCATACCTTAGAGAAGAGGAAATTCTCATATTAATGACCTAAGCTCACATCTCAAGAACTTAGGAGAAAAGGGGAGAGGGGGTGGCAAACTAAGTAGAATGAAGAAAATAATAAAGAGCAGAAATTAAGAAAAGTGCAAACAGAAAAACAGAGAAAATCAATGAAATAAGAATTTAGCACCATAAAAAGATCAATAAAATTGAAAAATCATAAAGCTGACAAAAAAAGATAAAAATTTATGATATTAAAAATATCACTATAGACGCTGCAGACTTTAAAATAAGTGAATACTATAGAGAACTCTTCACTCGTAAATTTGACATGTTAGATGAAATGTAGCAACTGGTCAAAAGCATAAATACCACAACTCCCTCAATAATGAATAGGTAAATGACTCAACATTTAAATAAAAAAACTTAAATCCATAATTTAAAAATGTCCTTAGACATGACACCAAAAGCATGATTGTCTCCGTCAGTCCAGGCTGTTATGACAGAATGCCATAGACTGGGTGACCTAAGCAACAGAGATCTATTTCTCATGGTTCTGGAGACTGAAAGTTCAAGAATAGGATACAAACAAACATGGCTGAATTACAGTGAGGGCAATTTTCCTCATTGGCAGATGTTGTCTTCGCCTTGTATCCTTACATGATGGAAGAGAGAGAGAGAGAGGGAGAAAGAATAGCTCTGTTGTATTTCTTTTTATAAGGTACTTGTTACACTCATTTAGGACCCCACCCTCATGACCGAATTATTTCCCACATGTCCTATTTCCAAATACTACTACATTAGGCTTCAGCATATGGATTGGGGATAGGTTGGGACTGCACAATATTCAGTCCATAGCAATGATCCATAACAGAAAAATCAATAAAAAGGACTGAATCAATTAAAATGCTGTTGAACAATAGACCTTGTTAAGAAGATGAACATACAAATTACAGGCTGAAAAAAAGTATTGGAAATTCATATCTATCAAAGGACTCAAATCTACTCATTGAAAAAATATATATATTTAAAAAATCCTCTCAAACTTAATAAAAAAGCAAACAATCCAATTTAAAAAATGAACAAAATACGAGACATTTCACAAAAGAGGATATACAGATGTCAGAAAAGCACAAAAAAATATGCAACATCACTAGCCATTAGAAACTGTAAATTAACACATTGAGATATCACTGTACACCTATTACAACGACTATAATAAAAGAAAGAGGGAGGAACACTGCATCAAATTCTGGTAAAGATTTAAAGAAACTGGATCTTTCAACACTGTTGATGGGAATGTAAAATAGTCGACTTACTCCAGAAAATAGTTTGACAGTTTCTTAAAAACTAAACGTACAGTTAACATACATCCTAGCAATCACAAGTTTGGTCACTTATCCTGGAGAAATTAAAAGCCGTACATAAATGTCCACAGCAATTTTATTTGCAACTGTTGAAAATTGAAAGCAATCTAAATTTCCTTTAATAGGTGAATAGCTAAACAAAGTTTTGACCACCCATACTGTCATGTCAGGGTGACTGTAGCCAGGGTCCCCTCCTCCTTGCGCATGTATTTTCATTTTCCTGGGCCACCCTTACCTGAGAGAATTCCTTATTGCATATGTATTACACAGTTCTGGTTGGCTGCGTGCCACTTTTGTTAACTTCCTGTACATATATGAGCCCCTTGTTGTTCAGGTGCAGATGCTTTGGCCCCTGCCCTCACCTGCCACTCGGAGACTAGACTGAAGGCAGATCCTCTTGTTCCTGTCCTCGCCCGCTGCCGCAAGAATTGAAAGGCGGATTCGATTCTTATTCTCGCTCGCCTCCGTGAGAATGGAACTTGGTATGAATTCCCTCTCCAATGCTCCACTGTTGTTTTTCGGTCTCACCAAATCCAAAGTAAGCCTGCCTGGAGCTGAGTTCCTGTGCTACACATACCGTGAAATATTATTCAGCAATGAAAAGAAACTATTGGTACATGCAACAAATTGGATGGATCTCAGGAATATTGTGGTGAATGAAAAAGTCTAATATGAAAAGTTCACGTCCTGTAAGAATCTATTTATAAAACATTCTCAAAATAATAAAAGTATAAAAATTCCAGGCAGATTAGTTGCTGGTGTTAGAGATGGTGAAGGGAGAGGTCTGTAACAACGAAGAAGTAGCAAAAGGAAGACAGATCTTTGGACTGATAGAATAGCTCCGTATCTTGATGGCAGTGATGGTCACACAAATCTATAGATGTGATAAAACAGCACAGAACTGTACACACTCATTTTTCCCATACAAGTTTTCTGGTTTGGACAATGTACTATAGCTATATAAGGTGTAATCTTTGGGGGAAACCAGGTGAATGGTACATGAAACCTCTCTATACTATTTTGGCAGTCTCTGTGAATTTTTCAATTATTTCAAAATAAAAAGTTTAAATAAATAACTGTATTTAAATTCAACTAGCAATTTAAAATTTTTATTTTTGCCCTTTATTGTCTTACTTATGCCGTCTTTGTGCACATACCCACCTGAGAGAGCAATGCTTGAAACTTATATATGTTTTGGGTAAATCCTTAAGACTACAGGAAATGCTAAATAGATTGACATTAATTTTCTAAGCCTGCTCTTTGTAAAAGTTCCTAAGAGTTGGTTGCAATGGCAGAGGTAGATTTAAGCTGCAGAAACTGTTTCTTGGAAGCTAAAAATATAGAGAAGAGAGAGGTGGCTTCTTTGTAGTGAATCAGAGAGTTTAAAAATATTCCTATAATTATATCTGTATGAGACTCAGGGCACAAGTGGGGCTTAGCAAAAAACAAACAAACAAAAAACTAAAAATCTAATGGTTTCAATAGATTTTCTACCCTTTCATTCCTTCCTGATAGAACAAATCAATCTTAAGAAAAGTAAAATGAGTCAATAATTTTACATTTTTTAATAAAATTGTATCTGATTATTAGGCTGTAATCATAGACTGATGACACATTTGCAGGACTTATGATTAGAAGTAGTTCCAATGTAAGAGGGCTTGGTATCTAAATAAAGCATCGTGAATGGTCCGTGTCAGAGGCTGGCCTGCTTATGCCCCAAATACTTGGGAAAGACCAGCGATAGCTTTTAAGGAATCCAGAAAGAGCAGAAAAGGTCTAGATAATTATCTGGTCACACTAATGTCAGTTGTGATGGGAATAAGAACAGGGGATGGATTATATATTAAGACAGAAAGTCCGGTCAAAGTTGAGTATCTAAGAGAAGCCCTGATATTAACTTGCTGAAACTTTCAATACAAAAAAAGAAAAAAAAAGAATTTGTGTATATTGAAGACATTGTGCCAACTTCAAGTCTAAGGTATCAAAGGTTATCTCTCATCTGGAGTTCTTTTCCTCAGGAACTTCTTTTCCATAAGTTTTTATGAGTCTCTCTCCTCTGTTGGCTGTCTCCTCTACAAGGTAAGAAAGCTCAGTGTTAGCTGTTTTGTTCTTCTTTTTTCTGAGAAGATACTTTACTTATTTTTTTCATTTTTAAAATTTATGATTGTGGGCTCATGGATTCCTATTTATTCAAAGTGTTGAAATCCTATGTCCTTTTGATGTGTCCTTACCATTGAGTATTCCTACTTTTGGCACAAAAGATATTCCAGGCTCGCTTTGTCCTCCATCCTTACCCCAGAGTCAGCCATTTCCACAAGATTGTTCGGTTCTTTGCAGTGGAAGACAGTTACAAGAAACTAAGATCAAGGCCCTGTCTGGTAGTGCCCATTGCTACTGCTGGGTATTTCTTTCTAGTCCCCTTAACCTCATAGGTCTGGGAAACAAATGTATGTATATAAGCATACATACATAAATATATACACATCCATGTGTCTATAATGATTTCATGTCCATTTGTATAAAAGTATTATAAAACAATGAGTTCATATTAATGCCTGCAATTATAATCCAACACCAGGGTTTTCTCCTCTTCTCCTCTTCTGAGTTTGTTGATTCCAGTCTTCAGTGTGCAAAATTGGTTCCCATCATCCTCAATATTTTCATTTATTTTTTCAATTAATTTAATTATTTTTTAATGTAACAACTCTCTCAAAAATACTGGCTCACCCCTCACCTCCACACCGTGACATCAACACCACTGTGTTCCCTTAGCCACAAAGCTTGCTGGCCTTTATCTCTGTGTAGCTCCCTGCCCCTCTTCATTGCCCGCATCCTTAGCTGCAGAGCCCGTTGGCCCAGGCACTAACCTTTTGCCCTTTCCCTGTGGTTCCTCATCCTTATCTTCTGGATCATTGGCCTGTGCTTCCATGTGACTCAGCTACCTCTTATTATCCCATATCCCCAGCTACTGTGGAATCCTTCCATAAATTTAATTGCTCTTTCTTAATTCCAAATGTTTAACCTTTCCTTCTGGTATCATTTCCCTTCTGCCTATAGAGATTTCTTTGACAATTCTTTAAGAGGAAATCTGTTGGCTGCATATGAATTTTCTCAGTATTCCTTCACCTGAGGCTATTATAAATTGCCTTGGTTCCTGAAGTATATTCTCACTAGATACAGTATTCTGACTTGGCAGATGAGTGGTGTGAGTCAGTGCTCCAGTTTTGCCTGGGCGATCTCGGTTAAGCCCAGCAACAAACTGAACATACACACACACCCAGCCTATGCTTCACTGGAGAATTGCCTTCTAAAAGAAGATTAAATAGCCTCCGGAGTTCCAATAGAAAATCATTCATCCACCAGATAAATCACAACAAGAAAGATAAAAAATAATCAACAGGTTCCAACACTGAAAAGAATCAGATGTTGGAATTACCTGATAAGAATTGTAAAGAAACTATTATGATATGAAGAGCTTCAAGAAGCCATTTTAAATTCTGTTGATACAAATGAAAAGATAGGAAAATCTCAGAAAGAAATAAATTATTAAAAAACAAAATGGAGATTATAGAACTGAAAAATACAATATCAGAAATAAAAACTCACTAATGGATTCAACAGTAGAGTGGAGATGACGGAGGATAGAATCAGTGGGTTTGAGAACAGATCAATGGAATTTATATAGTCTGAACAACAAAGAGAAGACACTCTGAAAAAAAAATTTTCAGAGACTGATGAAACAATACCAAAGAGCTACTATTACCAGATTTCCAGGAAAAGAGAAACACAGGGAGACTGAAAAAGTATTTTTAAAAATAGCTGTAATTTTCCAAAATTTGGTGAAAGACATACACCTACAGTTTCGAGAGGCTAAGTGAATATATTCAATAGGCTAAGTGAATGCCAAGTAAGATAAAATCAAAGAATTCCATACCAAGGCATATCATAATTAAACTTACGAAAAGTCAAAACAAAGAAAAGAAAATATCTTGAAAGCATCCAGAGGGAAATGACACTTTACCTATAAGGGAAAAACAATTCAAATAACAGTGGACTTTTCATCAGAAACCAGGGATGCCAGGAGGAAGTGGAACTGTTAAAAGCAAGTAATTGTTTGTTGCCTTAGCACAGTATAAGGGGCATGAAGAATGCAAGAGCTTTAGGGTGAGTTCTAAATGTGCTGAGTTTTGAAAGGAAATAAGCCTAAAGTTTTAAACTCATACCTCCAGACATTCAAAAAGCCAGACAATAAAATGATTACCCTAAAATTAGCTCTCATCTCTGCAAGGCTGATGGAACCAATAATTAAATGCAAAGTCTAATTCTGTGGTTTCTGAATTACGTCAGCTGAATTCAAATGGTACCATGTCTCTTATTGAAAGTTAAGACATTGTAATCCAAATTATGACTGGGGCAAATAAGAAAACTCTGAAACCTTAGAGCACTTTGAATACTGAACATCCCTTAGTAGAAGAAATGTTTTTTTCCTCCAGAGATTGATAAATTATTCTTGCCTCCCTTCAAAATTACGTAAGCACCTTGCCTGGGGCAGTTACCTTGCAGGGCAATGTAACTTTCCTTGCAACCTACAGCATGTCCTGCATCCTTCAGTGCATTAGACTGGTGTCAGTCCAGCACACTCCAAGAAGCCACTGCAAAATTAAAACCATGAAAAAAAGCTTATACACCAAAAAGAATGCAACATTTTGCCAAGTTATATTAGGAAAGACCTGCAGAAATATACTTGAGAATAAATAGATTAAGGTTCTGAATCAGAAGAAAAATGGAATTGAATTACATATTGAGGCAAAGTTTTAGATGTGGGTTTAGAAAGATGTGGAATAATAACAGACAAACAGACACAACCACCTTTGAAAAGTATGCACTGTCTGTTCGCTGCAGGCTGAAGACAATGGTGGGAGATGCTGCCTTATCACCACTTAACCCACGTAATGGTAATCAGTCATTTGACACATACCACTTGACCTTGCTGATTTATTGGGAGCCTTCAGGTCTGAAAGAGTTATATAACCACTAAGTTTCCTCTTGATGTGTATGAGCAAAGCAGAACAAATAAACAAACCAACAACTCAGCCTGGATAACAGATTCCAGGACTGAGCCTCCATGCCATGGCTCCCTGAGTCATTCCACAGCACAGAATTTGTTGAATGCAGAGGAAGCTGAATATTCTTGAAAACAAACCCTGCAATGACACTGTCTTAGATTAGGTTCCTTCAAAAAGAAGCTCTGAAGTGATTCCTGTGCAACTGGTGTATATCAAAAGTACTCTACCAGAAGCCAGGAAGGGAGCAGGGAAGAGGAAAAGCTAAACAGTGTTAATTTCAGAGAGCATCCTAGCCTCAGCCTGACCCTGAGGGGTCTCTGGAGCATAAATTGGACCTCAAGCCAAGGAGAAAAAGGAGATGAGCTCCCATATTTTTGTGTCCACAGACATTGGCTAAAGGTCACCCTGCGTATCCAGGTGTATACTTCCAAGTACTTTGATTTCTCTGCTCCTGCAGGTAAAGTGGTTCCATCAGCCCAAAGGCAGTTCCTAGAAGAATTAACAGAAATTCACAGGAATAGTAAGAGAGATCTGTGTAGACCTGTGTGGAGCACTGACAATGGCGATTACAAACATCACATAAATCACAATAAATATTACTGTTAGCCTTCCTTCAGAGGACTTGCAACACATACTATACATACTATAAATGTGCACTGAGGATTTTGTAGCCATGTGATTTGACCTAATACTAATTCCTGGGGCACAGCATTCTATAGTGTTCCACCCAATGAGGAGGATCTTTATAGGGAAAAGAGGGGTCAGGAAATAAATGGAGTTTGGGCTTTAATTCATATTATGGTCTGGCCAGGGGTTGTGAACACATCCTATACAATTGCACAATTCCTCAGTATTCCTGGAATACTTTGGCTTTGGAGTAAGTATTGACACCAGGCAGAAGTGTACTCTGTAGCTACTTAAGGGTGACTTGAGGGACAACAGAAGGGAGACCTTCCAAATAGACAGAATTTTAAATGATGAATATTATGATCCAATCCCCCCACCCACCCACCCCAAAAAATCATGGATTTACAGTTTCATAAATAGTAGCTAGCTGTTCAAGATTTCAGGGACACACAATGAACAAGATTGGCAAGGAGAAGAGATTGGGTAATAGATACGTGGCTGGACATCTCAGATGGACCCCAGATTATGAGGGTGTGGGGAGAATAATCATTAACATATTCTCACTGAGAGAGTGTTTTTCAGTACTAAAGTAGTTAAACTGACCTGCTTTGGAGTCAATCAGCCATTTTCCCTAAAACCAATGCTGAAAGTTATGGAGATTGTACATGGCCTAGACAAATGTGGTCTTCTTACCAAGGCTGACCTGGCTAATGCCACTTCCGTGTACTCAACTTTCCAAAACAACCAACATTGAATCCCTGGAAAACTGGCATACTTGGGTAGGGAGAGCAGCCAACCGGACTAGTTTAATTGTATAGGAAGCAATAATTTATTCTTACAGGAACAGACCTATTCTGCCCTGGATTTGCCCTCCTTCCCTTCCCACAATGTTTCTTCCAGCCACACCATCTATAAACAGACTAAATGCCTTGTTCACTGTCCTAGTATTCTACATTGAGACTTTAATCCATACTAGGTTAATTCTAACAAAGGCATTCATTCATGGAATGCACTAGTGTTATCATTTACCTTATAACTTAGAATCCATTGGTCTTATGAAATGATCAAGTAGACTACAGAATATTTATAATTTAATTTGTATGTCAACACCTTGCTAGGTTGAAAATGCTATCCTATGGATGTTATATCTTGGAATCAGCTACTAACAAATGGTTGTATTTCTCCAATAGCCAAGATACATGGATTTAGGAACAAAGTGGAATTGGCAGCTTTCACTGTTACACCTAACCATGCATTTATAAAAGGTTTATTTTCTGTCCTGCAACAGAGGATTCTGCTGTTTCAAGTTTTTAGACCCAATGGATAAATGCTTTTACATGGGCACACAAAATGATTCATTAAATTAGAAGTTGATATGAGCAATTCTTGACTTTTGTGCCAATGAGACATTAAAGAATACACCGTGTTGTCTGTGAGTAATTAATCATTACAATGGGAGTGAAAGCAGATTGCTTCTTCACAGAGAAAATAGGGAGAACTATATCTGGAATCTAGAAGCCTAGTGGTGTTTCTAGAGCCTTTTCCAGGGATAAAAATTACAATAACTTCAAACAAGAAAGTCTACAAAATATTCAGCTCCTTCAAAGATAAAGGTTTGGGTCAACCTACAAGATATAGAACAATAACTAACTAAGATTTTGGTAGAACAATACTATGTGAATTTGGAATGTATAGTCAAAGCACAAAGTTGTAATACCACCTATAGTCTTATGATTAGTTAAAAAAAAGAAGGATACCTGCAAACACATTTTATTTTTTGGTGGTCATGTATATGTAATCACATTTCCATGCCCTACTTTTAAAAATATTACTATATTTTAGTCTATAGGTCAGAAAATATCAAGATGGCATTGTGAACATGTCAGAGGAGAAAGGGACATCACCTTGATCTCAGTAACTGAAGAGACTTTGGGTATTCCCTTAAGAAGAAAGGTAAGAGCCTTTAAAATATAATTGATGGTGGCCCTGGCAAGATAGCTCAGTTGGTTAGAGGGACATCCTGATATGACAAGTTTGCAGGTTTTATCTCTCACAGCACATTCAAGAAGAAATCATTGAACGCATGAATGAGTGGAACAACAAATTGATGTCTCTCTCTCTCTCATATAAATATATACAAGTCTGTCCACAAAGTATCCAGACACAATATATGAAAAATAGAGACATTTATTGAAGAAGATGCAAGAAACATTGCACATAGGACAATGATGACTTAGTCCCCTTCAAAGTATGCACCTTGAGACCTCACACATTTCTCCCAATAGCCATCAGCTGCCCCGTCATATTTTCCTGAATCTTGTTGATGGTCTGAAACTCTTTCCTTTCAAAGTCAATTTTAGTTTTGGGAAAAGCCAGAAGTCACAGGATGCCAAATCTGGGCTGTAGAGGGGCTGAATCATCTCAGTGATTTGTTGTTTCACCAACAAACTCTGCACGAGATGTGATACATGAGTGGGTGCATTGTCTTGATGAAGATGCCGATCACCAGTTGCCCATAGCTGTGGCCTTCTGAATCATCTGAATTGCTTTTGCAGAGGAATGTTCAAGCTTAATGCAAAATTTGATGCATCTTTGTTGTTCTACTCACTCAGTCATTTTGAATGCGAGGGCCACACAGTACACATGCTAACTCAGCAGTGTCTACCACCCCCACTGACTAGTACAGTGAAATCATCATTGTTCACGCATCTGCATTCCAGTCCACTCTCGTTGGCTGGCAGGTTACATCAATGTGGCACAAACTATTCTCATTATATTAACAGTAGTTGGACTTTTTTCAGACAGGCTATTTATGTTCCTGTACTCACAATGAGGATACATCCCAATAAACTCATTGTAAGTTAAAAATATCATAAGTCGAAAATGCCTTTAAATACTACAATGTAGAGTATCAGTTGTTTACTCTCATGATCACACTACAGATTGGAAGCTGTGACTCTGTGCTGCCCAACTTCACGAGAATCATACTGCTTATTGTTAGTCCACGAATTCTCAAAATTCAAAAATTAAAGTATGGTTTCTACTGAATGCATATGACTTTTGCAGTATCATAAAGTTGAAAAATCATTAAGCTGAACCATTGTAATTTGGGGACCCTCTGTATTGGGTTAAAGAATATAGTTGATGTTTTGTTCATAAGTTTAAAGTGGTAGAAGAATGTATTTTGATCTTTGTCAAGTGAAAAAGACATGTCTCACTTATGTCTGCCTAGCAAATAAATTTTAAACATCCACTTTGCATTTTGATATTATGCCACACTCTAAGTTCTATTGACACCTTCTCTAGTTTGATTCCATTTTTTAAAAATCCTGCATGTCCTAGCATCTAGAAGCTAGGGTGGATATGTGATCAGGGTTCTATCAATCAGGAAAATTGATGCAAAATAATGATTCAGAAGTAAACTATGTGTGAAGTTTCTATATTGTGATTTTTTTTCTTACAGCAGGTAGTGCTCTCTTTCTTGAGATGTTGTTGACGGATTTCTCATTTGGCCAGTTCTCTCTGTGTTGTGTTCCGGCTCATTGTGTCTGGGAGCTAGTTATTATTTCTTTATCTCTCCCTCCTTTACTTCATCTCTTTTCTGTAAGTTTGCCAAGTGGGTTCTCTTGTTTGAAATTAAGAACTTTAATTCGTCGGCAGCCGTCCGTCTCGAGAGACGATGGTGTAGCTTCTTAAGTGTCCATCTGCATCGCCGAGAATGGCTGTGCAGTCCGACTCGGGAGTGACATGGTATCTGTCTCCTCCCGTGTTAAGTTTGCCCTGGCTGGTTTAGCTCAGTGGATTGAGCGTCGGCCTGCGAGCTAAGTGTCGCTGGTTCGATCTTCCAGTCAGGGTACATCAGAGAAGGAAAACTCTGACTCCAAAAAACCTCCGCTGCCTTGCGGCATACCTCTTCAGGGGAAAGGCTAAGGGAGTAAACCCCGACAGAAAATCCGGAGCCGGAGTCCCTAAGGCGGTTTGACGTTGTAGTCAACACCGGCAACTCCTGCGGCGCACCTGAAGCCAAGCTGTATTGACTCCGTCTTTCCCTTGGACCCTTCAGCTGCGAAGAGAGGGGGGGTCTGCTGCATGGGCAACAGCAGACCCTCCATATTACCCTGCCCAGGCTCTGTAGCTTCAGCGTCATCGCAAGATGTCGATTCAAGAACTTTAATTATACCTTATAAAATACATACATTTGAAGCTAGTCTTCAAGAATATGTGGCATTGGAAGGGAGAAATACAGGACTTTTAAACATTTCATTTATTTGATCTTTTTTATAGCACTCTCTAAAATTCATTTCTCTGATTGTCAATTTTATATAAGAGAACAATGATGAGGTTTTAGAGGTATCCGCTAATTTTTCAGTGTGAGCCTTTTCTCGGAGGTAAAATAAAGTGGAAATACTCTCTCACCTTTCTTGGCCACTGCTTATATTTGTAAATAAATATTAAACTGAGATTTGAAGGAAAAAATGGGGCAATACCATCTCCTTTAGCCTTCTTGAAATATTAGGTAGGAAGAATGGCAGAAGCAAAAATATTGCAGATAATGCAAACATATTCAATTTTTTTAAATATTTTATTTATTTACTTTTAGAAAGAGGGGAATTGAGGGAGAAAAAGAGGGAGAGAACCATCAGTGTGTGGTTGCCTCTTGCGCGCCACTAACTGTAGACTTGGCCTGCAACCCAGGCATGTGCCCTGACTGGGAATCAAACCAGTGACCCTTTGGTTCACAGGCTGGTGCTCAATCCACTGAGCTACACCAGCCAGGGCCAAATTCAATTTTTAAAATAGCAAACTAAGAAAACTTTTGAAAATCAACTTATAGAGATCATGGAATCAGGACATATGATCATAGAATAAAGAAAATAAAAGGGAAGAGAAGAATTCCAGAGAACAAAAGAACTTAATTGACCCCTTGTAGCAGATTAAAGATGGCCACAAATTCTTATTTTTTTTTGAAGGGTTTTATTTTTAAAAATTTTTAAGTATATTTTATTGATTATATTGTTACAATAGTTTCAATATTTTTCCCCTTTGCTCCCCTCCACCCAGCAACCCCACTCGCCCAGCAATCCCACCCCTGCCTAGTACATGTCCATGGGTCATGCATACAAGCTCTCTGGCTTCACCCTTTCCCATATTATTACTTTTTAAATGATTAATTAATTAATTTTTATAACAATAAAAAAAATAACAGCCCCCTCTCTCAGAATTAAGACCCTTTATAATCTTATAAAGGAGAATGGGCAAAGGTCTCGTGCTCCTCTAGCTGCTTCAAGCTAGACATGGTCAT
Organism: Furipterus horrens; assembly: GCF_987537825.1. Taxonomy (NCBI): domain Eukaryota; kingdom Metazoa; phylum Chordata; class Mammalia; order Chiroptera; family Furipteridae; genus Furipterus; species Furipterus horrens. The sequence continues at coordinate 130,242,239 of NW_028327173.1, read as the reverse complement.
CATCCTACCTACCCTTGGTCCAGAAATCCCTAGTAAGAGTGGGGGTGTGGGGGGGAGGGTGGTCTTCCACATGGGGAAGGATCTTACAGACTCCAGGTCAGAGCTGTCCCCAGACAATGGCGTGCTTGGTTTAAAAGGCTGGCATCCTTGTTGTATTCCAGCCGCTTAGTTCAGCCACACCATTGAGTCTCAGGAGGCAGCAATGCAGACAGGATTAAGTGAGGCCTATACATATGGACAATCACTTGAAAGCAGAAAACACATATTAATTTATGCAACATAATCCACAAAACTGTCTCTAAATCTGTAAGACTGTCTTATTGGAAAGACATCCAGTTGCAAGGCATTTGACATTCTTCTGGCCTGTAAATTAAGTATCTTTGATGATGCCACAGACCTAGTTTAACTTTCAAATGAAAACAAACTTTACATGAAAATAAACTTTAAAGACAGTTAGCTGCTCTATTTCATAGTCTACCACTGAGCATTGTGACTTTCCTTGAATCACAATTTTTCTCCTTAAGATAACTCTCCTTGTCATTAAAAGGACTGCATTAAATCCATTTTTAATTTATCCTATTCATTTGCATAAACACTACAAGAGCAGCAAATGATCACATATGATCTTTAAGTCTGCTTTGCTGGAACTTACATTAGGAAACTTTAGGGTAATTTTCACTCTGCCATGAAGGGAACAGGAGCTGAGCCACATACCTGCCATTCAGCCTTGCCTGTAAACACCTGTCTTTTCCAAGTCCTTCATGTTTTCCATTGTGCCTTAAGGTCCCATCTAGCCAAAAGATGGCCATGAATTCTTTGACAATTCTCTCATAGCTTTTACCAGCAAAGTATAGTGGAAGCGATGCTATGGCAGACCTGGGCCCAGACTTTAAGAGGATTCCCTATCTCTGCTTCCCTGCCTCTTGGTGCCTTGAGCTATTCTGTAAGAAGGCTGACAACCTGAGGCCGTCATGTTATGATGGGGCAGTGGGTTGAGAGAGAGAGAGAGAGAGAGAGAGAGAGAGAGAGAGAGAGAGAGAGAGAGAGAGAATTAGAATTCTGGGGGGATCTCTAACTATTCTAACCCCCACAAATTAGTGTCTTAGAATCATCAAAGATGGGGCCCTACATATTGTGGCAATATCTGTCTTCTTTGTTCCTGTCCAAAATCTTGACCTATAGAATCAGAAACTGTAGCAATAATGAATTGTTTGTATTTCTTCTTTAACTACCAAATTTTGGAGTAGTTTGTTATGCAGCCACAGGTAACCAGAACCATACCATCTTCATTTCTTTCTTCAGTAATTTATTATATGCTAAATACTATCCTGTATACCAATCTCTGAGCTTAAAGTAAATAGGGTTGTATTTTCCCATTTTATGAAAATCAGACATGTTTTAAAGCCACAAAAGTTGATTGTTTGAAGTTAATAATGAACAGATGTGAATAGGGTCAGAAATATGAAGTTTGGAGGAGAGAAAGTTAGGAGAACAATCAAGGAGTTACTTTAGTGATTTGCAGAGACTTTCCCCAGAGGGACAAGCAAGGAGGGGTGCTAGTGACAGTGGAGAGGAGTGGTAATAGTGGCTTGCAGTCCAAGGGACACGAAAGGGCAGCAAGTAGAGGATGATGGTAAAGGGAGAATGAACGATGAGGCTCATACCCGGGGGAGTTAAGCAAACAACACACAACAACGAGATGAAGAGTTACCTGCAAAGAACAAACCTAAAATATCAAGCACTGTGATCTTCACTGACCTGATCAAAATCTTTATATGAATGAAAATAAATGCAGGCCAACAAATCCCAGGTGTGTTTGTGCATTTAAATTTTATTTTGAAATTTATAGAGCAATGCAATACATTTACTATATATATATATATATATATATATATATATATATATATATTCCTTAACAACCCAATACAGGTATAGGACCACACTCTAATCAAACACATTAATATTCTATAACAAAATGTACAAATATTGATAAAAATACAAATAGCTTCACCTCAGCCCAAGTTTTGCCACCTAATGAGTATAGTTCGGGTTTGATTCTGACTCTAAATAAGTCATTAAAAGTTTTCATTTTTTTAGAGCTTTTTGAATTTTATAAATATTGACAAAAGCCTGTTCACCTATAACACACTGGTGGTGGCTGAAGATGTATGATGTCTGTAAGAAAATATACTTTCACTTGGGAAAAAAACAGTTTACTTGAGATTTAAGTTAATAAAGATACATTTGATCATTTTGAAAATAAACTGAGGATTAGTTAGTGACTGATAATTGTTGACCTGAAACAAAATGATTTCTATCAAAAAAGTATTAAAATTATAACTACATAACAGAATTATTTCTAGCCTCCAGCCAACTTTGAAGTGTTAGTGAATACAACAAAAAATGTTAGGCAGCATTACAATTCAGACGACCCCCTAAGAGTTTAATAGAATTTAGACTCTTGGGCTAATACTTTTAGACTGTATAAAATAAACAAAAGAAAGGAGAAACATAAGATATAGTAAACCTCCAACTTCTATTATTATGAAAGTAAATAATAAAATTTTATATTTATTTATCAACTTAGATTTTCAAGTTTTCTGACATGATAATTAACATTTAATTCAAAATTTGTGATACTCCACAGAAATTATAAATATAGTTTAGTTCTGAACCCCATGATAAAACTATGGGGATTCTAAAATAAATATATGTCATAATCCCTTGTTCTTAACACAGAAATAATTAGATAACATTATGGTGACACTTTGTAGATAAATGTTAAATGAACAAAATCAAAAGCCAGGGTATTGAGCTGTTGGGCAGAGACAGCATCATCTCTTTTTAGATAAAGAAGTAAATTTGTACAAAGCTATACCACACATTTTTATCAAAATCAGCTTCCTTTTCCTCTGGCCAGGCCTCCTCCCCTCCCCTCCCTGTCTTGCCTCCAGGGATGTGTTTGAAAGGAAATTCGGGTGGTGAGGATAAGGACTTATTTGAAAGATTGTTGTCTCTGGCAAAGATAAACATTGAGACAAAAGGAATTCTGTGGATGAGGATTCCCATTACAACAATTTTTCTGACCGGAGTAGCCTCTGGAATGATAGCAGGAGGCACAATTTTCATGATTATGTTTTAATCTTGTTAGAAAATGGTACTGACAGTGACCAGCAGGGAGGTGGGCAGGGGATAATTGTGGGAAGAAAGGGAAGGGACTAGACAACATGTATGTATGACCCGTGGACATGGACAACAGAATGGGAATTGACTGTGCGAGTGGGGGTTGGGGGTGGGATGGACAGAGGAAGGTAAAGGGGCGGGGGGGGCATTGGGACAACTGTAATAGAGTAACAGTAAAAAAAAAAAAAAAAGTCATGCTCCACCTGCAGTGCTTGAGGTTACAAAATAAACTCTGATATGACAAGCATATTTCATTTATTCTGTCTATAAATGAAACATCTAAACACTTCCAGAACAAGGTCAATGTTGTTTTCTTATGAAGTCCTTAGGTGGCAAGCTTATTTTTTGACAAGTTTTTCACAGTAAGTCTTCATTTGTAACGTTTAAAGTTTATTTTGTAGAGACTTTAATAATAAATTACTACACTCTCAGGTCATCCTTGCTTTAATTTTAATGAGCTTACCAAAGGCTTTAACAACATCTTTGGGAACAAAGAGTCCTGAAGCTGTTTTAGAAGCTGCTACTTAGAAGGAAATTAAATAATAAAAAAAGAAATGCATATGTTTAAAAATGACTATATTGCTTAAAAGATGATCTTTTATCCTATCTACTTGTCTTGAACTAGAAATATTTGAAAAATATAAATTTAAAAGATATATTACTATTTCATATGGTTTTACCAATAACTTAATTTGGCAAGTTTCCCTTACTTATTAGCTACTCAAAGAGTCAGCATTTATTGAAACAATATCAAAAGAATGGTGGGATGGGTTACAATTTCCCACTGTTACAATTCCCACTTTACACTATAAAAAAAGAAAGAAAGAAGGAAAGAAGAAAGAAAGGAGGGAAGGGAGGGAGGGAAGAGAAAGAAGAGTGGAGGAAGAGAGCAAGAAGAGAAAGAAACTATGGGATACAAATATCAGAAAAGACAAAAATATACTTGGATTATATATCATATTAGTGCCATAAGGAAAAGTTAGCTATTAACAAAAAAGGAAGAAAAAGATTTAAATAAACGGGCACTTATTTTCAACTTTTTTTTTTTTTTCCTGGTTAGAGTTAATGTGGCTAATATATCAAGTCCACTCCCCTCATCCAGGTTAATTTATAGACTAAATTCAGTTCAAATCAAAATCTTTACAGAATTTATAAACAGTTTTAAAGTACTTCTGTTCTGTTTCTTGAATACCATAGGAGCAAATATTGCAAGAAAAATACAAATAAATAAATAAATAAACAAATAAGGATAATGGGAAAGAATTTTACAAACCTCTTCCTTTTGGGTTCCCTATCCATTTACTCACCTTGTTAGTAAAATCTATTAGTTTTTGACCCAAATAATTTTATTAAAACATAATCTTTATATTACACAGTTTCTTTTGTAATATTTATTTTCGATATTAGTTTTGTAATGAAATTTTGAATCAATTAGACTTAGTTCTGTTTTTGCCTTGTTTCATTATTTGTCATTTTATATAAATTCTTACAAGTTCCCTATTCTTGAGTTATTAATTCTGCTTTATTAGTTACGTACATTTAAGGGTGATATTTTTCTTGAAAAAATATTAAAATTTCTATTTTCAAATTTGTTGATTATCTCAGAGTCTCTCTAAGTTGCCTTGCCTGGATAACATTCTTGAGCTTTAGTCTCTTCTCTTTGAATCAGAGGGCATACATTTCAGAAGAATGTTTTTAAAAAGTGGCTCCTTAGTTGTAAGGGTAAAGACACAGTTTCATTACATACAGACATGACACAGTGGAGTGCCAACATTGCCTCTTCCTAATTCCCCTTTTGGTTCCTAATTCCCCTTCTGGAGGTGTAGATTCAATTACCATCCTAGCTGAGGTTTTGACAGCCTTTAACACAGTGATCCCTCCCAACCTCTTGAAGAATCTTCATGGTGACCTTAGTGAAAACAGTTTTTAGTAAAGTGCGAGAAGCAGAACCAAAATTTGAAGGGGACTAGGAAAGAAGAAATATCAAAGAAATGAACGCAACCAATATAGACTATTCTTTCAAGAAGGCTGGTTGGTGATGGAAATGACAGAGGACCAGGAATAACTACAGGAGACTGGTTGAAGAAAGATATTTTCAGAATAAGAGAGACCTACTCATGCCTAAAGGAAGAGAGAAAGGAGCTTGTGGGGCAGAACAGATTGAAAATGCCCCAGAGCGGGGACTACTGTGTGAGACAATATTCCAGAAAACACCTAAGAGGTTAGGGTCAGTATACAATTCCCAGATGAATGCTCTGAGATGCTAAGGATGTGTGTCTTTTGAAAGAGTCTGTCTTCTTGTAAATCTCTAGAGTCAACTGACAGTCCCACCCCTTACAATTTCTAAATTTGAAGTAGGGGCTACATTTTTTATTTTTCACTTTTTTCTTTATTTTCTCATTTCATCACAGAAGGACATTTTTTCATTGCTTTTTAGAAAGAGACAGAGAGGGAAGCGGGGGGCGGGGCGGGGAGAAATCGATGTGAGAGAAAACTGTCAATTGATTGCCTCCCTTATAGGGATTAAACCTGCAACCTAGATATGTGCCCTGACTGGGGAATCAAACCAGCAACCTGTGGGTTTATGGGATGATGCTCCAACCAACTGAGCTACACTGGCCAGGGTTAGGGTCTACATTTTTTAGTGAAACTTTCCCAAGGGGATAAAAAATGCCTAAAATTTTACAATGAGAATAAATAGTGCCATGTTAATTTTGTTCACCTGATGATTTCTGGTGTAGTTTGACAATTTCACACTTACCTCTCTGATTTTTAACCATGAGAATGGAGAAAACTGACTCCACAGATGATACTGTTATATCCTCTGCTATAAAGTTTGGCTCCTGAGTTGTTTACATAATTAAAGAGAATGACCATAACATTGACAAAGAGTAAAAGGCATTGTTTTTACTCTTAGCTCTACATATTTTGGGGGAAAAAAGTGCAATGAACAATAGTGCAATTGGTGATCAGTAGAACTCTTATCTTTTAATATGTTCTTTTTATTTTAAATCCTTTTATTAACACATCTTTAGTCTGAGTACTTCAGTTGGTTTAAAATCACTTTCCTAACTGTTGGTGTACGTGTGTGTGCTTATGTACACAGATACAACTCTTCTGTTATGATGAACATGAGTACTAAAAATACATACTGTAATGAAAAAAACATTTATTAGATGTGTATAGACACAGCACCTGTTGTTTATACATGTCAACATTGAAAATGGAAATGTATATGATGAGCCAGATATTAATCAAATTGGAATCAGCAGCAGGTTTTACATGCATTACTTCCCAAACACTGGAGTAAATTATTCCAAACTGCCACATGTTAAAAATTTGCATATTCTAATATTTGTATCATGCATTTTTTAAAAATTGATAAGAAAGCTAAGTTAAAATAAATTACTATTTTAACAATTACTTTAAATGAATATTATTAATCTACTTGAAAAACAAGATGAAATTGAAGCCATCTGATCTTAGAAGGAACCATTATCAATTACTTTCAGAAATATTAATAGGACTAGGCTTTTAATTTAAATGAACATAAAGTCATCCAAAGCCAATTTTCTGACTATATCAGGTAAACATTTTCATTTATATTTCTGTCTTGCACAAAGTAGTAACCAAGGCAGTCCTTTTGGGCACTGGTTTGTATGGTTAATGCTAATGTAAAAAAAAAAAAAAAGAAAAGAAAGAAATGTGATTCAATTAATTCATTTTTTATACATACTTTAATCAGGACTGACATATAAAGAGATTCATTATCAAGTATACAAAATTAAGTTTATATTGCTCAAGTGGACACAATAACTTAATTTTAAAAACTATTTGACTGGGACATAGGAAAATAAAGAATAATCTATGATATTTTGTGAATAAATTCAAGAATGAACATTAAGTTCCCTACCTAATTTTTAGTGTTTAGCCCCTAAATATCCAAAAAGATATTTTGCTAACTAAATAAAATAGGTACATATTATAATGGAAATGTTAAAATAATCACAAGTTTATTATCAAAAATTTAGACTAGAAATCATAGGTTTTAGTCCATCAAAAAAAAAAAAAAGAAAAAAAGGTAAAGACAATGAATGAAACAAAAATATGAATTGAGTGCAGTTTTCTGACAACTAGGAAGAATTAAAAAAGGCATGTTTATTTTACTAAGCATTTTCACAGCTCAGACAAGCTAAATTTAAAGGGATCATAGGACCTGCTTAAAAAGTAAAACTGCAGACTCTAAATGATGACTAACTTGTAGAAACCTATATAAAAAAAATTGAAACTAGAGAAGTTAGAGGACCCATAAATTATGGCTCAAGGAACAGAAATTAGCCTGAAATGTCATGTCTGCTGAATTTATTTAAAAAAAATAATACACACACACACTGGTAAATTTTCCTCATCTCCTGCTAGTTTATAAGACTTTGAATTTTAACAAGATCAAAGATAATGTTATTCAATGTTAAAATAAGTATGTATCTTGAACTCAACAAACAGAACTGACAATAATTGCTTAACATTGGCACCAGTTCCCTCATTCCATCAAACTTTAATTCTCTAATTTCCTGGTAAGCAAATAAAAGAATCGTAACAATCAATCAGTAGAGGTCATGGACAATTCTATTCGCAGAAGAAAAATTGAATTCTGAAAGTGCAGAACTCTGGCAGGTGTCACATCAGACCCTGATCAACATGCACTGTATGCTAAGAGAAAGAACAAAGATACTGTGATATGGTTAGTAACCACATGAAAATGGATGGTCCCCTCTCCAATAAAGACTGGGTGCTTCCTTTTCATTATTAACTTTTTTGTTGTTAACTGATTGGATTTGTTGGTTTGCTCATGAAAACAGTGGAAAAGGCCAGGCAAAGATCTCTACCTACACTACTCTGAGCCTAAGGACAGAACAGTGGGTTTAAGTCCTATCTTTGAGATCTGTATGACCTTCATTAAGTCAGTGTATCTAACTTAAGTCAGTGTATCTGACTGAGATCCAGGTTTCCTATTTGTAAATGAAACCAATCATCTAGATTATTTCCAGGTGAGAAAGGATCATCACTCCCACCCCACCTCTGACACACACACACACACGACCCTTTGAAAGGAGTGTGGCCCTGCCAACACCTTGATTTCAGATTTCTGGCCTCAGAACTTTAAAAGAATTCATTTCGGTTTTAAGTCATCAAGTTTGTGGTGGTTTGCTAAGGCAGCCCTAGGAGACTAACAATGTCATCAATAAACATCTTGCTTCTGTACATTTTTCTGATAGAAACTATGTGAGGCATATAAGGCATAGGAATGACTATGGTATAATTCCTTCAAGAGCTCACTTTCTAGAGGGAAAACAGACACTCGTACAATTAACTCAATCTAATAACATTAAGTTAGCAGTACGAGGAGAGCACAGAAATTGGGAATTTTGGCAAGGCTATTCAGGAAATGTCAAGTGGTCTGATGAGGCTTGAGTATAAGGGTGCTTGATGGAGAGACAAGAAATGAGACTATAAAAGAACATAAAGATAGACTTTTAAAGACCTTAACCATTATTTTAAAAAGTTTAGGACTTTGTCCTGTAGGTTTGAGGTACTTAACTTTAAGTGCCAACTCCAGAAGATAGATAGTTGTTACATGAAGTTTGCTGTTTAGATGAGTTATGAGGCATCTTTGGCTAATTTATTTATTCACCAAAAATATATTAAGACCATCTTATATGCCACCAGTATGCTAAGGACTTTGAATTTAGTGGTTGGCAAGGTAGACACAAACCCTGACTTAGAGATCATATAAACTAAAGGAGAAAAAGAATTTTGACTGATTAGCTTGTGTGGAGAGGACATGCCTACAGTACATTTCTTAACTATGCTTTAGGAAATGGAGAGCTAAGCCGAGTAGTGACCAGAATGTAACTGTGTTTCATGGGAATCGCTCAGTAGTTGAGAAGAATGAACTAGTCTGGGAAAAGACCCAGGACAAAGAGATGTAAGAAAGACTATGGTAACAATCTTAGAAGAAATTATGAGAATCATAATTAGGAAAGAAACAGTAGGAATGGGGAAGGATTATCAAATTAAAACTATATTCTGGAAGCAAAACTGGCAAAGTCCTGTAATTTATTTGGTACAGGGAATGAAGTTGTGGAAGCAACCCTCTGATCATCTTTAACTTAGATTATTACCAATCCCTGTCAACTATGATTGTAAAATGCAATGTGATTTTAGCTATCACTAAGAAAGAAAAAGAACTCTATTGAAATGATGACATAGTGCAGTTTTATCCCTTCAAATTTTTATTTTGAACCAAAAGACCTATTTTAGATTTACTTAAATAGAAATTTTAAAGGTCACAGTTCATTCTTCTGAAAAGGAAAACATAAGCAAAATCAATTGGGTAAAGCATTCTTAAAACATGTTCACATTCACAATCTAACTCTTACAAGTTAGTTTTCTACTCAGAATTGTCAAAATCCATGTTTTCCATACAATATTATCCTCTGCACCAGCAAAATTCTCCACTATTTTTTCTGAGATTTTCTTTGAAGTTGTAAGCATTGACGGTGGCACTTTGTTGATCTTTCAAGAATGTGTCAAAGGAAGGCTTTTAGACAGTGTCTAGAATTTATACATCTTCAAGTGATTCTTAAATTTTTTCTTGATTAAAAGGTCAGAGAAATGCCATTGTCCAGCTATATCAACAGGAACAATTAAGACGTTTATGAGTGCATCAGCAATGAAAATTATATTATAGCTGTGTCCTGGCCCAACAACAATTAGAAGACCTCATCGATTATGAGATATATCTTGATGTCAGAAATGTTAAAATGAAGGGAAACAGTGCACTTTAAGACTGATGAAATACAATGACTTTAAATAAGATAGGCAAGACAGGGATGCCAAAGATGCAGATTAAGTTGTTTTATTGTCATTTCACTAGAAACACAAATGTCATGCATAACCCTCAGAATATTATAGAGGAATGAGGGATTGTGCATATCTTGAACATATTCTTCCTTAAACTATGTGCCTTAATATTTTAGTTAAGATTCACGGGTAAATTTGTGAGTAATAACGTATGTGTACATTTGGTTGAAATGTGTACTGAGGCTCTCTGTATTTCCCTCCATGGATACTTCCACAGGGACTGAACTGTGTACTTTCTCAGTTAGATCACACCTGGGCCAGGCAGCAGAAGACACAGAAGCACCCCTGGCTGATTCTGTAAAGTAGTGGATGTAAGAAAAGGGCAAACCTCAAACATACATTCAACTGACTACATTTGGACCCAAGAGAATTTTGTGTTATAAAAACCATTACACTTATTGGAGTCTGTATCAAAAATATTTTTTTAATTATTTATTTATTTATTTATTTATTTTTAGAGAGGGGGAAAGGAGAAAGAGAGAGAAACATCACTGTGTGATTGCCTCTCACTTGCGCACCCAACTGGGGACCTGACGCACAACCTAGTCATGTGCCCTGACTGGGAATCGAACCAGCGACATTTGGCTCACAGGCCGACGTTCAATCCACTGAACCACAGCAGCCAGGACCTAAAAAATATTTTTTAAAAAAGTTTATTTAGGCTAGTCTCTGTTACCTGCTATATGAAGAATTTCAATTGAATTTATCCAAGTTTTGAGGAAACCACAAGTAAAGTGAAAATTTAAACTGTTTTAATTTCTATCACTTTTTAGTTAGGTTAAAGCTGTCTGCCTCCAACGCCCCAGCTCAGTTGGAAACTTCTTGCCCCGCAGAGGTTTCCGGATCATGGCAGAGAGAACAAATTTATCCAGAACACTGTATTTTGTCTGGAGGGAGGAGAGGTGGCAAATCTCTCTAGTCGAGAAGAGCACTGAACACTTTCTCCTGGTCCCTTTTATTGAGGAGGGGATTGGGGAGATACAAGGTCAAGAATTATGAATCATCAATAAGCTTTAGATGCTTGGGTTACAGTTACCAATTACAGATATCAATGTAAAGAACACAGTGACCAGTCTGCGTCAGGGTCTATTAAACATCCTGACACCATACTGACATCAGGTTCAAGGCTTTATCTGTGCACTGTTTATAGTTAACTAAGAAATTTTTAAAAGCAGAGCAAGCTCTAAAGCATAATATACGTTCTTCAAATCCAATTCCCATGGGAATGTCCTGAGTGGCCTTCGAGTCATATCTGTCTCTTTAGCCTTCCTGGTGTTCTAATTGAGTCTGACAAGGCTCTCAGGAGCCTGGCACATGGCTTTGGGCTACAGTTCTCAAAATCACATAGGATGGTCCCCTACATTAGGTAAGTTAAGTTTTATAATTATTAGTTTCATTTTAAACTCATGTATTTCAACTATAGTTTGTTTACTTTTCCTAGTAGCAGTAAATAGAGAAATAGCAGTGAACTCCACACTGGCACCTTGAAAATACAGTGCAACACATTGTCTTTCAGAAAAAAAGTAATTAAACAATAATGAACTTAATATGATTAGAGGGAAGTAGTGTGAAGGGCACCTTTTGAAGTTAGGCAAAACTATGTTTAAAGACCGTCAACACCATAAACTCTTTGCTATATAAACTTAGCAACATATGAATGAAGAAAAAGTAGGTTTACATTGGTGAGTATGTAAAGCAAAGAGTTTAGAACCATGATGGTGGAGGAGTAAGTGGAAGCTACAGTAACTTCCTTCCAAGACAGATCTGGAATTACAACTAAATTGTAGAGAAATCTTCCTGAGTAACCAACTGAACACTAGCTGGAGAGAAGCCTTATAACCAAGGACAGACAGAAGAAACCACTTCACCACAACAAGACTGCCACTACCCTGGGCTCCAGCAGAGGGAGGACAGAGTGAACTAGAGACACTTGAGGAGAGTCTGAGGATGGTGGCTCTGGGGAGAGAACTGAAGGAACAGCAGCCAGCATCCCAGTGCTGAGTCATTCCCCATATTAAAGAAGCCATCTTTCTCAGGCAGAGCAGTCCTCTCCAAGTGGCATCAGCCTGAGGGGAAGCAATAGCCCCACCCACAGGAATTACTCAGTCCACTTTGTGGTGCTTAAGCTCAGCTACTAATTACACCTTGATTAGTTTAACAACTAATTAGTTTAGCAGCTAAGGTGGAAAATACAAAGAAGCAGTAAAAATGGGAAGACAAAGAAACAGACCCCAAGTGAAAGAACAAGAGAATTCTCTAAAAAAAGAGCTAGATGAAATGGAGGCAAGCAATTTATCAGATAAAGACTTTAGAGTCTTTATAAGGATAAGGATACTCAACAGCATGAAAAAAGAGATAAAAATCATAAAAAGGACCAGTCAGAAATACAGAATGCAATATCTGAAATAACACTTGGGAAGGAAGAAACAGTAGGTTAGATAAAGCAGAGGATTGGATCAGTGCTTTGGAAGACAAAGTAGAAAAAACACCCAGGCAGAGCAGCAAAAAGAAAAAAGAAAAAAAAAAAAAATTAGAGCTTAAGAAATATTTTGGACAACATAAAGCATAACAACACCTGAATTATGGGAATACCAGAAAGAGAAGAGAGAGAGCAAAGGGATCGAAAACCTATTTGAAGAAATAATGAATGAAAACTTCCCTAATCTGGCGAAGGAAAAAGACACACAAGCCCAGGAAGCTCAGAGAGTCCCAAACAAGGTGGATGCAAGGAGGGGGGGGGGGGGTAAGGGGGAGGGGGAGGAGGAAAAAATACACAGAAAAACAGTATAACAATAAAATAGTACTACATATATATCTATCAATAATCACCTTAAATGTAAATGGCTTAAATGCTCCAACCAAAAGTCACAGTGTAGCTGAATGGATAAGAAAACAAGACCCATATATATATGCTGCCTCCAAGAAACCAATCTCAGATTGAAAGATACAAGTAGACTAAAAGTAAAGGGATAGAGTGAGGCTGACCAGCCCCATGTTTGGGCGCCAGATAAGGTGGAGGTGCCTCCAAAACCCTAGGCTAGGTTGGAAACTACTCTGTCCAGTAGAGGCTCATGACCACGGTGAAAAAAATTTATTCAGGACACTTTATTATGTCTGGGGGAAGGAAGGTGGCTGCTCTCGCTACAGAGAACAGCAATCAAACCTCTATCCCTCATGCCTTTTATTGAGGAGGATACACACAGGAGATACAAGGTCAAAATTCATAAATCATCAATAGCCTTGAAGCATTAGGATTACAGTTGACAGTAACAGATTATATGTACCAGTACAGAGGGCACAGTGACCAGTCTGTGTCAGGGTCTATTAAACATCTTGATGCTGCACTGGCATTAGGTGCAAGATTTCATACATTCCTTGCTAGAGATTGTTTATGTTACATTAAAGATAAGGAAAGCAGAGCAAGTTCTAAAGCATAATAAGCATTCTTTAAATCCAATTCCCATGGAAACCCTCTGAGTGGTTTTTGGTTATGTTCCACATACAGCCTTATGTTGAGACTTAAAGACAAGCATGGCCAGAATGCCAGTGGCAGGTCATTCTCTGCCAGGGCTACAATTCCCTAAACCACAAGGAATGGTTCCCTACAATAGAGTAAGATATTTCATGCAAAGGAAAAAAGAAAAAAAGACTGAGGTAGCAGTACATAACATCTGACAATATAGATTTTAAAACCAAGATTATAGTAATAGACAAAGTAGAGTGCTACATAATGATAAAGAGAATAATCCAACAAGAGGATATAAACCTAGTAAACATTTATGCACCTAAAATAGGGGCACCTAAATATGTCAAGTAAATCCTGATATACATAAAGGGAGAGATCAACAGAAACACAGCCACAGTCAGAGATTTTAACACCCCATTGATTTCAATGGAAACATCTTCCAGGCAGAAAATCAACAAGGAGAGAGTGACCTTAAACAACATACTATATCAAATAGATTCAATTGATATCTTTAGAGCACTTAACCCCAAAATAGCAGAATATACATACTTTTCAAGTGCACATGGAATGTCTTCTAGGATAGACCACAAGTTAGGACACAAAACAAGTCTCAATAAATTTAAGAACATCAAAATAATATCAAGCATCTTCTCTGACCATAATGTTATGAAACTAGAGATCAATCACAAGGAGAACACTGAAAAACACACTCACAGATATGGAATCTAAATAACTTGTTATCAAACAATGAATGGGTCAACAACAAGCTCAAGGAAGAAATCAAAAGATACCTTGAAACAAATAAGAATGAGGACACAACAATTCAAATCTATGGGACACTGTAAAGCAACATAAGAGAGAAATTCATAGCATTACAGGTCTATGGCAAAACAAAAACAAAAACAAGAAAAAACTCAAATAAACAGTATAACTTTATACTTAAAGGAACTTGAAAAAGAACAACAAAGCCCAAAGTGAGTATAAAGAAGGAAATAACGAAGATCAGACCAGAAATAAACAAAATAGAGTCTCAAAAATATTTAAAAGATCAATGAATCTGAGAGGTAATTCTTTGAAAAGATAAACAAGATTGACAAACCTTTAACCAGACTCATTCATAAAAAAAGGAGAGAGGACCCAAATAAATAAAATAAGAAATAAAAGATGAGAAATAAAAATTGACACCAAAAAATACAAAGGATTATGAGAAAATATTATGAGCCACTATTTGCCAACAAACTGGACAACCTGGTTGAGATGGATAAATTCCTAGAAATATACAATCTTCCAAAACTGAAACAGAGAGTCACAGAATAAGAATAGACAGATTACACCTAGTGAAATTGAAACAGTAATCAAAATACTCCCAACAAACAAAAGCCCTGGCCTGGAAGGCTTCACAGGTGAATTTTACCAAACATTCTGAGAAGAACAACACCTTTACTCAAACTATTTAATAAAATTCAAGAGAAGGGAAAGCTCCCAAACTCATTTTATGAGGCCAACATTATCCTAATTCCAAAACCAGATAGAGACACTACAAAGAAAGAAAATTATAAGCCAAGATCTGTGATGAACACAGATGCTAAAATCCTCAACAAAATATTAGCAAAATAAATACAGCAATGCATCAAAATGCCATATACCATGATCAAGTGGGATTTATTCTGGGAATGCAAGGTTGGTACAATGTTTGCAAATCAATAAATTGCTTCACCACATAAACCAAATGAAGGGTAAAAACCACATGATCATATCAATATGCAGAAAAAGCATTTGATAAAATCCAGCATCCATTTAAGATAAAAACTCTCAGCAAAGTGGGTATAGAGGGAACATACCTAAACATACTAAAGGCCATCTATGGCAGATCCACTGCCAGCATCATACTCAATGAACGAAAACTTTCCTAATTTGGAGAAGGAAATATACATACAAGTCAAGGAAGCAGAGTGAGTCCCAAACAAGCCAGACCCAAAGAGGACCACACCAAGACACGCCATAAATAAATGCCAAAGGTGAAAGATTAAAAAAGAATCTTAAAAACAGCAAGAGAAAAGAAGAGAGTTGCCTACAAAGTGGTCCCTATAAGACTATCAGCTAATTTCTCAAAAGAAACTTTGCAGGCAAGAAGGGACTGGCAAGAAGTGTTCAATGTGATGAAAAGCAAGGACCTACAACCAAAATTACTCTATTCAGCAAAACTATCATTTAGAATTAAAGGGCAGATGAAGTGCTTCCCAGACAAGCTAAAGCTAAAGGAGTTCATCATCACCAAGCCCTTATTATATAAAATGTTAAAAGAACTTATTTAAGAAAAAAGAAGATCAAAACTATGAATACTAAAATGACAACAAAACAACTGAATCTAAAAAATAAAAACAAAACCCTACTAAGCAAACCAGAATAGAGGATCATTTGGAGGGTTATCAGCTGGGAGAGGGAAGGGGAAGAAATGGGGAAATGGTGCAGGGTTTAAGAAGCATAATTAGTAGGTACAACATAGACAGGGAGATGTTAAGACTAGTATAGGAAAGGGAGAAGCCCAAGAACATACAGGCAAAACCCATGGACATGAACTAAGGAGGGTGGGATTGCTGGAGTGAAGGGGGGTACTGAGCAGAGGGGAGCAAAGGGAAACAAACTGAGACAACTGTAACAGCATAATCAATAAAATATACTTAAAAACAACAACAACAAAAATTGGTGTTGGGAGAACTGGAATGGTACATGCAAAAAAAAAAATGAAACTAGACCACCAACTCAAAATGAATAAGGGACTTAAAATAAGCCATGATGCCATAAAAATCATAGAGGAAAACCTATGCAGTAAAATTTCAGATATCACACACACCAATATTTTCACTGTATATTCTCTAAGACAGGGTAATAAACAAATAGGACTACATCAAATTAAAAAGCTTCGGCATGGCTAAAGAAAACATCATCAAAATGAAAAGGGAACCAACCATATGGGAAAACATATTTGCCAATGATACCTCAGACAAGGGTTTGATCTCCAAAATATATAAAGAACTCATAGAGCTCAACACCAGGAAGATAAACAGTCTAATTAAAAAATAGGCGAAGGACCTAAACAGACACTTCAAATAGGACATACAGAAGGCCCATAGGCATTTGAAAGGATACTCAACATGTCTAACCATCAGAGAGATGCAAATTAAAACCATAATGAGATACCACCTCACACTGGTCAGAATGGCCATCATCAACAACTCAACAAACAAGTGCTGATGAGGATGCAGAGAAAAGGGAACCCTAGTGCACTGTTGGTGGGAATGCAGACTGGTGCAGCCACTGTGGAAAATGTTATGGGATTTCCTCAGAAAATGAAAAATGGAACTGCCTTTTGATCCAGCGATTCCACTGTTGGGCTTATACCCTAAGATTCCTGAAACACCAATTCAAAATAACCTATGCACCCTTATGTTCACAGCATTATTTACAATAGCCAAGTGCTGGAAACAGCCTAAGTGCCCAACAGTAAATGAGAGGATCAAAAAACTGTGGTACATTTACACAATGGAATACTATGCAGCAGAAAGTAAGAAGGATCTCCTTCCTTTTGGGACATCATGGATGGAACTGGAGAGTATTATGCTAAGTGGAATAAGCTAGGCAGTGAAAGACATATACCATATGGTCTCACCTATAAGAGGAACCTAATGAACAAAACAGACAAATGAGTAAAATAGAACTAGAGACATGGAAACATAGAACAGACTGACAGTGACCAGAGGGCAGGGGAGATGGAGATAAGGGGGGAAAGAAAGGGAAGGGTCTAGTCAAGGAACAGATATAAATAACCCATGGACATGGACAACAGGGCGGGAATTGACTGTGGGAGCTGGGGTGAATGGGACAGGAGAGAACAGGGAAATTTGGGACAAGTATACTAGAACAATAAAAGAAAAAGGAAAAAAATGTTAACTCTAACAAACACTAAAAAATCCCCAACAAACAAACAAACAAAAAGAAAAACAACTCAACACCAAATAAACCCCAAATAACTCAGTTGAAAAATGGGCAAAAGACCTGAATAGACACTTCTCCAAAGAGGACATACAGATGGCCAATAAACATATAAAAGATGCTCAATGTCAATAATCATCAGAGAGATGTAAATTAAAGCCACAATGATATATCATTTCACAACTGTCAAAATGCTGTCATCGATTAACAAACAAGAAGGGCTGGTGAGGATGTGGAGAAAAGGGAACACTTTTGCACTGTTGGTGGGAATGCAGTTTGGTGCAGCCACTATGGAAAGCAGTATGGAGATACCTCAAAAAATTAAAAATAGATCTGTCTTTTTACCCACAATCCCACTTCTGAGAATATCTCCGAAGGAACCCAAAACACTAATTTGAAAGAACACAAACACCCCTATGTTCATTGCAGCGTTCTTTACAATTGCCAAGACATGGAAGTTGCCCAAGTGTCCATCAATAGACGAGTGGATAAAACAACCATGGGACATATACCCAATAAAATATTACTCAGCTGTGAAAAAGAAGACAATTTTATCCTTTGAGATAGCATGGATGGATCTGGAGAACATTATGCTAAGTGAAATAAGCCATTAAGAGAAAAACAAATACAATATTATTTCACTCATGTGGAATCTAATGAACAAATTGAACAAACAAGGAAAACAGAGACTCATAGATGGAGAGCTAATAGCTGGGGAGAGGTTAGGGGGTGGAGGGATTGGGCAAAAAGGAAAAGGACTCATGGGCATGAACAATAGTGTGGTAATCACTGGGGCAGGGGGTCCTAAGGGGACTAAATGGTAATAGGAAAAAAATTCAATAAAGAATAAATTAAGAAATAAAAGTTTATTCTTGTATTATTATTTATTAATTATTGTATTATTTTTCATACAAATAACTGTAAACTACTTTTGTCCCACCTTGAATTTAATCTCCTTGAGGTTTACTGGCAAATGAATAGGTCAGTGTTTTGTATATAATGTTAAATATAATAAGCAATATAAAATTCCTCGAACATAGTACACACTAGCAAGTAGTAGCTATCATTAGTACCCTTTTTACCATAGTTCAGCACTGCATAGATTAAGCAATTATAGGAATTTCTTAATTGACACAAGAATCTTCACCTTTGGAGTCTGGAAGGGTAGCACTAAGCCAGTTTTGTCAAGATCTGTGTACTTTGTTATTACGACAAACCATATGAAAAAGCCATTCATGTATGTCAAAAATGGTGAAATGCTGTATCAACAATTTCAAATGCTTACCTAGTATTATAGCACTTTTCAATGTATCAGCTCATTACATGCCATTTTGATTTTTTTTCTACTTTGTAAAATTGTCAATAAAATACCCTCATTGCTGAGATAAGAATTCAATTTGGATATTGATTGTTCCTTTTAGTGCTTTGTCTTTCAGGTGATACTTTGTTTATTTTTGACTATCAAATAACTTGTATCATTGCTATAGCAGATTATAAAAATTAGAGAATGCATCAAGGAAAAGCACAGGAAACAACAATTGGTAAACAAGATATGTAACACATTTCCATGTTTATTCCCATCACTAGATCAGGCCGTGTGTGTATTTATGATGCCATTGGGAAACAGTGAAGGTGGTCCCAGTGTCTGAAAACCTGCCCTTTGCTGTGTGTTGAATATGTCTCCGTTTATTAAGATGACTAAGAACTCATACTCTCTAGGAGAGGTGCTGAAAGTATATCCAAAACAAAATGTGACACTTGAAAATGATCTCATCCATGTGTTGCAT
This sequence comes from Furipterus horrens, assembly GCF_987537825.1. Taxonomy (NCBI): domain Eukaryota; kingdom Metazoa; phylum Chordata; class Mammalia; order Chiroptera; family Furipteridae; genus Furipterus; species Furipterus horrens. The sequence goes on along the minus strand of NW_028327173.1, from coordinate 130,222,886 downwards.
ATTCTCCCATCTTGTTCTATGATATTTTTAGCTGAAAACCATAGGACAACGTGTGCAAAGGTCAATGTGTACACCATGTTCCTTATGGGATGCTTACTATTCTTGGCAATTGTTAGGATTCCTAATCCTACTTACTAAAATCGTACTGATATTGTTCAGAGTTCCATGTCACTCACTGATAAAAACTAATTTTATTATGGGTACCATCAGATCTGTACTTCCAACAGTAATTCCTTGTTTTGAGAAGAATTTTATGTATTTTGATGGGAACAAGGAGTCAAGTACAAGTGATTGAGAAGTGTGCATTACATCAGAATTTCACTTCCATTTGATCCCAGAAGTTCAGAAAATGAGAACAAATTAACTGTTGCAGCCTGACTTCAAGTTTTTCCAACCAAGTAGTGCTTTAACTCCAGTTTAAGTAAATTGAACAAAGGCAAAATAAAGGAAGGCTTCACATTGATGAAATCTCCCCTCTTCAGAATCCAGTCATTAACAAATGGTCACTTTTAATTCTGTGTTTGCCCAGGCTAGAACACAACTGATTCATATTAGGGAAGGCTTTGATGGTAAGCAGTGATCTCATTTTTGTTAAAAGAAATATAGACTTAAAAGGATGTGTGTATGTGTGTGTATGTGTGTGTGTGTGTGTGTGTGTGTGTGTGTGAATGTTTATGAAAAAATTTTTTAATCTTTAAAACTGAGTGTATTTCACAGAGTGGGTGGGAAAGCCAGTGGGAAGTAAATAGAAATGTGATTACATTTATAAGATTGAAGTTCAGAATACAATTAGACATTTTTGGTGACAAACGTACTTAATTTTTTGAATGTTTACTTCTTCAAGTGAAAGTGACATTTTTTCCTCTTTTAATAAAACCTGTTTATCTAGTTCTACAGCAGTCAAAGGCTAAGAAAGAAAAATTTTCTCCAGAATGTTTTGTTCTGGAAAACAAGGTCAGTTAAACACTTGATAACCCACGTAAGACTTAAAACATTTATAGCCTATACACAGATGAAAGGACTTTCAAACTTTTGATATTTCTTCCAATTCTGCTATGATGAGAAAAATACTTGTCTAATGATTTTTTAAATAACTATGGTGTTATTTAACCACTGGGTTAGAATAAACTGGATATAACCTTATATTCCATGAACCTACCCCCTACCCCTGCTGCCGACTATATACAGACGAATAATCTAATGTTTCTCAAAAGATATTCAACAACACACTAGACCTTTATATTGTGCTGTGAAACAAAAAAGGATTAGGATTGGGTACATTGTGCATAATACACCCTTTCTCAAAATTTCATACTACTAAATGATCCAAGAAGTAGTGCACTAAAGAACCCTATTTTTTAAATTTAATATGTCTTCCAGATATCTTGAGCCAAAAAATATTTTTGAAAATATTTTACGTATTCACAGCACCTTCTACTTTCTTTCCTCATTATATGTTTGTTCCTCTGCTGATAGGGCAGAAGATAGAAGGAAAATGTCAATATCTGCTTAATAGACTCTCTTAGCAAATGGGTATAACTTCTGTTCTAGCTGATTCTCGTTGTCTTGATGTACAACAGGTGGTGGTTCCAAGAGGCACCCCCTGCCCCCATCGAGGGACTCACACTTGCAGCAGGGTGAGTGGCCTGTGTGAGACTCAGCTATATCTCTGTGCTGACTGGTAGCTGGCAGCATCATACTAAATTCTTCTGAAGCATGTGCTTCTCTGTGCTACGTGACAGTCCCCTGCAAGACTAAAACTGATCTTGTCTACGTACTAAAGCCAACCCTTGAGTTTCAATCATCCATGGAAATTTGTCAAAGGGGAAGTCCTGGCCCATTTCATCTGGTTTTTCTGAATGCCACCTCCCAGCATGCCTTTGGAAGCCTGGCTGACCTCAGTAGCCAGCTTTTCTTGAACTCAGAATGTTGACTCTTAGCTGTGGACCTAAGGCCAATCCCACCACTCATCACCTAACAACTCCTTTTCTCATGAATAACAGAAATCACCACTGTTGCTCTGGTTGGGTGGCTCAGCTGGTGGGAGTATTGTCCTGCACACCAAAAGTTCGTGGGTTTGATCCCTGGTCTGTCAGGGTACATACCTAGGTTGTGGGTTTGGTTCCCAGTCAGGAGGTGACCAATCAATGCTTCTCTCTCTCCCCCTCCCTTGTTCCCACCTTTCCTCTCATCAATAAACATATCCTTGGGTAAGGATTAAAAATAAAAGAAGAAATAAATAACCACTGTTAAGAGTTTACACAAGATTTCACAGAATTGTTTAATCTAGGAATCCCCATTTGCATCCAAAAATACACTTTATGAATTATTATATTAGTCTTTTTTAGGAATGGTGGAGTAGAATGTAATAGTTAATGTGTCCCAGCTCACAAACTCAGAAGTCCAAGAAATAAATTTCTGTCTCTAAGTTCTGTCACACTAGGCTGCATTTGGAAATCCTAGCATCGACCTCAACAATGCTTTTCAGGGCTGTGTTATGTCCCAGAGGTGATGTGGCAACAACACAGAGGAGAGAGACACAAGGGTTACTGCTAAGATGCTCATTGATCCAGTCAGCAAGGCCTTGGTGTCCAGAAAGTCCCTTCTGCTTCTCTGTTCTCTGCCAGTCTTGAAACCTTGGACTGCTCATGTGAGGCAGCCCAGGCTCCTGCCAGGCTTCAGACAGACTCCAAGAAATTCACTCAAAGTCACTTCCTCCCATCTCTCTGATCCAAGGGAATTTTTTTATGGTCTCTGGGCATTTTCTTCTCTCATGTTTCTGTGCGACCTATTTAATCTACTCACTAAAACCTCTCACATACCTTCATGAGATTATAAAAATTATCTTTTATCTGCTTTAATTGGGGCAATGGAGAGGGAGAAATACTAGGGCAGGAAGTATAAGTACATATCAGAAAACACATCCTGACACATTCTTCTAAAAATTCTTTGCTTTTCTGCAAAGAAAATTTACTTTTTATTCAGCTATCACCCTCCTCTTCTATCTCAAGAATGTGGGACTTGAGTCTTTGTCACATTTACGGTTATGAGGACTATAATTTCCACTCTAATAATGCTGGTTGGCTGTGTGGTGATATTTCTTCATGTGAGTAGGACAGCCTCATTATAGGACAGAAATCTCTCTCCTTTGTTTGTGGGTCACTATATGTTTCCTTAACTGGGTCTCAGTCCAGCCCTCCAGGAAGCTCAGCTAGAAGTTCAGCTGGAACATTCATGTTTGCCGTAAGCCTCCAGTAGGCCTCACGTAATTGCTAGGAGAACAAATCAGGGACTGAAGGGGAGAACCAGTGGGCAGTCCTCCAACCTGACCCCACCTATGACCTTGTCCTCCTCATAGGTCAGACAACTGGTACAAGAGCAAAAACAGATCCAGCTGAGCCTGATTCTAGTGGGGCTCCAGAGGCTCTACTCACTGGTCCTTTTCTGGTTTCTTCAGACCCCACAACCACTTGTATCAGCAGACCAGAAATCACAGCAAATGGAGCTCACCAAGCAACAGTCCCATGGCTGCTGTATCCCTGACATGAAAAGATCAGCCCTGAAGTATTTTGAAGAAAGACAGTGTCTCCATCATAGCAGTTGAGTTTAGTGTCTGTCCATTTGGGAAACACATGGGTGACTTTGCCCTGGACCAGCTATGGAAGGCCTTTGGAGGCTCCAGCAAGCTTCCCAATAAGGCCAGAATAATGCCAGTCAGGAGTTTGACCTCGATAAGAGGCCATCCAAGTGTCAGAGCCTGAGCTGGTACCTCTGGAATCATCCACCTCTTTTTAAAACTCAGAACAGAAAATAAAGCTTTAAAAGTCATCTTTAATCCTTTCCTTTTAAAGTATTTTCCTAGGAATCTGAGAATTTAATTTTGTCACCAAACTGATAAGGCTGCATTTCTCTTTCTTCCTTTTCTATGCCTGTCATCCTACATGTGCCAAGTGGTAGGGTGTTTGTAGCACTTGACTCAGTCTCATCACAGTCCCTGGTATTTCTGAAATCAGCAATCACTGTTGAGATCTTATAAGGATGTGGCTAATGGTGTATGCTCCAGAGTCAGATTGTTTAAATTTAAGCCTGGCTCTGCCAGTTATTAAAAATGTGACCTTATACAAGATAATTAACCTCCTTACTTATTTTCTTTATTACAAGCTTCATTTCCTTTATCTAAAGCAACTCTACCTACCACGTAGGGTAAAAGAGGAAAATAAGAAACTGAGAATTTAACTGAGTAATGGTACATTTATAACAACATAAAAATCAAATATGTAGAAATAACCTAATGACATGTAAGATCTCTGGACACATAAAATTATAAATCACTGTTGAGAAAAGTGAAACAATACCTAAATAAATGAAGTGATACACCATGTTCACAAATTATATTGAAAATTAATTCTATGGAGTCTATGGAGTAAATGCAATTCTAATCCAAGTGATGGCACATTTTGTTTTTCTTGTGATTGTACGGAAGGTAGTCCTAAAACTCTATAGAACTGTGAAGGACTAATAGCAAAACAATCTTTAGAGAAAAGAAAAATAAATAAAGAGAATTGTGTGGCATCATTACAGAATAGAATAATGGCCCAGTAGAACAGAATAGAGAACATAGAAATAAAACCACATGTGTAATGACAAAGGAATCCCAAAAAGCAATGAGAATAGTCTATTCAATAAGTTGTGCTGGATTCATTAGATACCAATTTGAAAAATAAATGCAATTATCTCTGCCTCAAGCCATACACCAAGATCAAGGGATTGCAAATTAAATATGAAAGGCAAAATAATAAAATTTCTAGAAGATTATAAAGGAACTTCTCTTCATAATATGAAAAAAATAAATAGGACACAAAGAAAATAATCACAAAGAAAATGATTATCAAACTACACTAACATCAAGTACTTCCTCTCTTCAAAAGATACCATTAAGGAAGGAATATGACAGATCATAAGGGAGAAAATGGTTGCAACATCTAAGCGGTAAAGTGCTTGTATCCAGAGTGTATAGGAACTCCTGTGAATCAATAAACAAATGACAGGCAATACAACAGACAAAAAAGTAAGAGATTTGACACTTTACACCCCTTTCCAAATGGCACTTCTATAATTATTTGAGAAGGTCCTTAAAATTTAGTCTTCAGGAAAAAACATATTAAAACCTCAATGAGATAAAGCCTACCCGGTCATTGTGTATAGTCCCTCTTATATGTTGCTGGAATCTGTTTGCTAATATTATGGTAAGGATTTTCATGTCTACATTCATGAGCAATATTCATCTATACATTTTTTACTGTCTTTCTCTGCTTTTCATATCCTGGTAACACTTCTTGTTAAATAAATTGGGAATTGTTTCTTACCCTTTCTATTTTCTGGAAAGTAGCATGTAGAATTGGTGTTAATTCTTTAAAAGCTGGGTAGAATTCATCAGCATTTTTTTTCATAGTTTTAAATTATTAATTCAATTTCTTTAATAGTTATAGGTCTGTTCAAATTGTCCATTTCATATTATGGGAGCTGTGGTAGTTTGTGTTTTTCAAAGAAGTGGTTCATTTAATTTAAGTTGTCAAATTTATATGTATGTAGTTGTTCATAGCAACCCTTTATTATCCTTTTACTGTCTGCAGGTTATGTAGTGATATCCTATTTAATTCTGGTAGTTTTTGTCTTCTTTCTTTTTTCTTAGTTACTCTCACTAGAGATTTGTCACCTTTATTTATCTTTCCAAAGAACCAGGTCTTCATTTTATTGACTTATTATATTTTTCTCTTTTAAATTTTATTGATTTATGTTCTTATCTTTATTATTTTCTTCTTTTTGATTAGTTTGGGTTTACTTTGCTCTTCTTCTTCTGGGTTCTTGAGATGGAAACTTTACAACTCTTTTGACTTGGCTGTATGTTTGAAAACTTTCATAATAAAATGTTGTGGGGGGAGCACGTGGAACTTCAACTCAGGGATAGGCCCTTTAATGTTTCTTCCCCGACCTCATACCAATCTCTGTTCTAGTATAAATGTTACTATTTATCTCTGAGTTCTTGTGATGTCTTAAATATATTTCCATCATTCCATTTTAAGTTATCTGTTTGCATTTGTCTCCATTAACCTTTGAGCTCCTTGAGGATGGAGATTATGCAATTTACCTTTGTATCCTAAACACTAGTCTGCGTACTTCCTCAACTTGGCAAAGAGCATCTACAAATACCTTACAGAAAATATTATACTCAGTGGGGCAAGACTGAGAGACTGAAAGCTTTCCCTCTATGACTGAGAACGAGGCAAGAATGTACACCCTCACTATTCTTATCCAAAACAATACTAGAAGTTTTAGCCCATGGAATAAGTCAATAAGAAGGAAACAAAATGCATACAGATTTAAAAGGAAGATATAAAACGTTCCTGGAACTAGTAAGTGAGTTTGTCAAAAGTTACAAAAATCACTTTTCTTTCCATGCACTAGCAATGACTATTTGGACACTAAAATTAAAAATACTAGACCATTTATAATCACTAGAAAAATAAAATATTTAGATGTAAATATTTCTTAGCCCTGGGCAGTGTGGCTCAGTTGGTTGGAGCATTGTCCTGTAGACCAAAAGAGTCAAGGGTTCCATATCCAGTCAGGACATACACCCAGGTTGCAGGTTCAATCCCCAATCAGGGCGTGTACATGAAGGTAACAGATCAGTGTTTCTCTCTCACATCAAAATCTCTTCCTCCCTCCCTCCCTTTCTCTCTCTCTCTCCCTTTGTCCTACACACACACATACGTATATATATATATATAGAGAGAGAGAGAGAGAGAGAGAGAGAGAGAGAGAATATACTAAAAACCACAAGCTAAGAAAAGAAATCAAAGACAATCTAAGTAAGTGAAGAAACTTAGTATTTTCATGGATCAGGAGATTCAACATAGTAAAGATATTAATTCTCTTCAAATTTATATACAGGTTTGACACAGTTACTACCAAAACTCACTAAATATTTTTTTCCTTTTTATTGACTTTATTGGGGTGACACTGGTTAACAAAATTATACAGGCTTCAGGTGCACAATTCTGCAATACATCATCTGTACACTCTGTTGTGTGTCCAGCACCCGAACCAAGCCTCTGTCCATCATCACATACCCCCCTATTCCCTCCTCTACTTCTTCTACCCCCAAAAATAGTTTTATAAACATAGACAATATTATTTTTTCAATATATTTGGAAAGACAAAGCTACTACAGCTGAAACAATTATGAAACTAAGAATATAGTGGGAAGAATTAGTTTATCCAGTTTCAAGATTTATTATATGGTTATAATAATCGAAACTGTACACTACCAGCAGAGACAGACACATTGATTAATGGAATAGAGTGGGGAATCCAGAAATAAACCCACACCAATTTCTCTCACTCGTTTTTGATACAGGTGAAAAAGCAATTTAGTGGAGGAAAAGATGAACTTAAATGTAAACTTTAAAATTATAAAACATGCAAAAAATAGGAGAAAACCTTTGGGATCTAGGGCTAAGCAAAGAGTTCTTAGGATTGACTCCAAATGTACAACCTGTAGAAAGAAAAATTGATAAATTTGACTCCATCATAATTAAACTCTTTTTTCCTGCAAATATCCTCTTAAAAGATAAAAAGATAAGCTACACCTGGGGGAAAGATTTACAAATCACATTATCTGATGAAAGATTAGTATCTAGAATACATAAAGAACTCTCAAAACTTAACCAACCAACCAAACAAACAAACAATATAATTAGAAAATGGGCAAAAGATTTGAAAAGATATTTCACTGAAGAGGATAAACAGATGACAAATAAACACACAAAAAAATATGCTTTATGGATATGAAAATTAAAACCACAATAATGTATCACTACATACCAATTAGAATGGTTAGAAAAATAATGACAAGAAATACTACAAGGGGTTGAAAAAACTAGATCACTCATACATTGTTGTTGAAAATGAAAAATGGTATAGCTATTCCAGTAAACAATTTGTTGATTTCTTTAAAAACCCAACATGTAGCTATCATACAACTCAACAGTTGCACACCTGGGCCTTCATTCTTATATTCACACAAAAACTTATACATAAATATTTATAGTAGCTTTATCTGTAATAGCCAAAAAATTGGAAACTCAGATGTCCTTCAGTGTGTGAATGGTTAAACAAATTGTGGTACCTCTGTGTTATGAACTACTATCAATCCCAAAAATAAAGAAACAAATGATAAATACAGCAATCTGGATGAATCTTCAGACAATTAATTATGCTGGATAAAAAAGCCAATCCCAAAAGATTATGTACTGTGTGATACGATTTATATAACATTCTTGAAACGATAAAGTATTGTAATGGAGAATAGGTTTTAAGTGGTTAAGTAGGTGGGGTGGGAAGGAATTAGGTTTGGCTATAAAAGGGCAAAATGAATAGAAAGGGGAATTCCCTTTGGGCTGTTCTTTATCCTAGTTGTATCGATGTTAGTACCCTAACACCGGCAACTCCTGCGGCGCACCTGAAGCCAAGCTGTATTGACTCCGTCTTTCCCTTGGACCCTTCAGCTGCGAAGAGAGGGGGGGGTCTGCTGCATGGGCAACAGCAGACCCTCCATATCACCGTGCCCAGGCTCTGTAGCTTCAGCTTCACTGGAGAGGACACTCCAGCGTCATCGCAAGATGTCGATTCAACACGGGAGGAGACAGATACCGTGTCACTCCCGAGTCGGACTGCACAGCCATTCTCGGCGGTGCAGATAGACTCTTAAGAAGCTACACCATCGTCTCTCGAGACGGACGGCCGACGACCCTGATTATGATATGGTTCTATAGTTCTGGAACTTGTTACCATTGGGGGAAATTGAGCAAAGGGTACACATGATCTCACTGCATAATTGCATGTAAATCTGCAATTATCTCAAAATAAAATTTAATTTAAAAACACATGAGAGAATAGCACATAACACTAGAATGACTAAAACTAAAAACACTGAAAATACCAAGTGTCTCTAAGGATGCAAAATACTGAAAACACTGAAGGTAGGATGGTAACTTGTTGTAACCACTTTGGGAAACTGCTTGGCATTATCTACTAAAGTTGAACATATGACCAACAATTTCACTTCTAGATATATATCCAACAGAAACATTTAGAAATGTGATTCAAAGACAAACATTTTTCTTAATCATCTCAAACTGGAGATGGTCTAAAATGCTAATCAATAATGAATGAATAAATAAATCATGGGTTATTCATACAAGGATTATACCATAAATGAAAATTAACAAAATAAAGCTACATATAACAGGATTAATGACTCACAAACATAATGTTAATTGAAAAATTAAGTATATAAAACAGTATATAGTGCTGATGTCATTTATATAAATCTAAAAGATTGGCAGAACTAACCTGTGATACTAGAAGTTAGGATAGTTCTTAATCGGGATGTATTTACTTTGTCATAATTCATTAGACTAAACACTATGATTTGATAGGAACAGTGTTCCTATAGGTACATTTTTCTGTATGCACATTATACTGTCGAAAGTGTTTTTTTTTTTTAATGATAAAACCTTCAGAAACTGAAAAATCCGTTCTCTACGAGGAAGACTTTAAAACACCTCAGCCAATAAGTGAAGTGGAAAAAATGTTGAGGATATAGAAAATTTAGACAACATAATTAAAAACTGCTCCCAATGGAGAACAAAGAAATGTTTTTAAAATTTAACCCGATACAATTTATCTATACTATAAATCCTTTCCCCTCTCAGGAGCTCAGGCTTTTAGTTTACAAAACCCAGACATATGTGTTTATTTCTTTTTTTTAATCTAATAGCATACTCTTGAATCAATGAACTCAAAGCCAATTGCTTGAACTGTGGAACAGAAAATGAGAACACCAGATAGAAAACAATTATAAACTAATGCCTTCAAATATTTATTAAGCACCTTTGTTGGGCCAAACACTGCATTAGCTTGTAGGGATACAGAGGTATATAATACAGGATTTCTGGGTTTGTTAAATTCACAGTCCACTAGAGGAGACTGATACATGAAACAATGATATCCATTGGTTTGTTGGAGCTGCCTGATACAGCCTCGTGAGAGTCACGATTAAACATTCGGGAATTTTTGTCAGCCAGTTGTTAAACCATTGATAGTTTCAAATTGGCCCTGGTGGGAGTGTTTATACCATGGAAACTGACAAATGCTACAATCAGTGTTCCTCCACACCTTCCAGGGAGTGTATATACTAGCACTTTATGAATTGTTTCATAAACAACCTGATGTTTTGCAATACAAAATGAACCCTGTGTTGTGGGAGCACAGAGAGAGAATTCTCAACCAACCAGGAGAAAAAAGTTCCAGAATAGCCTGCTAGATAAGTTCAATTTGACTTGTCTGTCAAAAAGTGACTAGAAGTTGGTCAGAATTATAAAGATTGCCATGGCATTCAAACAAAGGAGAATGCATATGAAAATCCCTGAGACAGGAAAGAAACTTTGTCAGGGACAGGCGTGCAGTACACACTTGTTTAGGTTGTGCATTGCACAAAGGCACCGTATCTAATGGGTTTTCATTCACCTTTATTACTTTTCAACTGCTCATCTTTTCATTACGACTTGAAATTCAGAAACAGGCAATTTTTATACCTCTGGCAATTTTGTAGCATTTATCGTAGCGAATAAATGAAATGATTAGGCTCGTGCCTGTGGGGTTGAACTTCATTGTTCCATTTTCACTTACAAAGGTGATGTGAATTCAAGAAAAGTCTTATCCATGTAACAACAGTTTTGTAATCCATGCTGGTAAATGAGGAGCTTCTTCTCGGACTAGTAAATATACTAGTGTAACCATTGCCTGATGGTTTAATCTAGATAATTTCTACATTTCACTCTGTAGTAATATCATCAGTATTTACTTCACCAGAAAGCTAAGTTCTCAGTTTATATCTACAAGTATTTTCTCTAAGACATGACTCACAGGTAATTATGTTTAATAAGTAATATTTAAAAATCATAATCCATTTGTTGTAACCATCCAATTGGAGTAACAATTTAATTTGTTATAACTTTTGCTGTTGATAAATGACACAATATACTGACATAAATGATTTTCCTTGAGGAAGAATTGTGTTTTGATAACTCCCGCAAAGCTGTTGCATGGGCAGGTGGAGCCTGGTCAGGAAGGTATAGGGTCCCAGTGCATGAGCCAATGTGACAGGTTAGTAAGAAGCTAGGAAATTCCTGGGTAAGTGAAATAGGGGAACTGAAACAAGAAAATTAAACAAGGCCAAACAGTCTGAGCAACTTAGAGCAAGCTGGTGAATCACAAGACCTTCATATCTCCCCTAACCAAGGACACTTGAGAGCAAATGGTTTATACCTCTCCTGCCTAACCAAAGCATACATAGCTTAAATCACCCTGGTGAGGGGAGGGGGAAAGAGGGAACAGAGACCCCATTAATGTCATTTGTGCCAGTTAAACCCAAGGACACATGAAGTCAGGGGAACAAATAACAAAAACCCTATTAAAAGCCAGACAGACCCAAGATAAAAGTAAAACAATATAGCAGATCAAAATATATTCGCAACTCCTGCCGCCCATGCACTCATTTGGCATATGAACATATTAAAAATGGACCTGGAAAGTTGATGAATATTCAGCTGAAACCCTCCCCTAGGACTGTTACTAACAGAAAAAAAGATTTAAAAGCCCTCAGGACAAAGACTCAGGGCGGGACTCAGTCTAAAGCACACCCATTCCCTTTCCTGGCATGGACCTTTTATTTTCTCCTAAACCCTAAGGGTCCCAAGAAGATTTGCAGCCAGGGGAAGAGAGGGCAGTGGCAGCTGGACCCGGGCTTACCCTGCCCCCAACCTGTCTCCAAGACCCCATTTTCCCCTGACTTCCCAGTGAGCTAAAAGCAGTCCCTCTTTGGCTCACTCTGTCTCTGTGATGTCACTTCCCAGTGAGCTAACAGCAGCCCAACTTTGGCTTACTCCTTTCCTGTAACTTTTCCAGGGAGCTAAAGCAGAGCACCGCCTAGGCTCTCTCCTGTTAATTCTTCTACCCTAAGTCCTTCTTTTCTCTCACTGTCCCAGCTTTAATACCCATGCTCTCATGTCACCTGGACTGGTGTCAGGAAAACTTTTCTGCATGAAACCAAGAAGCCACACACGACAGGCCAGCCTAAGGTGGACCCACTCTGGGCAGGTGCCTGTCTGGTAACACCAATTCTTGACAACTAGGATATAATCTTTTCCTTCAATCATTCATTTATTTCTTATTCTTGGTCACCTAGTATATGCAAGCTAAATTCTGTGAAAACTATATGAAGCATATAATAGGGACTCATGTAATGTACAATTGAATTAATAATGAGTATACAAAAACTTATTAAAGAAAACTCTGACCTTATAATCACAAAGACTCTGGGAAAAGCCCTCATGATCATAACATATTAAATCTCCTATAAACCTAGTAACACAAAATAATGTGAACTTGTGTGTCCAGAAAGCCTATATGAAACAAAGATGTTTAAAGTACATTTAAAAGTAACTTTTCTTTTATGTACCTTTTCTAATTGACATTTTTACTTATAGTAAAACCACATTGTTCTTCATTTTAAAAGCCAGAAGTCATATGCCCAAAGAAATATATTGGGTTAGCCGAGGTCACACAGCTGTAACAGCAGAAATGCAGCTGGCTTTCTTTGATGATTGTTACCCTGGCAGTGATTCATGCAGACATGGGCACTTTCCTCCTCATGGCAAGAGTGAATCTAAGGCAATGTTGGCTACTGGGTTGTATTGTAAAAGATGAGTAGTCAGAGGGTGAAGGGAACCTTGCTATCATATCAGAGGCCAAGAATTGTTTACTATACACGAAGAATTTCCCTGACCTGTGTGGCTCCATTGGGTGTCATTGGTTCGATTCCTGGTCAGGACACATGCCTGGGTTGTGGGTTTGGTCCTCATTGGGGTGCATGCAGGAGGCAACCAATCCATATTTTCTCTCTCACATTGACGTTTATCTCCCTTTCTTTCTCCCTCCCTTCCCCTTACTCTAAAAATAAATAAATAAAAATATTTAAAAAATAATTCTCCCAAATTACCAGGCTATTATGCTCATGCTTTTGAAGACTGTCAAATATTATGATCATTAGTGAAGGATTCACTAAGGACAGGCAATGCATTTGCAAACAATAGTAATGGGGATAAATAAAAGATTATTTAAATCACTAAAACTTCACATCTATGTGATTTTTTACCTTTAAGATTCATACAATTGAGTTAATAATTGTTATACTATTACTTAGAAAGAATATCATTATGTATTTTTACTATAGTTAAGTAATCATTTATTCTAAATATTGGAGAATATTTATTTTAATTCTGACAAAGTACTTAGGGAAGTAGCGTTTTATGACCTTTTTACTGCTGCTCTTTCAAAGGATAAAATGTCTGATTAGCTTCTGTGGATGGCAATGAATGCTAAGCTCTTTTAGCTGATTAAGGAAATTTCTTACGTGATAGCATTTTCACCATCAAGGGTTTTATGCCTTTTTACTAACAGTGCATTAAAGCAAGAAGTATTTGGTTGTGCTTTCATACCTGAAGGCACAGGATGCTATAGAGAGTCATGGAATGATGAGTCAGGAGCCATAATGAGAGTAGTGCAACTGGTATGTGGTTGAACCAAATTACCTTGGGACTCCTGGTCTGAGACACAGTATCAATACCTATATCAACTGACATTTAAAAGAGTTACACTAAGCAATTTGATTCTAGGTTGTCACATCAAAACTCTAGTGGCAACAGGTTTGTGTGGGTCAGAAGAGGACAAAAAATAAAAATCACAAATCAAAACATCTGACTTGCTTTTCATATCTAGGTAGCCCAAGGGTCAAATTCAGGATTTCATAGGGAAGCAGAGTCTAGGGTCTGTGAAATCAACCAAAATAGCCCTAAATTGGCTATGATGAGTGATTCAACCTGATTAAACTTTCTCTGTCCTCCCTCACAAAGTTCTTTTACTTGCCATTTTTTGTCTTTTATTATACAATTCATCCTTCATGAAAGAGAACATATTGCATGGTTTCATTTGTACAAACTTCTAGAGCAAGCAAAACTTATGGAGAAAATTATAATAGTGGCTGCCCATGGGGTCAGTGGATATAAGGGAGTGATTGAGGGTAGTGGCATGAGGGGTCCTCCTGAAGCCATGGTCACATTCTGTATCTTGACAGGGGTTTGGTGACATAATTTTCAAAACTCAGCATTTATCAAAACTGAGAAAATGCTTCTGTTTTTGTATTTTATTGTATATAATTTTACATTAAAAGAAAAATATTGGACATATATATTGAACTTAATGATATGCATGCTGGAACAGTTAGGAAAAGCACAGTAATGAGGTATACTTTGAAACGCAACAAAAATAACATGAATTGATGGATAGAGAGATGGACAGATGGATAGACATGATAAAATATATCGAAATGTTAGTGGTAGAATCTTTCTCTCAACTTTGCTAAACTTTTTCAACTTTACCATATGTTTGAAAAATTTCATCATAAAAAGGGAAAAGGCTCAACTCAGTCACTGGCCCCATCAATGTATCCCTCCCGTATCTTACTCCCATTACTCCCACCTCTGCTTCAGGATAAGCGAGGCTCCCTTGATGATTTGCACATATTTTCATATTATCTGATTATATCTGTCTCCTTCAATTAAACTGTAAGCTTCTTGAGAGAAATTATGCAATTATCTTTGTATCCCAAGCACTGGTTTAGGCACCCTTTATGATCTGTCTCATATGGGGAATCTAAAACAAACAAACAAACAACAAATAAATCAAGCTCACTGATACAGAGAACAGACTGGTGGCTGCCAGTGATGGGGTTTGGGGGTAGAAGAAATGGGTGGAAAGGGTCTAAAAGTAAAAAGAAAAAACTTAACTTTAATACTATAAACCTATTTGAAACCACAGCTCTGTGGCTCATTTTGATGGAAATAAAATAGCATTATTGTTTGTATGAAATAACAGTAGAAAGGAAAAATGAAAAAAGATAATACATATACACAAGTGTGCAAATAGTAAGTAAAGAGTACAGCCCAATGAATTTTACAAAGTGAATATACCGGTGATGTAGGTGACCGCCCTGCGTGGTTTTGGGAATTGTAGCCCAACCACAAGCTAGGCCCCCTTGGGAGGTCTATAAGTCTTTACCAGAAGACCAGGAAGGCTGGAGACTGACATGACCCAAAAGTTCATTTAGAGGGTTCCAGTAGGAACTGGATTTAAAGAATGTATATTCTGTTTTGAAGCTTGCTCAGTTTTTCTCACCTCTTATGTTAGCTATAGATCCTGTGTAACATCAAATACCTGGAAGGTATATAAAGCTTTGTACGTGATGTCCACATAGTGCCAGGATGCCTAATAGACTGTGACCCTGGCTGGTTTGGCTCAGTGGATCGAGCGTTGGCCTGCGAGCTAAGTGTCGCTGGTTCGATCTTCCAGTCAGGGTACATCAGAGAAAGAAAACTCTGACTCCAAAAAACCTCCGCTGCCTTGCGGGATACCTCTTCAGGGGAAAGGCTTAGGGAGTAAACCCCGACAGAAAATCCGGAGCCGGAGTCCCTAAGGCAGTTTGACGTTGTAGTCAACACCGGCAACTCCTGCGGCACACCTGAAGCCAAGCTGTATTGACTCCGTCTTTCCCTTGGATCCTTCAGCTGCGAAGAAGGGGGGGGTCTGCTGCATGGGCAACAGCAGACCCTCCATATCACCCTGCCCGGGCTCTGTAGCTTCAGCTTCACTGGAGAGAACACTCCAGTGTCATTGCAAGATGTCGATTCAACACGGGAGGAGACAGATACTGTGTCACTCCCGAGTCGGACTGCACAACCATTCTCGGCGGTGCAGATAGACTCTTAAGAAGCTACACCATCGTCTCTCGAGACGGACGGCTGCCGACGAATCAATGATTGCTAACAGTAATCCAAGCATTTGAAATTGATTGATGACTTGTGTATCCTGACTCTGTATCCCCTGGATACCCTCCTCAATAAAAGGAGCTTGGAAGGCATGACCAGGACTCTTCTCCCCCAGACGGATCAGCCATCTTTCCTCCTCCCAGACAAAATACAGTGTTTGGGTTACTTATTGTCTCTCACCCACAATCCTGAGACCACTATTGGACAGTGAGTTCCCACCAAGCTGAGGGCATTGGGGGCGACCCGCCTCATGATGAAACCAACACCCTCATCAAGACAATATAAACAGTAACCGAGAAACTTTTCTCATGTCCATTCACCATTTTTACCCCATGAAAAGAGCATACCTATTTCACTTTTATATTCATAGATTAGTTTTGCCTCTCTTAAAACTACATATAAATGGAATCATTCTTTCACTTCATATTATGTCTATAATCTTGTGTTTGAAAGTCATACTCTATTTCATTACTGTATAGTATATCTTTACATAAATAGAACACAATTTATTTATCTGTTTTAATTATTTGTTTTTGTTCTAGTTTTGAATAATTAAAAATCAAGTTACAATAAAAACCTCAATAGAAACAGTGTTTGATAAGTTTTTACAAGCATTGCATTTTCCCCTGATTACAGACCAATTTTGTTCTTATGGTTAGTAGAGATAGAGAGCTGGCCACTGAAAAAACAACTAAAGCCCTGACTGGTGTGGCTCAGTGGGTTGGGCATTGTTCTGCTAACCAAAAGGTGACTGGATCGATTCTTGATCAGGGCACATGCTTGGGTTGTGGGCCAGGTCCCCAGTTGGGGTCATGCGAGAGACAATTGATTGACATTTTTCTCATACATCAACGTTTCTCTCTTTCCCTTTCTCTCTCCCTTCCTCTCTCTCTAAAAATTAGTAAATAATATATTGTTTTTAAAAGAAACAATTGAAGACAGTGGGAGCTATAGAAATTACTGATAAAAAAAAGACAAATAAGAAATGCAGGCTGTGGCATACAAGCAAATAAGGTTTGCTCTATAAATGATAGAGGAAGGAAAAAAATGTAGAGGAAACTGTTGAGAAAGCAATAGTAGGTAACAATTAGGAGCTATGGTATCAGAAGGCACAGGAGATCAATCACTAAACCCAAGATTATCTAATGAAGAATGAGAACATAGAAAATTGCTTTACAGAGTTGTAGAATATGGCATGAGAATAAGACACAACTATGCTAAAGCCTAGAAGGCATTTTGCAGGACAGATTGACTTTTTAAAAAAATTTTACATTCATCTGTAAGGTTTTTCATTTGCCTCCACTGATAACTGAAAGTAGAGGTTGTATGATTTGTTTAACGATCCAGACAGAGACCCAGTGTCAGAGTCTTGTTAGAGCTTCACTGAAGCATTAAGCAAGTGCCAACGTTAAGGTCTTTTTAGCTTAGTCTATGCATTGATTACTGAAACAAAGTTGAAACTGTGTGAGCAAAGTGAAATGAAGAGTTGAATAATCATTAAACTAAGTTCAAGGTAGCTGGTCATTCCAGATAAATCATATACACACACAAAAAAAAAAACCTTATGATTCTTCTCTGAGAGCTTACTTTAAGAATTAGTTCAAGGTTCCCTGATATTCAACCTTTAATTGAGTATCAAAATAATAAGAGCCTACTGTTCCTTAACCTTATAGTTAGCATCACTCATATATCACTTAAATGAAAACAACTTATTTACTACAAGTGGATTACTTCATTTATACCATCTATTACAATGGAATAGTTATGATTTTCCTATATCACTGGCCTTTATTTAATAATTCACCTTATTCAAATATTTGATAACCTAAAACCAACTGAACAATTTTGTTTATAATTCCATAACATTATCAAAATGATGAGTTGCACATAATAAGTGATATTTTAGTGTCCAAATACTGATCCAAGCAACCTTGTACCTGTGCTTTTTAGGTTTCTTAAATTTGATTTTTAATTCTATATAATTTCTTCCTAAAATTTTTATTGAGATATAATTTCATACCCTAAAGTTTATTCATTTTAAGTGTACAATTTACTGGGTTTTTAAAATATATATTTTACAGAGTTGTGTAAACATTATTATAATCTAATTTAAACCATTTTCATCATCCTAAAATATTATTTCTTTTGTCCACAGTTTTAAATCATAATTATAGTTTAAATCAATGGGGGACTCTGAATTTTAAGGTTTACTACTACTTTTGTTTCTTTTCACATGGATTCAATAACTTCAGTCTGTGTGTGTGTTGAGTCAGAAAGAACAGAGTTCAATTATTTCAAAATTCTAATTGTTATAAAAATCCTCCTGCAGCATTTTTGTAAACAGATCTTTCTATCACTTTAGTTTTTTTAATAGTAGAAGTGTATATTTAGGGTTATTGGAATTGTATGATAGATTCTTAACTATAGATGAAGGACATTCATTTCTAGAGAGCTTTGAAAAAAATGTTGCCTTTCCTGAACGAAAGCAGGATGGCAAACAACTCCTTTGCTGTGGCCAAGATGGAGAGGGGAACCTCTATTTTATTGATCAGATGACTAAACAAAAAACTATAAATGAAGATTTTTGAGAAAAGAAGAGACTAGACTGTTGAATTAATTATACCTTCTGTATTTGCTGGGAGTAGAAAAGCTTTGTTCTTTTCTTACATAAATAGACATTGGCTAGGATTCTATTTTACACACTTGGAAATAATTTCCTAAGTGATACCTTCCCTCTTCCCACTATTAACTGTTTATTACAAAAACATTGAAGCCCTTTCTGTCATTGGTTGACTGGGTGAGTCTAAGCTGGACTAATCAGGAATTTGCCAGCAGGGTGAGAGGAGCATGCCTCAATTTCTTTGAATCCTGACATTAGGCTCCAAGACAGAGCCTACTGGTGAGCATGAGCTGCCTTCTATGAGGACAGAGAAGAAGCAGAGAGCACTAATGTGCAGAGAGGAAGCGAGAAGAATGAAGCAGACATGTGCAAATTAACGGAGCAGACAGAAAGAAAAAGAATCTGAGTGGTGAAGGAATTCCAGGCGGCTTTCTACACTCTAGTTCCTGCAGCTTCTGAGGCTCTACTGACCTTCTATCCTTTGATTCTGTGTGATATTTCTTTATGCTTAAGCTAGCTGGATTTGCTTTGTGTTACTGGAAACCCAGAGAGTCTTAAAAGTAGACTAGTTTACAACAGAACCTAAGTATTTAATTGTGTTTCTGAATTGCTTATGAGTGATGCCAAATAAATAACTAACTAAATAAAATTTCTGCTTTTGATTAACTTAAAGATATTACTGGGGAGACAGGACTTTCATTGTAACAAAACTCTCCAGAACAATGCAGCTTACCACATAATGAACATTGTGTGGCATAACTGCGTGCAGAAGAAAATGGGGACATCCGTGTAAGCTCTGGCAATGAGCAAAGACCTTGGAGGAGTAATTCTTTGTGTTATATATTAAATGAGTAGCATTTATTTAAATAAAAAGTGACACATGTTCTTGATGAAGAGACAAAGTAACCAAGAATGACAGTAGAATTTACAGAAATCCAACTAATGAATAAATTTGCGGAAGAGATGACATTGCATTGGGAGGGTGGAGTCAGGTAATGGAGAGGCTCGGATTCAAGAATGAGGAACTATTGGGACTTCCTGAAATTAGGTAAAAGGAGAAATTGTAGATCCTTAAGCAGAGGTGTAATGTGACCAAACCTTTGCTTAAAAAGTGGAATCTGGTTGTAGTACACTGTATAGTTTAGAGACAAGGGGACTAACTTTGAAGATGTTTTCTCTCTTATGGTGATGATGGAGAGGGGAAAAATCTAGGGCACGTGGAAGGAGAAACATGGTGACTTAAATCAGTGCTTCTCAAACTTTATTGTGTGCATGAATTGCCTCAGAATTGTCTTAAGGTGCAAATTCTTATTCAATAGTCTGGGCTAAGGCCCAGAACTCTGAATTTCTGACAACTTCCCAGGTATCACCTGTGATGCTAGTCTTTAGACCACACTTTGAGGAGTCAAGATTTTGAAAATTAGGATCTAATCCAGTGTAATAAAGGGAAAAAAATGTCAAAGATGACTCCAAGGTTTTTAGTTTGCTAGAGTAGACATGGGGGAGAGAAAAGGGGAACTGATTCAATCCAACATTTACTGCGTGACTACTATTTGTTATTTTCTTTTATTCTGTGACCTAACTGTATAAAGCAAATCTATTTGTTCACTTAGTCAACACTTATATGCCAAGCATCCACTAAGTGCCAGGCATTGTTCTAAGTGTTGTGGATTCAGTGATGAATAAAACCATAAAATGAAATTTTAAAACTTGTCTTACAATTTAATTAGTAGGACAGAAAAAAAAGAATAAGTAAAATGTATAGTATTAAAGTTGGTAAAAACCAAGAAAATAGCCCAAACTCACATAGCTATAATTTTAGCTGAGTTCCAGTCAAATAAGCCACATTGAACATCTGTATAACACAAAAATGATAACTTTAGAAAGAATTCAAAATATAAGTTGAAGTTAAAACTATTTTTATTTTTTATTTTTAAATCATTTGAAAGGATCTTACTGAGTTAATAAAAATACTTCTGAAAGTCCTTAGATGTGTCACACCTGAACATATTTTTAATAAAAGTGTGTATATGAATGCGTGATGGACTATTCTGTAGCTTTCACAGTCACCCACCTCAGAACAAACATCTGTCTTACTAGTCAGGTGATGTACCGTCTGAGTGTTCATTTCTCATCTATTAGGGGCTGGCCTAGGCTTTCCTCTTTGTTTTACCATAGGCCACAGAGAGCATTGTATTTCCAAATGAACTGTAGAAACTTATTTCAATAGTAAGTTGAAGAAAACACTATAGAGTTAATTATTTTTAAAAACCAAAGAAATGGATTTAAAAATCTTTTTATGTATGTATATACATATGTATGTATTTATCTATCTATATTTACATTTCTGCCATCTACGAATCTGTAAAAACTGAGTAAAATATAAATGGAAGCCTATTAAACTATAATTGCTATAAAACAATAGTTACTCATCCTCCAAAATTTATATTTAAAAATTGCTAAATGTATCTTTGTTCACTAAGCACTTTAATTAACATCTATAACATGGTGATTATATTATTCAAAATTTAAATGCTTAATTTGCAATCTGGAATTGCAGGCATTCCCTGATAAAGACATATTTTCATTTGTTGCATTTGTATTTTTAGCAGAAGATAAAAATAAAAAGATACTTATATGGTAATATGCTACTAGATCTATAGACAAAAGTGTTACTCCTTTTTAAAAAAAATTGCTCTTGAGATTTATAATACAGTAACAATCTATATTTATGTATTGAGCTGTTAGATTTTTGTCATTTATGAGAGTTTTGAAGTACTGTACCTGCCATCTACTGGAAGTCTATGGGAGGTACATTTCCTCACTAACAACTCAAGGCCTCCAGTGAGTGCATCTAGAAAATGCTATCAGTGCTATCTGAAGAAATTTTATCTCAGGTTTTGAGGTCTTTTACTACTGTTAAAAGAGATTTAAAGAAAAATAATCTCATTAATCACTGGTAAAAGTACAGAATGAACCCATATAAATTTGAGTAGACAAAATGGAAAGAGTGATTCACTCCTGAAATGTTAAAATTACTTTCAAAAGGTCATGAGCAAAAAGACCTACAAATGTCCTTCCCATAGAAATATGTGTATGTCATTCCTAACTATGCAGGTAGCTCTCAGGATAGAGGGCAGCCAAGATTCTGAGACCTTCTCTAGTGACTTCTGTTTCTTTCTGGGTACAAGTGGGTTATGTGAATAGGGGTAAAAATGAATAAATGCAAAAGGCAGGCTGAACGGAGACTATAGCTGAAGTGGTGAATTACTTCAAAGAATGAAACACCATAGTTAATTGTTTAATTGCATGCTTTGTGACTGTATTTAATTCCTTCAACTATGCTCTGGATCAGAATAGTGAGCTCTAGCCTTTCCTGTAACCCAGGCACCTCCACATCTGGGTGCCTAGACTTTTCCTATTCATATCATGTCAATTTATGTTCTACTCTAAATAATTTTAATATAATGTATCCATTGACTCCTTTTTCCTGATTTATAGGGGAAAAAAACAGAACTAAGAACTACCCTTAAATTTAATTTTTATGAATGACTTTACAAATTATACCTTTAAAAACAAAAATACAAAACCTTTCACCTTCTAATCATTCTGTCCTTTTGGTAGCCAGAAGAAATTCTTAGAAGTAGCAAGGTCTTAGAATAATGTACTCATAGTAAGAGCCTGAGGTTTCATACAAATTAACAGTAGTACTAAAAGGCAGATAACTCAAGATCATACAATTAGGTAGTAGAGCTTAAACTATAATTCAAGTTGTTTAACTCTAGTCAGTATTATTTCTACTCTGTTGCAGTACCTCAAATGTAATTTTAAAATATATAGGATGTGATATTGAAATAGGACTGCCCTTGTCATGTGAGAGAAGTGAAGGTAGGTGAGGTATAACAAAGATATTTGCCAGATATGTCCTTGACATTCTACATTAAGGATACTGTATTCACTTTCATTTTGAAATTCAAACAGGCAGATCACTCCCCATGTGAAAATTTCAAGCTTAAATTAGTCCTCTTTTACTGTCAAGGAGAACAAATGAAGAGAAGTGGTGTCCAGAGTTAGGGAGTGAGTTACAAAGACAAGTGGCACCCAGACATTTCTAAGGCTCCCTGGTGAAACAGTGGGACTTCTATGTCTAGAAATATTACAGATAATTAGAGAGCCTGAAAAATCTTTAACTGCAAACACCTGTAAGTATAGAATAATAAGATAATGAACACTGTTTAAAATGCATAGCCAAACTCACAAAGAAGTTGTAAAACCCCCGTAGGCTAAAAGCAAGGAGAAAATTGAAAGCCATATTTGTAAACTAATGCTGACCCTTTGGCAGCTTCAGGGGGTATTAGTCAGTCTTGTTATTCAAAGGAACTTAATGAACATTATGGAACAAAAATAAGGCACTGGGCCTGCTTGAGTTGGGGAGTCCAACTGGCACACCCTCCTCTCACAGACACAAATATAAAGGCAGGATACATAAGGCACCATGCCTTCAGTGAAGGAATAGCAAGGGAAAAAGCCATCTATAGGCAAAGTGAAATGAGAGGAAGCTTGTTGAGTTGACCTGGGATCTATGTAGGAAAAAGTCTACATACACCAAAAAGTTGCATCCACTAAAAGAGCAAACAGAAAACATGATCCCAGGAGCTTTAGGGAATAAGATTAAAACATACTAAATGATAATTGTGTTTAAACAAATTAAAATAGACAGAAGGAGTTATATGTAATACAATACCATAAAAAATGTATATAATATAATACTCTGCAGCAGTAAAAAGATTAGGTAGATATATACATGCTGTATGTAAAGATACCTAAAACATGTTATTATAAAAATACTATCTAGTTAAAAAAGCATCATAAAGTATAAATTCATTGTTGCTTAAAAGAATTAAAAAGACAAGTGTTTAAGGATGTTCATTTTCTTTATATCTCATTCTAGTTAACTGCTTTGTTCCCCATAATTTTTATTGAACATACTACAAGATGATTACTAATAAAAAATGGACTGGGCTAATTTGAAAGAAAAAGAATAAAATATAACTTATAAAAATTTTTTTTAAATCACTAAAACAGAACAAAGTATTAGATGTGGCTAAAGACAGCGTTGGTGAATAGAAAAGTAAACTTGAAGAAATTATTCAAAGAACCAGAGAGAGATGAAGCAATGGAAAAGTAGAAAATAATTGAAGAGACATGGAGGTTAAATGAGAAAGTTTCACATATTTTCAAAGAAGTTTCAGAGGAGAACAGAGAGAGAATAATGAAGAGTCTGTTAAGAGAATGGCTGAGAATTTTCCAGAAGAAATAGATCACTCCACTCCTCACAGTCTCTAAAGCCAAGAGAAGAGACAGACCACAACCAACAATTAGATATGGCTATTTTCTCAGTAGCAGTATTATTAGACTGGCCAAAAAGTTTGTTCAGCTTTTTTCCATAAGATGGCTCTAGCAGCACTTAGTTGTTTTTAACTTCATTCAAAAACAATTTTGTTACATTGCGTTGTGACGACTGTCATACCAGCATGCATTACAAAAACTTAACAAAATTGGTGAATTTTTGTGTAGTCATTTTAATTTTGAAGATGGAAGAAAATACAAATTTTGGCCTATTATGCTTTATGGTTTCAAGAAAGGTAAAAACACAACTGAAATGCCAAAAATTGGTGCAGTGAATGGAGAAGGTGCTGTGACTGACTGAATGTGCCAGAAGTGGCTGGTGAAGTTTTGTGGTGGAGATTTATCACTGGGCAATGTTCCATGGTTGGGTAGACCAGTTGAAGGTGATAGCAATCAAATTAATACATTAATTGAGAACACTCAATGTCATACCACACAGGACATAGCAGACATACTCAAAATATCCATATCAATAAAGTTTGGATGAAAATTAAAAATGTATTTTTTATTTTATGGATAAAACTAAACAGACTTCTTGGCCAACCCAATAAAAAAGTAAAGACAGTGAATTACTCATTCTTAGCCAATCAGCTGAGAAAAAGTTCAATTGTTATAAAAATGAGTATTTTGTTCTCATTTAATATTATTTAAGAATGGAATAAATGTGGGCATTTCACAATTAAAAATAGATTATATCCTCTACCAAGAGACCAGCACTAAGGAATTTCTAATGAATATTCTTCATGAAAAAGAATATTGAATCAGTAAAGAAGGATTAAGATGAAAGGATAGATGAACAAATAAATTGGTAAAAAGTAGATAAATCTTTTAAAAAGTACTCCTTGCATTAAACAACAAGATAATTTTGATTTATTGAGGAGGAGGAAAACACAAGATGAGACTTAAATACCCAACAAAAATAATATAAAGATTGGTAATACTTGGTATTAAAGGCTGTAAGGTCTTTTTATTTGGGGAAAGTTCATTGTTTTGGTTAATTTTGTATGTTAATCTGACTGGGCCACAGGGTGCCCAGATATTTGGTCAACATTGTTCCATATGTTTCTGCAAGGGTGTTTTTTGATAAGATAAATATTAAAATCAATAACCTGAGTGAAGCAGATTGCTCTCCCTAAAGTAGGTGGGCCTCATTTAACTAGTCCAAGGTTTGAATGGAATGAAAAGCCTGATCCTCCCGTGAGTAACAGAGTTCTTCTTGACAGCCTGAGTATTGAAATACCAGCTTTTCTTCTGCCTTTGGACTCGAACTGAACCATCACCTCTTCCTGGGTTTCAAGCCCACTGGGTGTTTGTATTAGAACTACATCACCAGCTCTGCAGGTTCTTGGATCTTCAGGCTCAAACTGAAACTAAACCATTGGCTCTCCTGAGTCTCCAGCTTGCTGATTTGCCCTACAGATCTGAGATTTAGCAACTTTCATGATTGCATGAACCAGTTCCTTATGTCTCTTCACTCAATATAAGGAATTTCTCTCTCCCTCTCTCTCTCTCTCCCCACCCTCCATCTTTATCTCCATTTTCATCTCCATCTCTATCTCATTGGCTATGTTTCTTTGGGAAACCCTGACTACAGTATTCCCTCACTTATCGCGGGTATTACGTTCTAGACTCCCCCCAACCCCCACCCTGCAATAGGTGAGAGTTCGTGAAGTAGGACCTTTACATTTATTTTAGTATTTATATATTCTTTAAGGCTTTATAAACCCTTCCCACACACTTATAGACTGTTCCCAGTCCCTTATTAACCTTTTCCACACTTTTATAAATACTACTTATGTTCTTAAACATATTCTACACTCTTAAACCATGTAACTTTAACATACATATATAGTACTGCAAAATCCCGTGATATATGAAAAATCTGCGATAAATAATTAAATACAATATTTTAAAAAATCCCACGATACAGTGAGGCCGCGATAAGTGAAATGCGATATAGAGAGGGACTACTGTACATCAGATTTTGGTACTGAGAGTGATTCTAAAGGAATAGAATTATAGGGGTGAGTTTTATGAATTGGTTCTCAGGTTTCTGGAATAGGTTCTTGGATCTGATTAGATTTGAAGATGCTAATGACTCAAGTTGTAAAGAGAGCACTATGTCTATAACATGATCTGGAAATATACATGAGCAAAATATTACTGTGGGAGACTTCTAAACAATCACTTATAAGAAGCAAGGATCTGAGTGACTTGTATATAATACTTTTGAACATTTTTGTTAAACTCACAAGTATAAGGAAATTGGTTGCTGCTAATGTTTCTAGAAAGAAAAAAATATCTTAGGGATTCAAATTCCCAGCTCAGTTGTCACACAAGCAACCTGAAAGCTTTTATGTGTGCTCTGAGGAGCACACATGTCTTCTGTAGCTGCAGAGCTCCGATTGCAGAAAATCAAATGCAGAATCTCATCCTACAACTGACTGAATTACAATGCAAGTTGAACTGCCAGCCTTGTACAATGTCTACAACCAGAAGCAGGGCATTGATTGGGAAGAAATAGGATTCTGAAAGGTTGAGTGTGGATGTGTGAGATGATCTGGATGAAGCTGGGGTCACTGATGAATCGTTTTTGCTAAAGGAAGCAGCCTCTTCACCACAAGTGGAGCCTCCATTGTCCCCAGTAGAAGCAGCTTTCCATCCCCATTTGAGGGGATTAACCCTGCATTGCCTGAGGAAACCATAACAGCTTCCCCCATCCAAGATGATGCTGATTCTCTTCATGACCCCACCGCCCCTTTTTGTACTACACCTATAACTATACTCAATGCCCAGTAGGCCCCTAAGGCTGAGGTATAAATTATGACCCATGAGGAGGTATAATATACTCTAAAAAAAATACTTGAATTTTCTAATTTATACAGAATGGATAATAAGGATGTGGTGTAATGGTATCAGGAGTATGAAGTTGGGCCAAACCAAATTCAGTGATATGAGTTAAACAGAGATTCGGCACTTAATGTTGCCTCTTGGCAAATTAGGGCTCTAATATTTTGCTTGGTTGGTTGGCTGAAACATGGACCAAAAGTAGCCCACACTGAGCAAGCTGGAAATGCTGCACTCACTTTGGTTTAATGTAGAAGAAGGGATTCAAAGACTTAGAGAGATCGCAATGTTAGAGCATATTTCACACTTAAGACCTGCTCACCCATCCTTGGAGAGTCCAGAAAACACACCTTTTATCACAACTTTGAGGAATAAATTTGTAAGGGAAGCCCTAGTATCCATGAAGGGTTTAGTGATTGTTTGTCTCTGTAGGCCAGACCTTACAAACCTAAATGCAATAGGAGTAATTGGATCCCAAGGTGGCAGGGGCCAAATGGTGGCACTCAACTGCCAAAAGAAAGGTGAGTGTGGCTCTATAATGGATAAAAATGAGAATGACAATCAGAGTAGTCAGACTCAAGCTAACCTATGGTACTGGCTAGCTGATTGTGGTATTCCTAGAAGTGAAATAGATAAAAAGCCTTTTAAATTCTTAATTTATCTGTATAAGAATAAAAATCCTAGGTTAAGTGAATAAAAGTCTAAGTTAAATCATAAAAACACAGAGTCAGAGCCTCGTTCTCAGACTTGAGCCAGTTTGCAAACCCACGCCATTTAAATGCAAGAGAGGTCCTCTTGAGGAAGGACCCTGGTACATTGCCAGAAATTTCTACTATTATTCCTTATCCCAAGCTTTCCCAAAGGGACCTATGGCATTTCATCAGGGTAACTGTGCATTGGGGAAAAGGAAATAATCAGACATTTCAGGAACTGCTGGACATTAGCTCTAAACTGACATTGATCTAAGAGATCCAAAACATCACTGTGGTCTACCAGGTAGAGTAGGTGCTTATAGAAGTCAGCTGGTCAATGAAAGTTTAGTTCATATCTGATGTACAGTGGGACTAGTTGATCCCCAAATCCATTCTGTAGTTATTTCTCCTGTTCTGGAGGCATAATTGGGATAAGCATGCTTAGCAGCTGGCAGAATCCCTATATTGGCTCCCTGATCTGCAGAATGAGAGCTATTATGGTGGGAAGGGCCAATTGGAAGTCACTAAAGCTGCTTCTGCCTAGGAAAATAGTAAACCAAAAGCAATACTACACTCATTCCTAAGGGGGTTGCAGAGATTAGTGCCATGATCAAGGACCTGAAAGACGCTGGGTGCTGATACCCCCTCTTCACTCAACTCTCATATTTGGTCTGTGAAGAAGGCAGATGGATCTTGGAGAAATACAGTAGATTATTTTAAGTTTAACCAGGTAGTTACTTCAATTGAAGCTGCTGTCCTAGATAAAATTTCATTGTTTAAACAAATTTATACATCCCCTGGTACCTGGTATGTAGCTATTGATCTGAAAAATGCTGTTTTCTGCATACCACCATTATAACCACCAGAAGCTGTTTAGTTTCAGCTTAAAGGCCACCAATACCTTAGGGGGATATACTCTCTAGACCTACATCACAATTTAGTTAGCAGGAACCTTGACTGCTTTTCCTTTCCACAAGATATCACAGTGGTCCATTATATTGATGACATTATGCTGACTGGACCTATTGAGGAAGAAGTAACAAGTACTCAAGACTTTGCTAAGGAATTTGTGTGTCAGAGGGTAAGAAAAATCTGACAAAAATTTAGGGACCATCTACCTCACTGAAATTTCAAGGGGTCCAGTACTGCAGGGCACATTGAGGTATGCTTTCTAAGATGAAGGACAAGTTGTTGTAACTGGTCTCTCTCACAACCAAATAAGAGGCACAGTACTTTGTGGGCCTCTTTGAATTTTGAGGCAACATATTCCACATTGGGCGTATTACTCTGGCCCATTTACCGAGTGGCCTGGAAAGCTGCTAGTATTACTTGCATCAGGGATGAAATGTTTGAGTGCACTTGCCTCTAGTCTCCACAAAATTCCATGGGTGCATTTGTCTCCAGTCTCCACAAAATTACTGGGAAGCTCTGCAACTACATAGCTCTGAGTGAAATAGAGGGAAGAGCTTTTCAAAATCAATGACTATGATCTATTCTGCAACAGACAAATTAAAGAAATCTGATGTTGTTCAGTCCTCCAGCATGCAAGCTAGTGGCTGTTTTCAGTAACCCACAATACAGAAACCACTAAAGAATATAAAAACAAAGATTCATGTATAGTTTTAAAAGATTAAAAGATAAACAGCAAACTAGGGATAATGTTACAATATATGTAAGATGTTGGATTAATAATCCTAACATAGATGCTATAAAGCATTTAGAAAATATAAATGTCCCTATGGAATAAAATAATAAACAGCTTATCAAGAAAATACCCATATCCAATAAATATGTGAAAAAATAGTTAACCTTCCTAATAATAATTTTTAAAATTCTGCCATTGATACAGTCTACACAGGTCAGAATCCTAGGTCACAGAGAAGGGAGGGAAATAACGAGTGAATCTGAAGGAGCAAATGGGTACTATCCCACACAGCAAGCTTTGCTAACTAAAGTCTCTGAGATTTTCCCAATAAGACATCTACAAATCTGCACAGAGGAAAAATGAAAATTTGGAAATCTTTGTTTAGAACTGTTTGCTCATTTTAATATGTATGCCTAAGCTATTTTAGGAGAGGTAGATATCATGGTTTCCTAAATAAAGCAAAAGAAAATCTAATGGGACTTCTCTATAGGAAAAAGCCTAGTAAGATTTTTACCATTAGAAGAAATGGTAAAATAGAGATTTTTTTTTTTTTTTTTTTTTTTTAGTTAAAAAAATGTTTTCCCCAGAGAGTTTCCTCTATACTGTGGAAATATATGGTGTATTGTTCTCATCACAGAGTGAGCAATAGGAACCCCCGAGACCAGCACAATCTCATAAGTTGAATTTGGCCACTTTCAGGTGCAGAGATAAAAACAAAGAGAAATGCCTAAATATTACTTGGAAATTATATTTGATTGAGCATCCCATGCATTGAAACCATTGATCTATTGTAGGAAATATCTTAAAAACTTTTTCTAACTAAATGACAAGAATCAAGCATAGTCTAGCTCAGATTTGGCCAACCCTACAACAATAATGACGACTTACTCAGTTGTTCTGCTCTTTGTTCATTTCATTCCATATGTTTTTATATAGTCTGTCTCAGGGATTGTTTTATGAACAGAGACAAATTCTTCCTGGTGCCCATAGTTTGTGATGAAGACAAATGCAAAGTATTAAGTGGTACGATAAGAGGTATTTGATACAAAGTAAAAGAAGGAGATCTGAAGTAAAGGTTCAGTTCTGGTATCAATGAGTCACAGTCTCCAGGTTGACCCTAGGCATAAGTTCCTAGGCACTTTCAAATTATGAGACTTCTGTTGGCCAGGAACAGTTCTCAGGAATATCACTGTAAGCTGTCAGCTGTCATCACTCACAGCAGTAAATAGGACCTGTGTCCACTACATCCCACCACTTATAACTGCTCACACCCACTTGCTTCTTAGATCAAGTTCACATTATCTTGGCACAACTTTGCCAGGATTCTGGTTTGTCAGAATTTCTGTGGAAACATATGAGGAGCGTTATTGAGACAACCTGCAATCCCCACTGCACTAGTACTCATCGGCTTCTTTTTCTCCCCACACATTCTAGATTCCTCTCTGCCTTGTCTAGCACTATTGATCCGGGTGACTTGCCTGATAAGGTGACCCAGACCTTCATCCCTGACAGATTTGAATCATACTAGGTCATGGTTGCTATATTTACCCATTTACCATTTACCATTTACTCATTTACTATTAAAATGGAGCATGGAAATACCAAGAGATGGCTCATGGGTAACCTGTAGGCCATGAATACTCTTCCCTATCCTACTATCGTCTCTCGAGACTGACCGCTGCCGATGGTGATGATCCTACTATGTAACAAACCTTACTTCCTCTTGGTTATCGGAGTTTAATTACCCTTATCAGCATGGTGATTTCCCTTATTCCTCCTGATTTACTGGTACAAGGAGCCTAAAATGACCAATGGTAGCTGTAGCTCTAATTTTAATGGAAACCTTAAAGAGCACCCCTCCCCTTTGAGACCTCTAAACACTCAGAGCCTAAATATGTGGGGTTGAGAAGCACAAATTCTCAATCATGGAAGTGAGGTGACTCCCATCTCCACTCATTGATTACCAAATCCATATATTCAACTTGTTAGGGACATGGCACCATGTAATCACCAATGTCCTCACAGGGTGTCATCTTCAAGCTCCAGCTGTACATTCAAGAGACCATTCTAATATCCTATTATGCTCCAAGCTTCAGAACGAGGTACTATATTGCAGGAGGAATACACCTCATTTGCCATAAAAGAGTCTTGACTTACAGTGATATTATATAGGATTTCATGCCAGTAAATCAGAACATTGAACCGTGGTCTTGGCTGAGGCACTGTGAACAGGAATGCAAATTCATCTCTGGAATACAAGTTTATCTCAGTCAGATTAAATGGTTTCTCTTTGCAGGGTGGGAGGCTTGCAGTTAAGTCTTTTGCCTGGTTGTCAGCTCTGTCTGCCCTTTGACAATAAGAGATGAGGCTCTCGATTGCAGCCAGGCAAGCATAGTTAACTTTAAATTGAAGATGGAGTCTGAGCCTGTCATTTTCTCTCTTTAAGGCATTAATGGCACTTAGTAACAGCTACCAAATACCACGATCCTTATAGTCATTATTTACTCTGAAACTCTTAAACACCAGAAACATTACACAAGCTACATCCACCTGTATTCCATCCAAGGTCACACTAGAGGTGAAATTTGCAGCAGTTGTATTGCTACAACAGGTCAGGGGTGATCAATACTCTACCAATCAACAGTAATGGAGCATTTGTTGCTGTCTAGCTGGTGAATGATCTAATTCCAGTCTCCATTCTTAGAGACTTCTTTCTAGGATCATTCCTGGTACCAACTCTCTTAGGTGTTGTTTTCTAAAAGCAGAACCAGAGCCAGGGATCCTTGTGCAAATGATTACAAAGGGGGACTTCTCTCAGGAGAAACCTTCTGTTAGTGAGGAAAGCAGCACAGGGCAGGGTATGAGGCTAGGTAGAGAGAGAGCAGGTCTGGCCTCAGGGACCCTGTGACGAACTCTAAAACATAAACGGCGCACTAAGCTGTACCACACTGAGGCAAGAGGTGGCCTTTTTCTCCCCATATCAGCCAGCTCCCAGGACAGAGGGCAACTTTTCAGACATTTCGGAGGAGGAGGCTCCAGCTTCTGGGATGCAATGCTCAGGTGAGTAGCGAGGCAGTATATGCCCAGGTAGCAGCCAACCCTCATAGCAGCTGCCATTTGAAGATGCTGCCTTGCTAAAATGGATCTGGGCCAGGCACCAACAGCTCTACTACAGGAGAAGATGACACTTGGCTTGTAGGAAGAGAAAAGAGATAATTAGGTCAAGAATGAGGTAGCCAAGGTAGAGAGTGATGAGTAATTCAAGCACTAAGTTCATTGAGTTCAAATTTGGAGATTTGTAGTGAGAATCAAATATGTATATGTAATTTCAGCATTCTTTTGAATTTAGTGTAAGCTCATCTATTAGGTGTTAATTTTTATTTAGTATCTTTTCTTTCTTTTTTCTTCTTGGATTATTTTCTTTAAACACAATAGCCTGCCAGTTCTTCTTGGCAGTAGTATTACTGAATATGGCTAGTTAATGAGGTATATTGGTGTTTAAACATCTCATAGAGTAATAATAGACACCTTATAGAAAGGCAGTATGCTTTAGCAGATGTTAAAAATAAAAACTATGTAAACGAGGTAGTCTGTCTATGGGCTCCAGAATTTCTGAAACAATTGAGTATATAAAGGTTTATAATTAAAGTAAAAAAGGCAGAAAAATGGTCAAAATGAGTTAAAAAAAGAGGAGTTTGAGTAACTATAAATTCTAATTTATTCTTTGTAGGATATAAGAGGTGAGAAAAGAACTAACATTCGATTAATAGCATTAATTTTGAAATGTACATTTGAGTAAAAATGTTCACTTTCATATCAACATTCAGATAATCACTGTCACTCACTTGAATCACAACCTATTGAAAAAGGGTTCAGAGAAGAGGAGACTAAAGGCTAGGTATTTGTGGGTACATTTGGGTGAGTGTGTATATTTGCATGTGTGTGTGAATGCGGGGAAAGAGAAGGGAAGGGAGAGAGAGACAGAGAGAAAGACTTTTTGTGTCTGATGTCATTTTAAAACCAAATATAAATTATTTAAACTTTGACTTGTGCATACCTGTGTATTTCTGGTGTAGTATGTAGGTAATCAAGAATTGACACCACAATAAAACCAGAATTTGAAATTACAAGAAGAGAAAAGACTTTATTTTAGAATCGACCAACCAGATCTCATATTGTGCAGTCAGGAGATTTGGGTTATTAAATGAAATCAAAAGCGCATCAGGCCTAGCAGCATCTTAAAAAACATTAGTGTTTCATTTAAAGAGAGTGTCTTGTTTCTGAAATATTCATAGCTGGAATCCACCACCACTGCTGAGATTTACATCTCTTCTCTCCCCATTATACTTGCTGAATCTCTTTACTTGCTATTGTAGAAAAAATATTCAAAGATTTATAGGCAGCAAAGAGAAGGAAGCAAATTATAACATCCATTATTGGCATCTACTCTTGTCTGTATCCCCAGGAAATGCAAATACCAACGACTTCCAATTTTCTACTACAACTGAGTTGCAAAGGGAACTGTTATATGCAGATGAGGCAACTTCTATTTGTACAGAGATAAAATGGAAGAAATTTCAGTCTACTACATTTGGCATACCATTTGCATAACTCTGAGAAAACTGTCAGAAAGAGATAATAAAAAAATCAAAAGGCTCTTAAAGAACCGCATACAATGCCTGGAGCTAGGCTGCTTATAAGAGAAACAAACACAGCTTTAAGTTGTATGGGCGGCATCAAGATCCAAAAACAAAAGGGTAACTAAATATAGATGCTTCTTGTTTGGGAAAAGGATTATACTAGGCTTGACAATAATTTATAATCCACATTATCAGTTTAAAAAAATTCCTTTAGCATAAGTTATTGCTTCTCATGGAAGAATGACAGTGACAATATTTCCCATTATATCATAGGCTCTTTGAGGGCAAGGAACTCTTGTATTTATGGATGTCTTGTATCCTCAGGGTCTAACACAGAGTCTTAAACATAATGGAATTTCAAAATTAAATGTGCAATGATGAGCATTGAAGGAGTCCCAGCGGCACAGCAGTGAGATTTAGGAGATGAGTTTTCCAGTTTAGTCTTTTCCTTTGTGAAAACAGAGCCAGGTTTCCTCTGTCTACGGGCCTTGTCATCCACCTCTGAAAAAAAAGGTGATAATACCAATCGTATTTGGTTTGGGGAAGAATTAAATGAAGTATCATGACTCATGTCCAGTGCAACATCTGCCATAATTTGTCACTTGAGATATTTTTCTGTCTCCTAAAACTTTCCTACATGTCTCAGTTTGAGGATTAGGAAGAGCAGCAGTTTCTGACAATCTCAGACCCCACACACAAGGCTCACATTATCTCGACATTCTCCCTCTGTCTGCTCTTATCTTTAAGGCTCTATCCAC
The DNA here is from genome assembly GCF_987537825.1 of Furipterus horrens. Lineage (NCBI taxonomy): Eukaryota > Metazoa > Chordata > Mammalia > Chiroptera > Furipteridae > Furipterus > Furipterus horrens. Next base: position 130,188,265 of record NW_028327173.1, on the reverse strand, counting down.
TTCAAAACTGCTTTCCAACATTTATTAAAACTTTGGCCCCTGACTAAATTTCCCTCTCACCCAAGTCCTGACATTATGTTGGACAATGTCAATGAATAGGTGAACAACAAGCCCAAATGTTTTTAATTTCCTCCTATTTACTGGCCCTAGAGTTATGAGAGTGGCCAGACATGTGACATGTACAGTTCACATGATACTAATGATACCCACCACTCAGGAGAGGAGGACACCACCAGTCATGCAGGGCCACATGGGGTGCACTTGACAACAGAGTAAACACCTAGGGGCAGTTGAGTCAGGCTTTATAGTATCAAGAGGGTGGGTGCCTCTGGTTCCCATGGGATGATATCATTGGCTTGCTTGAATAATTCTATGGGATGGTAGGGAACTCAATCCACTGCTCAGGGGTAAGCAGGAACTGCACCTGGTCCCTGGGATAAGAAGGGTTGTCTGGCTAGGGGGGTCTTACCTCTGAGAACAGAGTAGGGAGGAGAGTTTGGAATTAGGCCATTTGGGGTCATTTCTATTTTACCAGATATCAAGGCAGCACATAACATGAAACCTTAATTTTAGGCCTTATAAACCACACGAACTCATGTCTCCCTTCTCAATTCCTTTAACTCCAAGGAATTCACCTGTTCTACTTTGGTATGGCTTACACTTCCAGTCTAATGCTCAAAATCATAATTTCCAACTTCCCACTTTCTTACCACCTTCTAGTTCCATTTTATTGTTCCGC